>NW_026947485.1:128718336-129138336 GCF_034190915.1 Cavia porcellus
GTTTTTGTGTCATCGTCTGACTTTTGTTTATTTCCTCCCCTGGAACACACTCAACATATTAATGCCATATTATTGCTTATGAGCAAGCATCCTTTTTTGCTTGGAATGAAAAGGACACATGATAGGTACCACGGAATTTCCAAAGGCTTTGACAGTCTGTTAGACTTATCTTGCTATGCAGGTAAATTTGAGCCCTTTCTTCACATTCTCTGAACCCTAATTTCAACATCTGTAACAGGAATTTAATAATTCCCTTCCTTGTTTTTGTAAGGATGAAAATAAATATGTTAAAAACCCTTCAAAAGTAGTTGGTGCATAATAGATACTTAGTGTAATTTCTGAGTAGCTATCAAGGCTGTGGAAAAGATTCTGTTATTAAGATTTTAATTTTTAGTTCACACGGTATAGTTTATTCCTTTAAGAAAGAGAAAAGATTGTGAGTTTTCCAAATGAAAAGAACTGTGTGTCTAGTTTTAATTAAATTTGATCTTTACTATCAAAATAGTGATCATTTTTAATGAAACTAAAATATTGTTACCTAGGCAATACCCAAAAGCTAATTCCTCAAGACAGTGAAAAGAAATGCAAAAATTACATCAATAAGTACCAATTTGTTTCCAAATGCTAGTTTCCTTGTCACATTATATAAATTAGCCACACTATATCTGCCATGACTGTATCCGATCTTTGTGTTTTCCAATGTAACTACTGAAGTTACTTTAGAAGTTATCTAATACTACCAAGATCTCACCAGACTCAAAAATGCTGATTCTTCTTTATTTTTATTGCTCACAGGTTTTGGTCTTTCACTGATCATGGTACAACCTAATTCTCTTTTTGACTCTGTCAGAAGGCAGTTGGCTCCAGAGAAAAGTGAACACTACTCCAGGAGACACACAACTCTTGATTCTTCTCTACTATTCCAAACAGTACCAAAGAATTATGAAGGTAGCATCTAATCACCCTAACCAGTGAGAAAAATTCAAGAAATACTGCTGAAATATTTTGTCACCAACTCATTTAAATTGCCATTACACTGATGTTAACACAATGTCCAGAAAAAAAATAATTTCAATCATCTAGGTATTTTACTATAAGAAAACAACTATTGTATAACAAAATTTTTAAAATTATTTGTCTTCCATTCCATGTAAAGAATAAAATCATACAGAGGATGAAAAAATACACTAACATTTTTATTAAAATATGAGAAAGTTCAGACAAATCCGGAACATAGATAAACTTTGAGGACATTATGCTAGAGGAGATGAACCAGTCACAGAAACCCAAAATACAGTGTAATTCCACTTATAGAAGATATTTAGAGTAGAAAAAGTAATAGAAACACAGTGAATGGTTACCAAAAGAAAAGGAAATTGAAAGTTATTGTTTAATGAATATAATTTCAGTTTTACAAGATGAACATGGCTCAGGAGTGAATAGTGGTAATAATATGACATGATTGCATTTATAACACTAAACCATACACTTAAAGATGGTTAAGATCAGAAACCAAGCAACCAGCTCGCCTCCCTGGTAAGTGGCTGTGGTGTGGCAGGCTGTGGCCACCACAGGGGGAGAACCACCAGTGACTCCTGAGATCTGCACCATGTTGGAACTTAGGGCACAGGGAAACCAAGCAACCAGCTCTCCTTCCTACTAAGCAATAGTGAGCCTACTGGGGCAGGGGCTGAGAATCAAACATCCACCTCCCCATCCCCCATTAGCAAATGGGAGACAGGGATCTGAGCATCTCTTGGGAAGTTGACCATATGCAGTATAGCAAATAAGGGGGATTTCCTTCTACCACCTCTTTGAAAGCAAATATTTTTACCACTGTTTTGCTTTATTCTGATTAATGGTATTGCTTTATTCAATATTCTGTTTTTGATAAGTTCTATAATGTTCTGTATTTCATTTTATTTTGCTACACCTGATTGAAAGAACAACAGAAGACAACGAGATATACTGTGATACTGGTAATCTGCTTTGAAGTTCTGTACCAATTTCACTACACTGTCTAAATTGGCTTTGTTCCATCTTGTTCGGTTGTATTTTACTACCTTCAAAATAATTTTAAAACTTTTTTTAAACGATAGTTAAGATCATTGATATTATTATCTGCATTTTACACCAATAAAAACAATTGGGGAATGGAGAAATAAGTTTCAATATGCTTTCTGTTAGATTTCAGAATCTGATGTGGATGAAAATTCTAAGTGCCTACCCAAATATAATTGCTTAATAGAGAATATTTGCATACCAACCTAAACTTATCTTCTACCTGTCATCTTAGGTTTGATGCATAGATTTATTTGATTGAGCTCATTGCTCTCTGAGTAGTTAATTCTTTAACTAGGTAAGTACCTATCCATATTGTTCTACACTGAAAAAAAAAATTCTCAAAGCAGGAATCCATTGAATTGAATATGCTCATGTCAGCATAACCCAATAACAGAGCTGAGATTTCTTATTAATGCACAGAACGGAAAGGTGCTGGGTGCTTTGTTGACTTCTTGGAGGAAGAGCATTCCAAGCTGAGGGAATAGCAGGTGCAAAGCTGTGGAGGTAGCTGCTTGACAAAGTTCACCTGATAGAGTTCCCTGAGCCACTGCATTCAGGAAAAGTGAGGTCAGAGGAAAGTCATCTGATTTAGGTACAGCCCTTAAAATTAGAGGGCAGGTAACTGGAGCCATCACTGACTGCAAGTGCTGAATAGAAGACAGAAGTGATAGGAGGGAGGTGACAGGGAGTCTGGCAGAGAAGGTAGACAGGGAGGCACCCAGGAGTGTGGGAGCAGGGATGCCAGGGATCAGAATTCAGAGAGACAGTGGTGGACTAAGAGAAAACACACATAGCACTGCACAGCCATTTATCAAGGAAAGACTTGGATGTGGGGTAAGGAAGAATCGTTGTTCAAGGTGGGCTTTCGGCAGAGCAGGCCTGGCCACCTGAGGAAAATTAATGCCAGTTTAACCAAACACTTCCTTTCCTCCTAACCAAAGGGATCAGCTCTGTAAACTGGAGCCAGACAGAAGGGAAGTGGAGGCAGGCTGAGAACCATCACAAGCCTGCCCTCCTTTTACTGAGTTCAAGGGTACAGTTTCCTTTCTTTTGCTCCTCTAAACAAGTAAACAGTCCTAAATCAGTCATGGAGCCTGGAGAAGACTAGAAAAAAAGTGTTCTACATTCAACTAATTAAAAAATAGCATTTGATACCTTGGATAGAAACAGATGTAGGAATAAGTCAGCAGGAAGGAGGGTAGGGTAGGCTGGTCCATAACAACAGACAGATAAAAACTGAAGGAAGAAAGAGTTGACAGCTCAGAGGAATAACTGTGCTCCCAAGAGGTTATTATTAAGAAGAAGAATAAGTTGTGATTACAATGATCATTATTATTTACTTCCATTTATTAAATTAGCACTATTTGCCAGGCACAGTGTTCAGAGCTTCAGTTAGGATTTCCAGGTTTCATAGCTCTGGAGGCATAGCTGTCCATGTTGTTTATTGGTATTGTTCACTGGCAACTTGAGTGGAGATTCAGCTGAGAAATAAGATGTCAGGATGGCCCAATGTAGATTAAAATATCAGTCTTGACCCTGAAAAACAAAATTAGATAATGTGATTTAGATCGTCTGTCAAATGGGCTTTTTAATGCATCTCTCTACAAGGAAAACTTCCTTCACAAGAAGAACACGTACTCTTAACAAGCTCATACACTTGCATTCAGCGTGGGAAAAAGAAAGAGGAAGAGGAGAGACCAAGCAAGTAGATGGAACAGGGAGACAGAAAGAAGACAAAAACTTCCTCCTTTCCTTTCCTCCTAGAGAGCAGACAGCTAGTTCTCTCAATGGTATGGAAGAGAGCGAAATACCCATTTTGGTCTTATTATCTGTTTTTTTACTGAAGATAACTGTGGTTCTAAAATGTAACTCATTGGATCAAGTAATGGATCTGTGAGATAAAAGAAAATTTAAGGTTTACGTACGCATCAGTCTGATTCAGAAGTCTTCTTTCCACTGTATCATTTAACAAACATATACACAAATTCTTATAAAAATGATGGGAATTACTCAAGAAAACACAAATGAGGGGAAAGTTCAGAGCACCTCTTTATTCCACAATAGCCTTTGTGTTTATCCTGACATAGAGCCTTCCGGCCTTCAGATCAGATGGTGTGTCTGAGAAAAGTCTTGAAACAGGTTATGCCTGAAAAATTTCTTCAGAGTTTTTAGGACATGGATTGTCTGGGTGACTGAGATGGGCGAATAAAGTTAGTAAGTAGTTGTGAAGACTCCCAGGCACACTAGTAGTCAACATCCGCCTGCCAGAATTCAGCCTTCCCTTCAGCAAAGCCCACATTCAGTTCCTTCACCTGTTTCCTCCTCCTGGGTCCATCTGGCTGAGGTCTCTCCCTTTCTCTGGCACCTGAAGCAGGAAAGCTGCCTCATCCATCACAGTCCTCGCTTGTTTCCAAAGCCTTACACCTGAGCTTTTGCGTGTTTGGTCATTCCTCTCCAGTCTCCAGACACCTGGCTACTGGCAATTGCCTGATATTGGACTACTTCCTCATTCAGAGGTCTGGAATTTGCAGCTCCCTCTGGCCTACATGTCTACCTGGCTGCCAGTTCCTGGCTTTCTCCCTCATTCTTTTTTTTTTTTTTTTTTTTTTTTTTTTTTTTTTTTTTTTTCCTGTCACAGATCATTTTAACACCCAGCTTTCACACTGGACATTCCCACTTCAGCATTCTGACCTGCTCAAAACCTGGTAGTCCAGGCTAGCTCATCTATCCACCCAGCATCTACCCCGAATGTCCCAGTGTCTGTTCAGTATCACCCGTAGCTATCTGTGCACTAAAGGTGATGCTGGTTTTTTCTCCTTCTAGAGTGTCACTGGGCTCTAAGACATTTCCATCTCCCTTCATCACATACACCAGCTGGTTCTCTGTCCCAGTTAACTCCACTTAGCAGTAGTATAAGTAGTATGTGTCTATAAATGCATCGTTGTTCTTCTAATAGCAATAGAAATGTATCTTAGTGCATAGAATGTGTATATATGGTATGGATTTAAAGAATCGTTAGAATTTTTTTACATCGTTTCTCTGTGACAGATTCCATTAAGATGTCCTGATAAAATACTTTCCTTGTCAAGATAAATCATCAGCTTTTCTCTTCCCTCCCTCCCTCCCTCCATCTTTTGTTCCCTTTCTTATTTGAAAAAATCTCCTGCTTCCTATTATGTGTCTTTTATTTTGTCTTTATACTTTGGGAGAGAAAGGGGGACCAAAAAATGAATAAAGATGTGTTATGTACATGTACAAACTCCCCATGATAAGTAATCATTCTGTACTCAAACATATACTGATAAAAATTAAATAATACAAGGAGGGGGAAAAAAGATAAGCCATGGGCTTAGAATGACACCAGAGCTCAACTACTACAGATTGTCACTAATAAGATTATAAACACTAAGTAAAACAAATATCACTGGGAATAGTAGAAAATTTAACTGAACACCAGTTACATTAAAATTATGGGTTAGAATAGAAAACTAGCTATAAAAATATTCACATCAGTGCCTATACTTAGAATTTGACTTAAATATCTATAAGTTTTCTAGAAAGAACTTGAAAAATGGACCCCTAAGCCTTCACCATTCTGTATTTAGGGTCACTATAGTGGCTATAGAGAACTCCTGGTGGGCACTTCTGGTTAGAAGCAGATGGAAGTCAACACAAACTGTTCTGCTGTCTTAGATATCTCCTCTCTGCTGGTCAAGGACTCGCAAGAGCTGATTCCATGTAGAGCAGAAGTGCTGATGAGTCCTGAGTTCCCTTACTGTCCACCTTTTAGGATTCATGATGTTTGGAGTATGTATCAAAGATCTGACAGGACTTGAGCAGGGTTATCTAACCACTGGAATGTGTTCTGTTCTAAACTTAAATCTGATGTCAATTCTTAGATCTGAATGGGCTAAAAGTACCTTCAAAGACACAGAAGTGTCTACAAACAAACATAATTGGCTAAGTACTTTTTCAGAATAAACTGGTGTGATTTTACTAAGTTAGCATGGAGCATGTCAAAGCCTCCATACCTGAATCACCACCAGCGATGTCACCATCTCCAGGGCCTAGTGATATCCAGGAGTAAAAACACAAGCTTCTGAAACTGGTGTGGAGTCAAAGGTGTTTGAAAATTAGCAGGAGGTTAATTTGGTTTTGTGCACTATTAAATTAAGATAAAGAAGGACCTCAGGAGATACGTTTACACCACTACAGTACTCTGTTAACAGAGTCTTCTGAACCACAAGACAGCAAGATGCAGTTCTAGAAAGCCATATGGGCTTTACCTATCACACCTACAGCACCCAGCACCCACTCACCCACAACCACCCATAATGGCTAATAGACAATAAAGGCTTTTCTTTGTGGGGGAATACATATATATATATATATATATATATATATATATATATAAATTTTTGTTGTTTCTTGTTCAAATGTATGAGATTTTATAGCATTGTGCTAAAACTAGCTCAATATCTGATTGAAACAACCCAAGAAGAGGATGCAGAGCAAAGGCTGAATTCAGAATGCTCTGAGAAAGTACATCTGTTTTATATGAGACACACAATCTGTCTCATTCCAACCTGCATTTCTGGGTCACTTGAGACATTTAAACTGCACTTATAATTAACAGCTATTTTTAAACAGAGAAAAAATAGAGCACTGGTAAGGTACAAAAGCATTAAAATTGCCCCAGTTTCGCTTTTCAATAGGACACACCACCGCAATATGCTTCAAGATCAAAGAGAGCTCAGAAAGAGAGAGAGAGAGAGAGAAAGAGAGAGACAGGCCGATCAGTAGGGATAAATTGTTCCCATTATGATGGTGTAAGAATAGGGTTCTTTCAATTGAAACAATTTAATAACCACATTCATTACATTGGTGTCCACTTGGTTTTATCTGAGCAGTTTTTGCATAACTGGGGAGCAAGTTCAATTGAGCTTATTCTCTAGAAATTAAGATGTTCAGGGTTTGACATTCAGAAATTAGGCACTAATAGTCGACAAAGCAGTCGTCTCAAGATTCCCCCTGGATGTAGTGAGATCTGCCTACCACTAATTATATCAAATGCAAATGTACTGTCTTAAAAGGCCTGCCCAAAAGTTTCATTAGCTCATTTCAAAGCACTTAAGGTTACATTAGAGTGATGAGGGGATATCGGAGTCTCTTCTCTGGAATGTGTTTTTTAGAATCATTTTGCAAAGTATCATGTGTATAACATAAGTAAAGCAATGCAATTGGTAAACTTATTTCTTCCCCAGCATCAACAGAAGAAATATTTGGAGCTCTCCTCTAACAGCCCAACGAGATCAAGACAACCAGAGAGCATCAGGATAGACACTTCAAGTGACAATTTGACAAAGAACCTGAGAATCATTGATCCTGAAGGAGGGGTACAGAATCACTAATTTTCCAGGATTGACTTCAGCTGTGGATATCTAAGTACTAGAGAAAGTATTAGAATTTCTGCCAGCTTATTCCTTGAGAATGGTTACATTTGCTGGTTCTCAACTATACCACAGATCATAATATGTCATTTAAAAGTGTACTTTATCCTAAAGTGCTATTTAAATATATATATATATATATATATATATATATATATATATATATATTAGGAATGAAGCTTTAGAAATGGGTACAGAAGAAAAGCCAAGGTTTACATATGAGGTATTAGATACACACAATCCATTTCTGTCTCTCTTCTTCAGTAGGTGCTAAATCATATACAGGAGCATTTAAAAGACATTTCCCAGTGAACCTTAAATCCTTCTTTGTTTTCTTATTGCTGCCAAACAGGAGGATAGTAAAGAATGGTTGCGATATATAGTAGGTGGCAACTTCCTAATAGCTACATTTCTTCTTTTCTTCTTGTTTTTCCAGAAGACAAAGTATAAACACTGAAAAGTTACCCTTTACCTCTCCAAAAGCTTTTAAATAATGGTTTTATCGGGAGCAACTGCCGTTCTCCACCACACCATTTCCCCAGGTGGGATTTGCAACATAAAGCCAGCATAGGCTCATTGAGGAAAGGAGATAGACTTGTACAAATCACTAGAAAGATAAATAAGCTATAGAGATCAATAAATAAAAGCCAGGCGGAGAAAAAATCAAACTCCAGCATTCCAAACCAATTAAGATGTTATTTACTGCCCATGTGATTGCAACTTCGTTGCTCTGCTTTCTCCTATTCAGACCAAAGGCATTTGTTCCACAGAAAAAAAGATATATAACTGATGTGGAAACAGAAAATGATATAGATAGATTTTATGTCCCATAAAACTGTTAATCTGTGCTCCACATTAAATATAAAGCACATTTTTTATTTAGACACTGCACTGGCATAATTAAAATAAAGTATGCTAGCTTTATTTTTTCACTAAGGCATTTCCGACCAGAGAGATCAAATAACAGTGCAACAGCAGCATGAAATGTGGTTATAATAGCCTGAGACCACATTTCCTGAAACTAAAACATAGGAGATAATAGTGTGAAGGTACGAATTAAATGCAAATAAAACAGATTCCCTATTGTTGCTAATCCCTGGATAGGGTTGCAGTGGGGGAATTCGGCAGTAGTGTTAAGCATCTTTGTACAGTAGTCACTGGTGTGTTATCCGTTCCATTTTGAGATCATTGATGGAAACTATCAGTGAAGGATTTGAGAAGCCTGGCTGTCCACCTTTCAGGAAGTGAATGAAAGTGGCCTGGGGCAAATAGAATAAAAATACACTGCCCAGGCTGCCTGCGGGATCCCGATGGCAGTTGGCAAACACTCATTGACTTATTTTGTAATTGATACACATTTTTGTGGCAGCCTACATTTATTCCCCCACTGAAAGCTCTTTTTGATTTCAGAGGTGTGTCAGCATGTCTTAGCAAGAAACCATTTTTTGAGAGTGACTATTCCTAAAACATCCCAAAATGTAACTCAAGGAGACTTTAGCATCAGCTTGTGTTACGGTTGCTGGTTTTTCTACAGTGCAAGAAGCCTACATGGCAAGGAGCTGGAGAGTGGCTGATGTCATGTAGATGTTTGTTAGAGGGGAAAATTGTGATTTAGAGTGAATTAGCAGCATGCCTTTCCCTCTCCGCTCAGTTTCACGCAGCTCTTTCTTCTGGGGTTTTAAAGGGTCATTGGGTTATTTGTTTCTGGGGTTTTTCAAGTGAAGTGACAGAAACAGCCATTCTGATGAGAGATGACCTTAGTGTAGGCAAATAGCTAACTCATGTTTGGGAGTTTTCTGAAAAACTCTTTGTAGTTTTTCATAAAATAACATTTGTCTTACACGTCCATAACTTACCACTTTCAGGAAAGTTTGGGTGTGTTACACCCTGAAACTACAAATGGTGATAAGGATGTATGCAAAAAAAAAAAAAAAAAGTACCCTTTTTCCTTGCTTTCAGAAAATACCAGGGGTTACTGGAAAACTTTTACACTCTAGTCCTCATCTTGAAGCGTTGGATGTCTCAAAGAATGAAGAGCTCTATTTACACAGGTTAACCCTGACTTCGTTCTTTCTCCTTCTCCAAAACAAAGTGCTCATCATACACTAAGGGCAGCATAAGATGATGCGTAAGGTGCAAAAATAAAAAACTACTAGAAGATTGGTTTATATTCCTTTATATGTACTAAAAAGAGATGAAGATTTGTTCTTGTAATTCCCACATTATGGGAGGTTGTCGGAAGAACTACAAGAGTGAACCCAGTCTACACAGCCTAGAAACTTAGTAAGACTCTGTCTCCATATAAAAAATATAGAAGAGGCTGCCAATATAGGTCACTGTGAAAGTTCAGGATTCGATCCTCAGTACTATAAACAACAACAACAACAACAAAAAGGTAATAGCATAATTTAGAAAGAAATTTACACAGATCAGAGTGAACAGTCTAAAATTTTAAACTATGTTTGTGCATGATTGTTAATGTTTGGAGATTATTGGGCTTGTAGGATTATTAATCCTACAAACATTGGTATTGAGAAGACCTCTCAGAGGCTCTGTGGAGAGATGACAGGTGGTCCTCCAAAGATGTCCACATCCAAAGTCCCAGAACCTGTGAATACGGTATCTTGGGTGGCCAAAGATACTTGCAAATATGATTTAAGGGCTGGGCCTTCATATGGAGTGATTATTCTAGATTCCTTGGTCAATTTAATCATGTAAGTCCTTAAAAATCAGGATCACTGTCTAACTGGATTCAGAGGGAGAGACAGAAGAGGGTAAGACAGATGCCCTGTGAGAAGGACTTGCTCTGTCACTGCAAGTGTTGATGTGAACAAAGAGGCCACTAGTCAGCAGCCACTGGCTGGTAGCCTCTAAAAGCAAGGAAGGCAGGAAGGGAATTCTTGCTTACAGCCTGAGGAAAATGCAACTCTGTTGACCAGTAGTTTAAGCCAGGGAGACTTCTGAACTACTGAACTGTAAGATAGTGCATTTGTGTTGTTTTAAACCACTAAATTGTGTTGTTTTAAACATGATTTGTTATGACAGCAATAAGAAACTAATACATTCTGTCTTATCCTGTTCTGTGTGTTGGGGTATTTGGAAAGATCTACCATGCCAATACGTTCAAGTTGCATTCATTGAAATAGAATTTTGATCAACATCTCTGGATTTTACATCAGGAGAAAAAATAGTGAAGTCTGGCATAAGTCACATAAACATTATTTGCAAAACTAGAAATAGATTAGAAGAAATTTCTTTGGTTAAGAGACAGAGAGAGAAAGAGAAAAAGAGAGAGGTGAGAGTATTCAGACACGATCTTTGCTCATTATCTGAGTAGGAAGTGCCACTAAATTTTTAAAGTTTTTCCTAATGGAAAACAACTAAGAAAAAAAAAAAGC
Organism: Cavia porcellus; assembly: GCF_034190915.1. Classification (NCBI taxonomy): domain Eukaryota; kingdom Metazoa; phylum Chordata; class Mammalia; order Rodentia; family Caviidae; genus Cavia; species Cavia porcellus. Next base: position 128,729,249 of record NW_026947485.1, read on the forward strand.
AGATCATGGACTAAATTGCATTTGTCCCAAATCTAAGGCACATAAGAAAATTTTAAAATTCATTCCTCAACATCTGAACTTCAGAAGATAAAATTTCCAGGAATGACAGTATCATGCTAGAAACATTAGTGTACCAGCAGGAAATAATGCCATTCTGTAGGAGGTAATAAAGCCGTGAATTGCGTCAAATTGTGTTTGGTTCATGGATGTTACTGTGCTTCTTACAGGCAGATAGAGCTAGCAGGCACAAGCACACCTGCCCATCTCCCTTAGAAAATTAATGCTGCATGCACAAACATCACTCTCAGAAATTAGGGAGCCATTTGTAGCAAAACGAAAGTGTTAGATGTATCTCCAAAGGGTACGAAATACCTCTAGTTACAGTCCTGCTCATCTTAGAAAGAACCAGTAAGCTATTTCTATGACAATTGCGGACTTCTACTCTGGCAAGATAGTATAAGAGAATATGTTAAATGAATCTGATGCTGTACTGTACTAGGCCACCACGATAGGCTCTAGCCAGGCATTGCTTTGGGTCATTGAGCGTCCCAGTCAACGTGAGGAATCTGCTCTTCTTTAAGTAAAATGTTCCATAGCATTTCCCATTAAAATGGTCCAGATTTAAAGGACATGCATTATTTTGCGTGTGTCTGTGCACACGTGTAGGGGGCTTCTTGCATTTATTTACTGAGGATAAGAAAACAGCATCTGCTTGTGAAGTTTAAAGAAACTACTTGCAGGCGCCATTGTGTACAGAGGTGTTTAAATGTTTGAGAAATAGGTAGCACAGAAAAAACGCTAAATTCTGTAGAATGCTGTCTGATTAACCTTTTGGAATCAAGTGCCGAGTGGAGGGAGCACTTTCTCTTTGCTCCTCTCTGCGGATGCCTATAGATGACACCCCAAACGGCACCTCTGGGGCTGCCACCACCTTGGCAATAATGTGTTCAGTTAATCTATACAACGCAGAGTCATCCTCTCCAAAAGTAATTCACTTTTTTAAAAACTGGAAGGAAAATAAATATGGTGCAGTAAAATTGTTGAGGAGAGGAATCTATCTGGACATTTCACAAAACATTTCATTATGCTGACAATTCCCAGAAGTACTCTCAAGAGTGCTTTAAGCTGAGGATTACTGCGCTGGAGCTGATGGACTTTTTTTGTAGCCCCTTTAAAAGGCAGTGAACCGTTTTTCTATTTTATTTAAATAATGCCCCTTAAAATGGATTTTTAGAGGTATAATAACTCCTTAAGAGTCAGTTATGCTAAACAGTTTCTCTTGATAGAAATGTTGTAAAACTCGTTAACTGCACAATTTCAGATGCCGGCTTGGTGAACACTAACTGACATGTGAATGACCAGAGTTTGTATAAATTGCGATCGTTGTTGTATCACACAGCTAGCATTGCACAAGCTGGAGGCCGCGAGGGGCTCCAACCTGACAGAAAATTACTTCAAGATGAATGAAAAGTGCTTGTTTCTCTTTATTAGTTTTTAGAGAACAATGAAAATGTTGAATTGTTTACAGAGGGCTGATTAAATGTGGTCAGCGGGGCCATGTCCCTACTGCTAACTGTGGGCCTCCCCCTCCCGCCGCCAGCCCCCAGCCCGCGTGCACCGCGCCACTCCCAGCCCCAGCCCCCACCCTCTGCTCCCGCCACATGCGTCTTCTTAGAGGCTATTATGGTGCACATCTGTGTGTGAAACCGGCTGGCTCTGACATTCCACTGCTGCTCGGCGATGCAGAGGCTTTTGTTAGGTAAAACACTGTTGTCAAGCCTAACAAGCAGGTCATGCAATTTGCAGGACGCTGCGGCACAGAGCAGCCCACGATGAATTGCTTCGGCCTCAAACAATGCTCAGTTCCATATTGGAATACGTATGTATTTCTTTCATTGTGTCACACTAAAAAGTCATGACATTGGGTTTTCTAAGGCTTTAAGAAAAAAAAACTACAGGTTGCTAAGGTTAGATTACTACAGAATAGCCTTTTTGCTGTGTTTACTTAGGACCATCAGTATCTTACGGTTAAAGAAAACAGGCATGAAGCGCTTGTTTTGGTCATTTGTGACTCTGATTACATTATGTTTGCTAGAAAGTACAGGAGGAGAGGCACTGGCTGATCACTTGGTGTCTTAAAGAGGAGGTGTGTAAAACCAGGCATCCGAGAGGAGGAGGCAAAAAAGGATTCTCACCATGCATTTCCACAAAGTAAACAGCCCTTGATGGAGAGAAATATGAGGACTCATTAATAAGCATATGGCAAGCAGGGAGGAAACAGTCTCTCTACCAGACCAAGCTAAGTGACTCAGATTCAGAAGATGTTTTGGTAAATGAAAAAATTAGGCGAAAGCAAAGTACTGCCATTTCAGCTCAACAAATGGCCTTCCATGATCCGTACCCTTCTCACTCGTAAACACACTCACACACGAACAGACATGCGTGCACATGGAAATCAGCAGTCACAGACAGCAGTTCAAATGCTATTTGTGGCACTGTGATACAAACCATAGCACACACAGGGCCTGATGTGCAAGCAGGGTGCTCTCCCCTTCTGTGCAGAACATGCAGTCGGAGTCTATTATGTGTATAAACAATGGCATATGTAATTACCTTTGCAGGGTGGCAATTATTCCTCAGAATCAACAACCAGAGTGAAAGCATGCTCCCCCAAAAGACATTTGGGGATCAATTCTGGGTCAGTTACATCAGACTTTGATTTATCACATGGTGTCAGACCATGTTATAAAAAGAAAGTTTAAAAAAATGCATTATATGAGGTAAAGACTAAAAGTTTGACTCAAATTGGTTTGTTTCCAACTTTGCTTTCTCCCAATTCCTCTGCCTTCCCTTGATTCTCAAAACAACTATGATTTGCTGGGTTTTATCCTTTAGACAGTGTGTTCTGCAAGAATATTAAATACAATGAATCTGGACTTTATCCAGATTGGAGCTGACCCCCCTACACACACACACACACACACACACACACACACACACACACTAGGAACTGGGAATTACTCCTAGGATGCAGCCGTCAATCAGCCTTTGGAGCCTGAGAGATCTGGATATGGATTCCATAAGGTAAGCAAGACGCTTCCATGGTGGATGGCACCCTCCCTGCATGGATGCTGTGAGGTTCAATGCGGTAACTCAGTGAGAGAACATATTGAAGCACTCAGCTCAGCCCTGGGCACAGGATAAGCACTCAGTAAACAGACTGATTATTATGCTACTGACAGATGAGCCACAGGGGAGATATCATTGAAGGGCCTGCCCAGGGTAGAGAGGGAGGCCAAGACCAGTAGCAGCAGAGTGGACACTGGTAACAGGGCTGAATCAGCCAGCACTACTAATCCCAAGACACAGTTTAAGGGGACCAGGAAACTCAAATGTATTAAAAATTCCAGTTATTTGGACTTCTCAGTAGACTGACTGTAAACTACCAACCAGTGAAAGTGCTAAGTCGCACTTCTTCTACAGAGCCTTAAGAAATAAAAGTAAAAAAAGTACTTCATGACCACCAAATGCTTACACAATACACACCCACAATTTAGTATAACACCAGTGGATCATTAATAGTTCCTGGAAGCTACTTCTCACCAACCCGAAATGACATGCATACAAATAGCATGACCAGGAGTTTGATGGTGGGGTGATTTGTTCTATTAAGGTTGAATCAGATAACCAAAGTTATTGGTCAGATTAGAGCTATTCCTTACTAAAAAACAAAAATCACAAATTGAGTCAAAAGAGGTGGTATGAAAAAGCTCATCAAATGATGTAGGGTGCGATCTGCAGTGCCATTCAAAGAACACTTAAAATCCATGCTATCCCAGCAGCATTGTTTATTTGATAAGATGGAAACGGCACTGACGCTATTCATTTCTCAAACAGCACACAGCGTTATTGGCAGTGTGTATTGGCAGCTTAATTAAGAAGTCTGTTGATGATGTTAAAAAAGAAAAGCTGGTTCATTTTCAATTCAGATGGACACTACTCAAGACAAAGACTTGTCTATTATTGGCTCATACATACTAAAATGTGTCACAGACACTACATAAAATGTCTAGTGGCTTCAGTCAAATCAATGTCATAACACTGGAAAAATCATGACTTAAACTTATTCTCAGCTCAGAAACAATTTTTTAGAAAAACTGTGGAGTCACTCAACCTATGGAATAAAAGGAATCATGCAATGAATACTGAAAAAAATATTTAGTCAAATTTCATATAGAATCAGTGCCCAACTGTGCTCTACCCCCTCTCTTAGCAATATTGGGCCCATTAATGTCACCCCCAAGATTGAACAAGATCTATCTCCCTCCTTTTGGTAGTCACCCACTCAGAATAGTGGGTGCTGGGGCAGGGAAGGCAGATGCCCATAAAGATAGCAGGTGTAATTCACCTTCCTAACCCCAAGAAGTATACAATCAATATATTTTCCAACATACAAGCTATACCCAAAGGAAAAACACTAGAATTTAATTCAAATTAACTCAAACTATGTTGTATTAATGTATCTAAAACCTGCAGAATATTTATGTAATCAATAAAATGGGTCCTATCTCAGCACCACAAAAGTAATACAAAATAAAATGGGTCATATCTCTTAGAACTTAAAGAACAACAACAAAGAAATGAATTGAAATGTCCCGAGGTTTTCACATTAGAGTTTTGTTGTTGTTATTGTTGTTGTACTTTATTTTGTTTTTCATTAATGGGGCTTACAATAATTACAGAGCACACTTTTCCATTCACTGCTCTCTTGTCATAGGGACACACCTAATTAAAAACAAAAGAACACAATATGCGTGCTGAAACTAATAGCAAATTCATTAAAAGCAGGCTCCATGTGCATTTGTCTCCCTCATTTTCTCTCTCCTATTTTTTGCACTGGCTCACACACAGTAAGCACTCAAATGAAAAGCAATGCATGTTTCAATTCACATTCATTTGGAGGGGTGGCACTGATTTAAGGAGTAACTGAGGCAAAAAGGATAGGTTGAATCTTTGCTGATTTCTGGTTGCTGAAACACAAGTATTTGAAGACATCCTGGGTGAACAGGTGGAACCATGAACCAGGCTGGCATTCTCCATGTCTTGATTCATTTCCATTTTTTCCAAAACATAATAATGTAATCCTCAAATGAGTCTATTTCCAATAATAAAACATGAAAGGTGATTTGAAGTAGATATTCAAGGGGTGTCTGCCCCAGTACATCTGTGAACAAAACAGAAACCAATTATTAATCCACACCTTTCTACGAACAACTTTTTAGAAGTACAAAAGTTGGCCTTTTCCCAATCACTGAAATGTATTTAGTTGAATGTTTTAAAACACAACATGGGCCATTTATGGTGATAATGTTAGTGAAAGTTTTCTTTCTCTGCTTCAAAAAATTATTTTGAAACCCACCCCACACCCCATGCAGATGCAAACTTAATAAAATCAGAAATACCACACATTCATGTACTTTGAAGAGAGATTTTCCCTACCCAGGTAGGAATTCTTCATTTTCTTTCTCCATCATGATAAATAAAAATAATGCCTTTCTTGAGATTCCGCGCCCCAGCCCTGTGTAAGTAAAGTCCCCACTGCTCCCTACTGTGTGGCACCACATGGGTACCTGAGAAGCAAGCACTGACAGTCAGAGAGGCTGGTTGTGAAGCCACCCATCAATCAAGCACACATGCTATTCAACAGAGGCGCCACTTGAGCAGCCAGGGGTCCAGACAGATACTTCCCACCTCAGTTATGGTGGCAAAGGCCCCATGAAAACAGCACAGAAGCGTCCAGGTAGGTCCCACCTTGGGCTTCCCAGTTGCACCCATTGACATCAGTGATACCAACTTGGGCCAGGAAAGATGAACATCTTGTAAAGAAACATTACCCATTCTCATGCTCAAGGGCTACTGTCTCCCTGAACCATCCCTCCGAGTACTCTGTTTTGTGGTGCTTTGTGTTTTGCCTTGAATTTAAATCTACTTGATCCTGATAAAAACCCTTCCCTTGGTTTTAGTCCAGGACCCCATCCAGCTGTGATGAGGCTGCCCACTACCCTGACACCACCACTCCTGACTCTGAACCTTACCTGCCTGCTATCATCCAGTTGGCCACACCTCGCACTGCACTGGATTTCCTCAGCTGTCAATCCCAAATCATCACACACTCTGAATAACTGAAGACTGGACTGCAGCTCAACCTTAGTGAAGCTGGATTCCCAATCTGATACACCTAACCTTGGCTTCCTCTTTTTCCCTGGGAATCTGTGTTGCTAAGATACTTTAAACAAATTCTCCCCCTCCACAGCCTAGGCAAATTATAACACTGTAATTTTGGGATATATATATATAATTTTGGAGATAAATATTATTACAGCTTTACCCTAACCTGAGTTTTAAAGTCTACTACTTTCCTGCTCCACTGTATTACATGAAGTCTGCCTCAATCACATAGGTTTACCAATCTCTGAGGCCACTCTGAACCTTCATTCACAGCCTGTCTCTGCCTTCTTAATTAGCTCCTTTTCACCCTTTGGCACTCTACTCCTGATACAATCTAAGAAGCTTTCCCAAGAAACAAATCTACACTGCTTTATCCTTAATCGGAAGTCCTCTGGAATAATCAGTAACGCACATCTTGGTCCTTGGGTTTTGCTAAATGTTTTGTATGCTAGAGCTCTTCAGGTACACTGAGCTAAAGGCCACATCTCACATCTCGTACTTGCGGTAATGGCTCTGGAGGACCTGGTGTATCTCTAGAGTATTTTGGTGATCCAAAGCACAAGAACAGAAAATTTCTATCCCCATCCTATCCTTCCACTGCCCCTCCACCTGCCCCCAAATAGCCCAGCCCCAAGATCCCTGAATCAATTACCAACTCAACTAAATCTCTTGACAGCAGGGGAAATATTGCTATAGGGTATTAAGGGAGAAGATTAAAATCCTAACTTCTGCGGCCTGTGATCTCTCTGAAGTTTTCTCTTCTAGAGTTCTTATTTTCTTTAGTTGTTTGTTTCTACACCCACCTGGCCAGTGTGATAAAACTGGTCTGGAACAGCCTCTCACTTAGAAGATACCCTTACCCAAGACACACACACACACACACACACACACACACACACACACACATACTTCTTCGCCAGATAAGACCTGATTAAGATAGGTAGATAGATAGATGATAGATAGATAGATAGATAGATAGATAGATATAGATGGTAGATAGATAGATAAATAGATGAGAGATAGATGGATATAGAAACATATGAAATATATATATATATATATATATATATAGAGAGAGAGAGAGAGAGAGAGAGAGAGAGAGAGAGAGAGATACAGATATATCTGCTTTATTTTTTTCTGCCTCCTCTTAACCCCAGTGAAGTAAGATCTAAACAGCTGAGCACAGGGCAAAGGGACCCCGTGTTCCAGCAGCTCCACATAGATATAGAAACTCATCAGAGATTCCTTAAATTGGGGGAAGGGAACCCACATAGTGTGAGAATACGTGTGTGTGTGTGTGTGTGTGTGTGTGTGTGTGTGTCTGTGTGTCTGTGTGTGTGTTTGTGTGTCTCCCACCCTGTGCTTATCTCCTACAAGTTTCTGTGGTCCCAAGAAACACCTAGGCAAGGATCTTAGAATTCATCTCAGTACAACTAATATCTAAGGTTGTCTCAATAAATGTGCATGAACTGCTTTTTCTATAGTAAATACTAAATAAATGTCTACGCTTTATCAGAATAGACCAAGAAGAATTCTGAGACACTAAAGTTCTGTATCAGAGTTGCTTAGGATTCATGCATTGAATACAGGCAAAACCCTAGATAAATTTTATTTCTATGAAGATATTTCTCTGAGAACACATTCCTTATAACATGGATCTTTGAATCTGAGACCTTTTTAAGAGTGAGAATGAAGGAAGACAAATCCTGGGGATTTCACAAGACTTTCTGCCAAGGAGTAAAGCCAGTGGACTTCTAGTGTGAAATTTTGCATCAGTACTTGCAGATGGCCAGAGTTGACTGTAGGATCATGTAATATTCATGATATCTCACATATTTTGGATATTTAAAGATATCATACACACTAGATACATATATACATAACCTTGATATGATACTACTTGAAAAGAAAAGGATAATAGATTTAGGCATATCTTAAAGTCATAAGATCATCTGTTACTTGGACAAGTCTATGGCTAGAGCTGTGCTTTGAAATAAAGCTTATATTAACGTGTGGCAGAGAGACTGCCAACTCCCCCTTCTTCCTTCACAGCCCCTTAGTTTTAAGGTGTACTCTATTTTGAGGTCTCCCTGGAAGCTAGGTATGGCTGGTGGGTTGAGATAGTAGTTAAGAGGTCAGCTTTCAAGAAATGCTTAGACAGAGTACTTAAGCATTCATACTGAATGAGGCCAATATCCAGGGGCAGCAAAGGATTAAGAAGTTTTATTCCTTCCTTAGCTAAAAATATAAACCTAACCAATCTGGAGCTGATTCAAGGAACAGCTTCTACTGTGTCAAGGAACTCCTTCTATCTAGCTTAAGCTATTATGCTCTGGTGTCTCCTAACCAGGGTACAGGTTAGTCTGTGTTTGCACATATTGCACTATAATTCCATTTGGCCATTTTACAGTTGCCTAACCTTGCATGAAACATTTAAACTCTAGAAAAAAATGTTTTTCCTATTCCTACTAAATAGAGTTGTCATTAGCAACATCAAACCATGTCTTTCTTGTTATTGTTCCTATTATAGCCTCAGCTTCTTGGAAAAGTGCCTGCATATGGTAGACACTCAATAAATATTAACAATTACTCCTGATATTGCTGGCATTACAGATATAGACAAATAATGCCACACTATACAACCAACCACTCAGTACTTCCAACAGTGCTCTGATCTGATCTAACTCATTGTAATGGTGTATGTTACAGGGAGCCCTTTTTCTTATCCAAACCTTCAACAAGATGGTCTGACAGAAGAATCTGTCTGACTTGCAAACTTGTGAACACAAAAACCCATATATGGAAACACTGGTAGTCACAATGTTGGGGCACAGTTATAATGTAGGAGCCCATTTATAAGATAGCGAACTTACAGATGTTTCATGATCAATTAGAGGTCTCTGATCAAGTTCCTGTTGTGCTGTTTCTACTGAATTCAATTGACTTTGATCCCAGAGTATTTCTATATTATGATAAACAATTCCTTTGTTTCAAGACTAGCCTGCCTGTCAATATATGAATCAATGTATGTAACCAATGTTTTTTTACTTGCTTTGTGCCTCCCACCTCTAAATTCTATATAAACCAAACCCTTTCTAAATTTAGCACTGTTGCCTTTTGAGGAATTATCCCACAACAGTCCACTGGCATGAAATCCAACCGTCCGCTGGTGCAAAGATTAAATGCTGCCTTCTGATCTCCTTGGTGCGAAGAGTCTTCCTTTCAGATCAGTGGGGTTTGGCTTGGCTTGGGAATTTTCCCACAACAACTTATTGAACTGACTTAACTTTTAAATGATTCACATAATACTACAAGAAACCGACCTCTGAGCAGTCTTACAGCTGCACTGTAGCGGTGCAGAGTGATGAGATTCCTTATGGTATATTTGTGTGCGCTTATAACTTTTTCTAATTATTCTCATCCCCGTGACCCAGTCCACCATTCTTTCTCCCTCCCCAACCCTTTCCCCATCTGCAGAAGACTAGTTTTCATCCTGTCTCCTTTGCTTTTTATTTTTATTTATTTTTAGAGTTTTTAATATCAGAGAAAGTACACAATTTTTAACCTTTCTGAGACTGGCTTATTTCACTTAACATGATGATCTCCATGTCCACCCATTTGTCTGCAAACAACATGATTTTTTCTTCTTTATGCCTAAATAGTACTCTACAGTACAACTGTGTCGTGTTTCTTTTATCCATTAATCTGTGATGGGCATCTAGACTGTTTCCACAGCGTGGATATTGTGAATTGTGCCTTTATACACAGGGGTATGCAAATACCACTATAATATGCTGTCTTTAAGTCTTTCAGGAATATACTGAGCGGCGGTGTGATCCGGTCAAAGTATACTATACCTATTTTCAGTTTTTTGAGGACTCTCCACACTAATTTCTGTAATGGTTGCACGAGCTTACATTTCCACCAGCACTGTAGGAAATTTCCCTTCTCCCTTCATCCTCACAAGTATTTGTTGTTTTTTTGTATTCTTTACGATACTAGTTCTGACTGGGGTGAAGTAGGATCTCAGTGTAGTTTTAATTTGCATTTCCCTCATGGCTAAACTAGCTGGAGTCTTTCATATATTCATTGACGGTTTTTATTTCTTCTTTTGAGAATTCTCTGTTCAGTTAACTTGTCTATATATTGTTTGGGCTATTTGAAAAACCTGGAGTTGTGTAAAATGCTTTTTGATTGTAAACTTGATTATAATAGCAAAGAATATCAAGAAACATAGTTTTTCTACTTTTGCAAAGGAAGATGGTACCTCGCAAATGAGAGTTCTCAGTAGAATACATTTCTCCTATTAAGAGCACTTAATAAACACACACACACACCTGGCTGTTATTATTTTACCACCAGTGGCATCCATTTGCCAGTCATTCATCTGAGTCTGGTTTATTGAGGTGATGGATTCTACAAATTGCTCATGGCCATCACTAAGGCCATCACTTTAGGTTACAGGTTCCAGGGAGCACGTTATGTTGTTTGTGCTGCTCCTCCACACAGATTCTGAAACATAAGGAAAAAAAATTTTTTTGTCTTTTTTGTTTTTATCAGTACCAGGGATCGAACTCCCAACTGCCTGCTTGCAAGGCAGGCGCTTATGCCGCTGAGCTAAATCCCTAGCCCTGGGAAAAATTTTTAAAAAATAAAGTTCCATCAGGACTTGCCATTTCTTTTCTCCCAACAAATGTGAGGAGTGGTCCCACTTTTTATTAATTACATATAAAGTTCTATTCCTTTCTACTTAATATGAAAACCTTTGATAAAGGACAGAATATCACACATAAAATTCACTATGGAGTAATTTTCTAAGATAAAGCCCTTGTGCCTTACTTTTAAAATATTATTCTTCCTCCTTTCATGAATTGATTTAGCCATGTTTACTCCTTTATAAATTTCCCACTCATGTACTTAAAATTCTCTCCAAGAATGAAGATTACATCTGGAGTAAAATTCATTAATGCAGGTAAACGGAAAAAGAGAGTTCTGAATGAATGCCAAATCTAAATGATCATAATAGCAATACTAGAAGCATGAGAGTTTACTTCTTGGAAGTCACCACACTGAATACTGCACTTACACAGACTGTTCCACTTGTCCTCACGGGCAAAGTCCCGGAGCAGACACTGCTGTGGTTTGAACACTTTGTTCCGCCCAAACTTCCTGTTGACATTTAATCACCACCGTAACTGTGATAAGATGCAGGATATTTAAAAGGTAACTTAACCATAGGGAGTTCATGCTCATGAGGGGGACCCCCAGCTCTGCCTCTGTGCTCCTCAACCCTCCACACCTCCTGTTTTATCTTCCATCATGTGAGAATGAGGCAAGATTGCTCTCACCAGATGCTGGCATGTGGATCTTGGACATCCCAGACTCCAAAACTGTGAGAAATAAATCTTTGTTCTCTATAAATTATCCAGTTTCAGGTACTTTGTTATAGAAGCATAAACAAACTAAAATAAGATCAATCTTTCTTCTGCAACTAGAAGGCAAAACTTAAGCGATGTTCCAGTACTCACCCAGGACCACATAGCTAATAAGCAACCCAACTACTTCCAAATCTGAGTTGGCCTGGCTCCAAAGCCCCGTCTCTTTATAACCACCACAAACTGCTAGATTTTCCCTCTAACCTAATAATAATAAAAATCAATATTTCAGATGAGATCAACAAACTCTAAAGAACCTTGCCTTAGTGAAAAAAATAATAAATATTTGAAGTCAGCTTACCACTTATTTTAGGTAGGAAATAATAACTTGCCATTGATACAGTAAGTGCTTCACACCAAACATTTCCTATACACCAAATCTACCTTCAGAGTAACCCCGCATAGTAGGTAACTGTCTCTGTTTTACAGATGGGGGGGAAATACTCAGAAGAGCTAAGGTCAGGTAGCCAGAGAGTGGCCTAAAGCTTTGTTCTGACTCTCTACTTCATTACCCCTCATGGGAGACCCGTCTCTAAAGTGCTTCAAAAGTCTGCTTCTTAAAAGAGTAGTGCCAGTCCCTGCAATTTTATTTATACTGTTTATTAGCTCAGCAAACTTGACTTCCAAGACAATGCAAAAATAAACTTTAACCCAGGCTCTGCCCTCATTTTCATAAATTCCAAATTTAGTGAGGTTCATGTTATGTTAATGGCTTTTACTGTATATGGGGAAGAGTTTAACAGTCACTTAGCCCTGCTCTATCTCCATTAGCAAATCTAAAAAGCCACACAAAGGTGAAGGAAGGAAGAGCCGTGACCTCAGAAGTGCAACAAATAAGAAATGCCTGCAATCTGTACTCCAGCAAAGAGTCAGAATAGAAAATGGCCAGTACATAACAACAAATTCAGCCCTACAAATTTAAGTGCTCTACTCATCAATTAAAGAAAATTAACCTAATCAGATGCTCATATTAAGCAATAGAGCCATAGCAAATCGGCAATCATAATTAAAAGTCCATTTCAGATCTCTTTGGTGAGCAGTGAAATGATCTCACACAGCCAGACTGCCTGGCCCCTTCCACAGCGCTGCATAAATGTGCACATTATGTGATAATTCCTTCCCATCTAATGTGGTCATCTTTGTTCTCCATGCTGCGCTTGTGTCTAACACAGACATGGTTCCCTGTGCATCCTGAGTGGGAAAAACTGTACAAAATGTGGCAGTCAAGCACATATCTGTAGCAGTTTCCGGTGATCCCACAGCCAGATCCACAATACACAAGGTTTTCCTGTGTTGGTTATCACAATACTACAAGTATTCCAAATGAGTCCTACAGGCTTTGCAAGGGGTGGCTAAAGAAGTCAGAAATTTACTGCTCTGCCAAGTTACATCACACTGATTTTCACTTTTCTGCAGGCAGGCTTGGCACACAGCTGCCATGTGCCTCTGCCAGGGGAGCAGCCTGGAGATGCAAGCAGTGCGATCCAGGTAAAGGGCAGCCCTACTCTTTTTTTAGGCCTGATACACATGGTGGAAGAGGAAGTGGGGCCACACTGAAGATCTCTTGTCATCTGGCTAGACTCTCAGAAGGTCACCTGCTTCCTGGTGGTATAGCCAAGTTGTAGAAGGAGATAGTTTTTAGAGGACCCTCTTGAGGGATAGGCTTGTAGTCTTGGACACCTGGAAAAAACTCATCTCCCGTAGCTATGCTATATGAGGCATAAAAGTATAAACCTCTCCTCCAAAAAGTGCAACTCAATCCAACTATTCTGCGTGGCAGCTAACATGGAGTGTCAATTTGATTGATTGTGAGATCCAGCCCGGGGATTAGTGGAGCACTTTCTGAGTGTGTCTGGGTCACGGAGGCGTGGCCTTGGCATCTGTCTGGTCCCTCACCTTTTTCTTTCTAGCACTGCTCCCCTGCTCTTCTTCCTGGCCATCATAACTAAACAGCTTTGCTGCACCACAGCCATGCACTGTGATGTCTCTGCCTCGGACACACACACACACACACACACACACATTCACATGTGGGTTGTAAAAAGTTAAGAAATAACTCAAAAATAAAACAGACAGGAGAGCAGACTATAACCTCTATCACTGAGTAAAGCCAGGAGAGGGGAAGTAGCCTAGTATGGAAGCCAAAATACATCCAGCTGACTGTAGTACCAAACTGTGCCATCCCTGTAAGCCAGGAGAGTGACAGCTGGGTGGCCCTCTAGCCTTTGGAAGGGAAAATATGTGCACTTAGAGGACACCCTTCTCCAAAAGAAGCAGTATGACATTAAGCTGAGCTGACCCACAAATCACCCAAAATTTACCATGTAGTTAAGTCCCCCTCTGGGGTGCAGTAATAAAAGTGATCCATGAAGTGAGAATACAGTGTGCCTGAGAGAGTTGCCTTGCAACACCAGGGGTGGCCGCAGCCAGATCGCAAAAAGCTAGAGTAAATGGGAAGAAGACAGTGGCCTGAAAGACAAGTTTCTACTTAAAAGGAAATAATCCTGAGAGCAGGAAATTTAAGAAAGGAGCTTTTGGTTGGGCTGCTCATCTGTCTGTTTGTAAAGAAGAGGCCAACAAAGTGTCAAAGATGAAAATGGAAAAGTCTGAACAATGGACATCCAGAGTCAAAACAGAGTGATACAACCATGGACACAAGCGAACATGAATGCCTCTCGTTGAGAAATCAACAAAAGAGAAAGAGGAGAAGCTGAGTTCCTATCATGGAGTCAGTTCTGTACAAAGGTAGATAGATCCTAAAGCTAAATCCAGAACCCAAAAAGTAAAGTTGCAAACTGCCAAGGGCTGGCCACGGTAAATTCATGGCAAAACTTAGCAGAACCATGACCTACTTGTAAATATTTTATCAAATGTGAAACTTTTGAGAAATTATGTTGATTATTATTTATAAGTCATTGCTTACATTAGCATTCATATATATAAACATACACACACACGTGTGGTATCATTTGACATGTGAGTCAAGACATTAGTCGATTTCATGCTCCTTTGCCCCCAAGGACTCTAAGTAGTAAAGCTTTTCACAAACAATGGTGGTGGACACTTGACTTGCCCTATGCACTTGTATGCCAGAAAGGCTGTGCAAAGTTTCCACTGATCTCTTTTCGCGCCAGAGTTTCAATGGCCGCAGCAGTCCCAGCGTGACACAGCTGCTTCCCAGTAAACAGATTCCTTTGTGATAAAACAAGAGGGAAAACTACCTGTCTTTCAACCATCCCTAGCATGGCATCAGGTCCCCATTCCTCAGTGGCTCCTCCTAACGAACAGGCTTTGTAAAATATGTGCCACAGCCCTGCTCGGGCTGCTCTGCTGCTATTAGAGTTGTGCCGCATTTGGTTAAGTGTGGAGGCTGGCACCACAGAGGATCCATAATGGTGATTATCATGCAAATCAGCCTCCCGCGAGTGAGCCGCTCCTCCGCGGAGACCTTCCAGCTTTGCTTTCCCCTGGTGCCGCTCCATTGTCCCCAGGATAAAGCGAATGGTCTCCACCACAGACCCGGGATGCCACCGAGATTGGTTCTCCTGACAGAGATTAGTGGGCAGCAATGAATCTTTCACTCGGGGTAGAAATATGATTTTATTTAAGAAAATAATCATACATAATTGGGCTTCTGTCACTTTAAATTTTAATGGGGAGAGTAATATGGAGGCTGCTGGAACTTTAAATTATGGCTTTCAGAAGCTTCACACTGAATCTTTCAATTATTCTCTGTAAGTACTTTCTCAAAGCATGTGCCACCATGACATTGATATCACAATTCAAATCTAAATTCAAAACTGACTGCAAGGCTGTGAGCTCTACGCTGGCGTGTGGGCTGCCTCATTTTATCTTTGAACATCTGACGAGGCGAATCAAGAGGCTCCCTCCCAGAGCCCTGCCAGCTGTTTGCCAAATATTCAAATCCCCTGGCAAGCAGAAGGGCCTTTCCGACTTCCCCACACCCCCTGTTTTTCCCATTAGCTGCTGGCTCACCTACATCCTTTCCCTAAGTGCTGGCTGGCTGCTCACCTCTCCGTCTCTCCTCCAGCAATTGGACCCAGTGTGCGGGAGCAGTTCACACACAGCCACGGGGGACGGTTTGCACGCCTGGGTCTCCTTGAAGTGGATCTGAAAGAGTGGCTGGGCCGATGTTTGCAGGAGCAGAAGACAGACAGCAAAGAGAGCACGCAGTCGGGTCTGACTTACAATGCATTCATTAGGCCAGAGCCGAAAATGGAACTGAGGAGACCAGAGCAAGGGAAAGTGAAAAGGCTTGCCTTTCCCTTTGTATTTTGGTGTCTTCACGGCCTCGTTACATACCCATTTTCTTTCATCATTTTAATGGCTTTGCATTACAAGAAGTCAAAATGAGTACCCGAACGATTTTTAGGTCTAGCTTCAGACTGCTGCGGTTATTTGAAAATGTGTCCTCTACCTCAGTTACTACAATGCCGCATCTACAGGTGTAAATACCTACAGAAGACCAGCTGTTCTGAGCATCTACCACGAGACATCGGCTCTCACAGGTTGAAGTGGCCGAAGCAATTGTCCTCAGCCAGCTGTCTCAAAAGGGGAACACAGAAAGCGTTGGGAGCATAGGAGGAAGAGACTGAGTTGCCAAGGGCACAAGAAAACAGCACCTACCCCAACAAGTGGTCACGTTTTCTGAAGCTAGACACCCAAACCTAGGTTCAAAGCCAGGTATGGCAGCGCATGCCTGTATTCCCAGCGCTCTGAGAGGTTGAGGCAGAAGGATTGCAAGTTTAAGCCCTGACTAAGCAACTGAGGGAGACCTGTCTGAAAATAAACATAAGAGAAGAATGGGGAGTGTAGCTCAGTGTGAAGGCCCTCCATTCAATCCCCAATTCTAGAAACCTAAAGAAAGAAATAAAACAGGTCAAACTGAGTAAGGCATTTCTTGATTCCTTCCAGGAAAGCCAGGTCATGACTTGTTCATTTTCTACGATGTGCTTATGCTTGGACAGAAGGGGCACAGCAGGAATGCTTTCAGGGCACATTTAGGGAGAAGTCACTCTCACAGGAATCAGGAATACCAGATGTCACAGGAACGAACCTGTGAACCTGCGCTGCAAAGGATTCTCCAGGCAAGCTCGAGTGGTACCAAGTTGTGTTGAGGAAGCTCTGCCGTCTCAATCTGGGACCCTTCCTTGGCTCACACAAAGTCAGGTAAAAAACTCATTCATTTTAAAAATAATAGAAGCTATCCATTGAGTGTAAACATTACCTGAGGCCCAGAGAGGCTGGTGCCATCCCAGTTCTGCCTCGTAGGGAAGTTTCCTTTCACCCAAGGCAGTGCAAGGCAAGTGACCTGCGTATGGGAGCCAGGAGCACCAGAGGCACAAGGCCCACACGTGGAGCAGCTGCAAGAGAAGACATCGGTCAGCATCCTTGCCCTTAGCACTACTCCTAGAACCCATTCAAGCATCGCTTTACACTGAGATCAGGATTATGGTGCCCAACTGGGCACTTTCCTAAAATGTTAGCCGTGCACAGAAAGAAAAGCGTTAAAACCCACGTTGATTCCCAAGCCCAAAGTAGTATAATTACAAACCCTCTTGGTCTTGAATATTTAAGGCTTATGAAGTGTTTCAAAGACAGTTTTACATAAATCATTCCCCCAAACTCTCCTTGTGCGCCTATTGTCTGGCAAGTACTATACTTGGAAGGGCAAATCCAGTCATCACGTAGGATTTCTCTGCAGGCTTCAGCACTGAGACTCTCGCCCCTTCATCATCAACTTCCTTCCTGCCTGTACGAGCTCCCTGCCTCTTAGGGCCACTCTTAGACAGCTTCATCTCCTTTCACTGGTTCTTTCTCCTCAGCCCTGTCCTTGTCTCAAGCTAAATAAACAGAAGGTGAGAGGCAGTAGCATTGAAATAAGCTGGGGGACATCTTTTCAATCTAAAGATTCCCTTCGCCCCCATCTGGGGATTATTACATACATGCACCTCTCACTATTTCTAGCTACATTCTGTTGTGTTTTTTCTAAGAGTTTGGGAATAAAAAAAGCTGAAGATCTCTGTACCAGATTTGTGTGTGTGTGTGTTTGTGTGTATGTGTGTGTATGACATCAGCTATTCCGTGACCGCCTACCATCTTTATGCTGATGACCTCAAAAATAGTATTTTAAGCCCATGTCTACAAATTCAATTGTTTGATATGCCTCTTCTCACCAATCTCACCTCTTATAGACCATTTTTACATAATCCACTCTCTCGAGTTCAATAAACTCATTTGTTATCTATTCCATCAAGTCTACTATCTTTGTTTTTTCTCTGTTCCTTTTCTAAGGAGTATCAGCATCCACTCAGTGCCCCAAGCTAAGAACCTAGTTACCCCAGCTGTATCTCTTGCACTCCTTCTGCTTCACACTCCTGAATCCTGCCTCATGTACGTCAAGCCCGTCACAAGTGCTTTCCTGTTTCCCTCGGGGACACGTCTTAAATCTTGCCATCTACTGTAAACCATATCCCACCCAGACTTCTGCGGCTGCTTCTCCACTTCACATTTTTCTCCATCTAGTTCTGAGTCCTACAGATTAAACCAGAAAATCCTAGAACACACCACCCACAATATAGAAGGTGATTTCTTTTGGCCAAAGTTTTAAATAGTTATATGTTTAATAGGTTTAGAAAAACCGAACTATCATATCAATGTGGAAAATCAAGTTAATATTAAGTTTACCTTAAAACAAATTGCCCTGCAAAAATTGGAGAGTTTTTTCTAAAAATCTTTCAGGTAGTTTGAAAATATTTGTAAAAAGATAAAGTGGTGTGTGAATCAATGCAGCTTGGGAAACTTGGTATTAGAAAATGGGTCTCAACTCCTTAATGTGATCCCAGGATTGCTACACACCCTCTTTTATTCCCTGTAGAATACTTATAAATACCTTCTGTGCATAAGCTTTGCTGCATAACAAACCATCCTAAACATCCCTACCAACTAAAATAACTTCTCATATAGTTCATGATCCTGGGAATCAGTTGGGTCAGCCTATCTGGGCTGACAACTGCCTGATTCTGTCTGGATTCACTCACCGTTTGTGGTCAGAGGGTGGATCTGCTGGTACCTATGTGACCTAAGATGATCTCATTACATGTTTAGTGTTTCAAAGACCATCAGCCAGAAAACCAACCCTGGTTCTCCCGTGGATACCCATTCATCCTCCAGCCCCATTCACGTGACAGCCTCAGGGTCCCCAGCACAGAATCCCAGGGCAAAAGTACTTTTCAAGCCTCGGGCTCCTTCCTGCCTGTTAATGTCCACTGGGCCACGCGTGTCACATGACTGACCTAGCTCAGTGATGAGAAGGGAGACTCTACCTCTTAAGGAAAGCATCTGAACTGTCATTCTGCCAGGGGTGAGATGCAAGAAAGGAAAGAATCTGTGACTGTTTTTACAATCTACCACTCTTGCCATCCCCTACGCATTCCAGGCATAGTCACACATATGCTCACAATGTTGCTGTCACCTGAAATGAACTCTCAACCTCCTCCTGTCCTGGAAAATTATCATTTCTTGACCTTCAAGGTTCTGATCCAATATAGCATTTGCTGACATCTCTCCTCCGGGCAGAATTAATTATTTTCTCACACACCCCCAAGATCCCTGTATATGCTTCTATTACATCATCCAGCAAACTGCATGATAATTATTTATTACATCTTACAATGTCCCTCTCCTAGATTGTTTTTATACCATCAGCATCTAGCACAGTGCCTGGCAAAGAACACTCAAAAAAAAAAAATGTTCCCTAAATTGAATTTAATTGAAAAAGTTCAGAACAAAGATTAAAGTCTCACTGAAATAAACCCATATTTAAAAGACTTAAGGTACAACTACACAAAGCCCGCCTTATGTGTTAGCAGAAGTAATTAGATCCACCTCATCTAACTTGAAAGGTACAAGAGGGCAGGGTGATGCTTCTAGCCAGAAGAATTTTCCCTGTGGGACTGGCACAAAGCCTGAACTCCCAGCATACATTATTCAAGACCTTAAAATGTTTTCATGTAATACAAAAAGAATGGGCTCTGGAATCCTTAGGACTTAAAACCTAAAGGCCTGTGTGATCCTGACAATTCACTCAATGTGTCTCTCACACTGCTCTTTGCCACCCATTCAGACCAATCTGTGTGGTAGTAACATAGGTAACACACCTCCTGCCTTGTCTACCACACAGGTAACAACTCGCATCAAACCTGGAGGAGCAAAAGGCTAAGCATGGTGGTGCATGCCTCGAGTTACAGCACTCAGAAGGCTGAAGCAGAAGGATCACCACACATTCAAGGCCAGCCTGGACTACGTAGTGAGTTCAAGACGAGCCTTCACAGCATAGAGTCATAGTGAGATCCTGCTTCAAAAAAAAGGGGGAAGGGTTCATAAGCAAATGCCCATGGGAGCACTTTTTTTTTACCAACTGAGAAATGTGGGGAAAGAGTACAAGGAGGAAGAAGAGGAGAAGAAAGGAAATGATAGTAGTTAAGAGGCAGGTCTGTGGCTCATCACTATACAGCTAGATCAGAGTTCAAACAACACAACCAAGGAAGGAAATCCCCCCCACTGGAGGACTCTTCTCAATGACACAGGACCCGGGGCTCTGTGTATGATGTTGCTGGATGTCAGTCAGTCTAGCGTCAACATTGATACATAGCACTTTTAGGCAAGTCTGCTGGGGAGTAAAAAAAAAAAAAGAAAGAAAGAAAGAAAGAAAAGAGATCACTTTTTAAACAGTACTCTCATCTTTGGATTGCATATTCCCTTGGTCTTGTCCCACTGACCTTTACAAGAAGTAATGGCTGGTAAATAAGATATTTTCTCCCTACCAAAAGATACATTCTTTAAGTGAGAAAAATGAAACGGACATTACAAACACATGATTCTGAATCTCAAATTGTATCACCGCAGAAGGATGTGATATCATTGGGAAGAGGTAAAAAAGTTTTAGACACACTGAAGTCTTGCTCAAAAGAAAGCCAAGTTTGTGTAAAATATTTTAGCTTCCAAAATCTAAGGAGGAAGTTGGGTATTTTTTCATATTTATCTCTAAAAATTTATCTCCATCATTTTCCCCTGTTATCCTTTGCCCCAGCCACCCTGTAAACATCCTCAGTGTCTAAGATTCTGTTTTCTCCACCTCCCTAATCCATCTCTTCCCACCTTCAAAAGCCAGGTTGCATTCAATAAATGCTAACTTACATGACTGACAAGGAAATGTACGGCTAGGACTTGCAAATGGCAAATTCAGTGTTTCATCAAGTTCAGATCAAGACCTCTAGAGACCCTAAGAACCCAGAAAATGATGGTGTCCTCCCATCCACATATAAACGAAAATGAACACAGTACTATGGACTAAATTAATATGTATTCCAAATTAATCAAAATAGCCTCTGCTGGAAAAATTTTAGATAAGTATATCAAAGGCTGACCTCCTCCTTGTCCTCTTCCCCCTCGCTGTTTTGAGATCATAACTATGTGGTCAAGAAAGAGAAAATGGATCTCTGATTTTTAGCACTTGGTCTGCTGCCGGATACTCCAAGTCTGACTTCACATCACAAAACTATGTCAAAATACTAATTATGAATATGTGTTACAGAATATACAAAAAGGAATCAACTGTTTTCTTCCAAATTCTAAGTTTCCAGTTCTATTTTGGTATATGATCAAACAACTTAGCATTTGATTAGCAGCTGTGTAACTCATTGTTTTACCCACTGTTGTAACTATATTGTGGTTGCATACAGAAAGAGGTGGGCAGCAAGTAATTAACAGCAAACACTCAGAAAAATGTCAGAAGCATGAGATCCTTACATCTTATTTCATTAGACACCAATTTTTGATAAAAGCAACAAGTACAAAATTATATTTGGACAAACCTTCCAAAAATAATATTCACAGCAGTCACAAAAATCTAGCATGTAGATGCTAATTACAGAGCCAAATCAAAGCCACCGCAGTTGCAACTAAATCTGAAATACTTCCACATATAATGTGATTCTTATATTCATAATAGCAGATATTGGTTATATTTTCATTAAATTTAAATAGTTTTTGCTTAGATATTGCTTCAGCTGGTCTATTTCCACCTTTATATTTTAAAATTTGTATATGATCTATAAAAGTTAATACTTTTATGATGGGGTACAAGAAAAATGTTCAGATGCCTGGGGATTTCAGAATATTTGGAAATCAAAAATTTCTTGCAAGTGACTGTTGAGACACTTTATTTCAGATTATGTAATTCCACTAAAACAGTAAAATTTAAAAACCCTGTACCGATAGTGAATTAGGTCAAGAATGTAAATTTAGGGACTAAACTGAGTAAATCAGTAATTTGTTTTGTCCTCATAACTGAGTGGACCTCTCTAAGATGTGTCCAGTTTCAAAATCAAAGCAAAAAACCTCTTAGTGGCTTTGGGCTTCAAGGCAGAGGGCACATTGTGGCCATTAAGCAGAAAGCCAAGGAGTACTTGAACCAATAATATCAGTAGCCGGGCAGAATGACAGATGACCTTTGCAAACACCCAGATGGTTTCATCTTTCTTGAAATTTTGTTCAAGAATTCTGATTTGTTCTTGGTCACATGTAGTCACTAAGGCCAGTAGTGTTTGTATGATGCTGGAGACACTTTTATCAGAGTTGCATCTATTTTAAGCTATTCTCTTGCATGTATATATTCTTGGGATTCTTTTTTTTTCCATTCTAATGATGGGTCAAATTGATAGGGCAATTATAAAAGGACTGCACTCTGAAGCTCTACAAAAATAACACATATCTCCCTCCTTACAAGAGATAACTTGTCATTGCCAATGAAATGAATGAGTGTAAGAGTAATAATAAGAGTAATATATTATATATTCCTAATATAAGGACTTCCTCTTTGTTCACTGCCATATTTTCTATTACAACACACCCCTTACCTTTCAGCATATTTTGCCAATTTCATTTCTATCCACCCTGTACAACCTGCAGCAAGCCCCAAAACTTCTATTTTAAAGGACGTTTCCAGGGAGGAGGGAATGCAGGGAAACACATTTAATTTATCCTATTGAAAAAGAACCGCTCTGTAGAGCTTCTAAGCACTTCTGCACCATCATATAAACTGTAAATCAGCGCAGATATCTTTATCAGTGGTTAGAAACATATACTTATCAGCAACATATGCATGAAAGACAGTATGTGGATGAGCTGCAAAGCATTTGGCAGAGACCCAGCAATGAAAAAGAAAGAATACAGTGAAGAATTGATGGAACTGTTTTGTGTTTCAATCCTATTCATTTTGGAGTATTTTCTATCCTCTCTCTTTGTTCCATTTGAAAGTGCAATAGACACATCAAGAGAATGTCAGATTGCTGTCACTTGATTCCATCTACACAGCACACAGTGATCCAGGACGACAGCACATGTACACACAGTGATGCACACGAGTACATACACACATCCTTGTGTCTGTTTCTGTATTTTCCCATTTATGATATAATCTGATACAGGTCTGTGCTCTTCTGTTTTGACAGTCTAAACACTACCTGAATATTGTTTCACCAGAATCAAGAGTAGTGCTTGATAATTAATTTCTCTAGTCAATGGTCTTCTCCAAATGGGCAACTCCCCTTGGAATTTAGGAGCCACGACAGCAGACCGCGTAAGTAAAGAAGCAAGACAATTCATTAGCTTATCCCACAGCAGCTCAAAGTGGCGGGCAACGTCAGTCCCTGCTCTGGCGCTTCGATGCTAACGAGAGTCATTGTATATTCATAACCCCAAATACAGTCAGCTTCCTGTAAAAACTTTTGTCACCCAGGCTTCATGGCAAGAGCAAAGCACTGCACTCTTGGTGCCGTGGCACTTCTGCCAAGTGAGTGTGAGAGCAAGATTGATTGTTTTGCAACATGTCCTGACAGGGGGGAGCTAAAGGGTGCTGCCCCAAGGGTCCTACAGCTGCTTAGTGTGATCGCAAAGCCCCAGACAATCAAAGAAACCAAAAAGGAGGCAGTGGTGGCAAATGTGCATGTCAGGATATGCATAGACCGCGCATTAAAAAATCACAAAGGACTCCAAACGAGGAGTTGGGCGCATGGATTGTTCAGAGTAATTATTTGATAGGGACGAAAACCATTTTCAAAAAGTCATTTCGGGAGGAGAGAACGGTGTGGAGCAATAAACTTGTCCTCACACTGCAGCACTGCTTTGGCCTACCTTAACCGAATCAGACTTCTGGAGCCCTCTGAAGTTTTCCGTCATAATCAACACCGCAGCTTCATGAGACGAACAACCTCAGGTCTGCCAAATCTGGAGCTACCTGCAATCCAGTTCCCCATCACCTCTTCGTGTTGTTGTCACCGCCTCCCTTGTTTTATCACCATCATCTGCCTCATCATCATCATCACCATCACCACCGCCACCATGGGTTTGCAGAAGTGAGCCGTGTACTGCACCTGTCAGGAAAAGAAGGAGCCAGCTCTGTTCCATTTGACCCCAAAATATCCGTCTGCCTGAGGCAGCTAACAGCAACCCTTGAAGTCAACATAGGGAATATAGGCTATAAATGACCCATAACGATTAAATAAAACAGGATAGTGAGAGACACTTTTCTAAATTTGATGGCACTGGAATCATCAGAGTTATTTCCAGATGCATAATGTGTGTAAATATGAACATAGCTGAAGACAAGGACTCTTGAGAAAATGGGGAGACAGGGAGTGGGGTGCTGTGGGGGCAGGGTCTCACCAAAGCTTTTCCTATCTTAGTCACAGACACACAAGCTTCGAAAATAGAAGGGTTTGTGTTTATGATTGATTGAAGTAACTGATTATCCACAGATATTTTAAGTGTTGAGACATTAAATTGTCAGCTCTATCAGTTTGATTGCGGTAAAACATGAAAACATTGACTTTTGTCTAGTTAGAGAAATTTATTTTTCCCAGAATGACAATCCTTTAAGTAGAAGCCAGGCAGCTTGCCAGCTTCCCGTGTCATACACTGAAGTTTGCAAATGCAGCCCATATTTTCAAGTGTTGTTCAAGGTTCAGTGAGTGGTCCTTTGCAAATAGTCTGAGAATAAACAGAATCCTGCAGTTATACTGCACGTACACTCAGAAAGGTGGAGAAAGGTATTTACTTACATTTAAGGGGGGAAAAGTCCCTGCTTTGTACTTCTGTAGTGTATGTTAGCTGTGCTTTGTACTTATTTAAAACCTTTCTCAAAAATAAAATAACACTCTTTCGACCACCATGCTGTGATTAATGTTTTATAAACCTGAAATAAATGTTCATCATAACTGTCAGTGAGCTGACAGCTTTCAAAAGTCTTTGTTCCCAAAATGAGTAATTTGTCTGATTTTGTTTAAGATATCATATTCCATTCTGAAAGGAAGATGTTAAAATCAAGTAAATTCTCCTAAGACTTGATTGCCATTAAATCAGCCTTGTATTCTGGATCTTTGTGTATCCTATATACATGCATACTACTTAACAAAATAAATTTGCCATATTGCTTGTCAGAACACCTGTGCCTTTCATTGAGCAAAACTGTAGTTCTGTGTTTAAAACCTAGTCCATTATAATAACAAAAAATGTCAGGTGTTATATATAGTCAAGACTTTTAATAAAATCTGCAAGAAATCATCACTAGATTTGATGTTTTCAGTGACAATATCAGTCAAAAGACAACTGTGGTCATTAATTCTACTGAAATACTAACATTTATATTTGCTACATGTTTTCTAAGCATTTATCAAGATCATCCAAATACAAGATGTTCTCAAGACCAGTGGACAGTTGAGCTTTCCATGTGTGAGTTCTGCCAATAGCAATAGGAAGGACTTAGAGCCAAGAAGGTGCACAGAGGCACCCGAACAGCTAACGAAGCTAGTCGATCAGGATCGTACCTCTGCATATTCCAATAGCCAAATCCAGATGTCCCGCTAAAGCCTTGTGTTGTTATGGGTAGGACATGTTATGGGTTGATTGGATCATAGAGGCCGCTAGAAAGTGGACCTGGTCAGAAGAGGGGGGTCCCTGCAGGCACAACCCGGACGGTTCTTCTGTATTCCTGGCTCCTCCTTTCGCTCTCTGCTTCGCTGCTGCCAGGTCATAGAGCCTTTCCTCCAGCACACTTCTCTGCTACACTGTCTCTTCTGACACACAGGCTGACACACAAGCCAGACCAAACCTTCCCTCCTTTTAAGTTGTGGTGTCAGGTGTTGTGTCTCAACTATGAAAAAGTAACTAACTAAGACACCAACTATGTGTAGATGGAACATGGGATCGCATGCCCTTCCTATGACACCTCAGATGGTCATAGTTGTGATAAGTGATCATAAATCTCCCATTCTCCCAATCCTTTGTTCCACCTACCTCGAAGGTTTCATTGCTATTTCACGGCAGAACTCTACGAAGCCTCCCACCCCTATGCTCTCTTATACCATTATAATCCTTTTGTCAGCACGGGCTCACCCGTACCTCAGTGCTGCTTTCAGAGCACGCTCATAAAGGTTAAAATTACAGATCGTTCCTCATGTATCATTTTTGTCATTTATATTTTTCAAAACTCTCAGAAAGGCTCATTTTTATAACAATAGCGCTTTTTCCTCTTATATTACCTTTGTGCGTAAGCCATTTTTCATTTTATTATTTTCTAAATTCCAAGGAAGTGCAGGTTGTATACCCGCTATCCTGGTGCATTGTGAGAGTTTACTGCTCTTGCTCATTTCGATATATGCATTATCCATCTCTTAATGAAGTTTATTTTCATTCTTCCTTTTCTCTATGACTACCTCTTATAACTGCTGATTCACTGTAGCATTCTTATAACCAATGTTCTTGTACTAACTTCCTCACTTTGAAAGATACAGTAGATTCCATCTCTTACAAGGTTTTTGCAGCTGGCTCCCAAATTAGACTCAAAAGAAAATGATTCATTTGCTTCCTCTTTGTCAGTTGTTGTTTGTTTTTGTGTTTGAGGAAACTAGTACCTTCTTGTAGACAACTTGAAAAAAAACCCACTATATTTCTTTACATGTTTACCATTCTCTAATTTCAATATTTCTAAACTGTTTTCTAAAACAGGTAAATGGCAACTGACCCCACTAGGACTCAGGTAGGATCCCCTTCTTTTTGATAGGTGCTGCTTTCCAGCCCCTGGACTGAGCACAACTGTGCAAGTGCCCTGAAGCAGGGTGTCTTTAAGGTTTCTCCTTTGTGCCTTTACCTAATTCAAATCATTTTGGTCACCATCTATCCTCCATGTGCTTCCTTGCTCGCTTGTTTTGCAGTCCCAGGGATCCAACCAATGGCGTCATCCTGCTAAGCAAGCGCTCTACCAGTGAGCTACATCCCCAGCCAGAGCTTCTAACACTGAAAGGTTGCTGTGACCTTGTCATTTTAATAGCAGTCACACTTCCCATGTTTATAAACGTACATAATTAGGCAGATCAGAATTTCCATACTTCACTCCTTTCTCTTTTTTGTTTTTTTTTACTTTTATCGAGAAAAAAATGAAAATAAAAATAACAAGATATTCAAGTCAGTGTAACAGGGGAGTAGCAATAATTAATACACTGAAAATTGTTATCTTCATAGTTATTATTCAGAGTAAAAGATATAGGCAGGAAATAGTGTCCAGACAATATTAGCACATAATTTCTTTTCAGTGACCTGAAAGAAACCAACTATGTAACTATCTTGTGTATATATATATTTTTTTCTTTCCCTTCCTTCCTTTCCTCTTTCCCCCAACACAGTTTCTCTTTCCTTTTGAACATGGCTTATTTCACTTGTGCATACTTACTTGCACCTAAAGTAAAAGTAAAACATACTGCTGCCTCCTAATTAAATTTTTTCCTAATTCTAGGCTTGCACTCAATTCCCTGAGCCCTTGGGCCAAGCACAGACTTTGCCTTAGTGCCTAATTTGTTTTTCTATATTTTTATAGCGTCTATCAACATTTAACAACAAATCCACACATTAACCATATTTAAAAGGACAAGTAGTCCCTCCTTACAGCTAATGAAATATTAGATGTCCCTTTTCCTACATGAAATCCTTATAACACATAACCCTATTTGATTTGTCCTCTTTTCACTGCTAGGAGGAATGATCCTTTTAGTGTCATGATTTTCTAACTATATTCAGAGATGCCTCTTTTCCTCCTGAGAAGAAAACTCATAAAGGGGATATAAAATTTTCTAAATTTAAAAAGGTACTCTAGGCCCCATTCATTCAGCAAACCACTTCTTGTTTTCTCATTTTTATTCTGAAATAGTTTTATACTTATAGAAAAGTTTTAAGCGTAGAGTAAAAAACAGAATGAGCTTCACCTAAACTGTCAACACTGAGACACAATTGTTTTACTGTTCTTTCTTAGCCTCTCTCTCCTCGCCTCTCCTCTTCTTTCTCATCACATATGCAATTTAATTTTTCTGGATCTTTTTGAGCATTAAGTCTCAGATACAGTGTTCTACCACCTCTGAATACATTTCCCGACAAAAAGGACACCCACTTAAATTATCAAACAAGAATGAAAACCAGGAAATCTAATGTTGACATAATACTTTATCCATCTACGTATTTTAATTTTCTCAGTTGTTCTGAGAATGTTCTTTATAGCAATTTTTGTTTGTCTGCTCCAGATTCAAGATTTCCCTATCGCTTACAACACTGGCCTTTGTAAAGGTCCCTCAGGTTGAGTTTGCCTAGTATTTCCTCCTAATTAGATTTCAGTTATGCATTTTGGCAGTGACACTATGTAAATGATGTTGTGTTCTCCACGTAGTCATCAGGAAGCACGTGATCCTGGTTTGTCCAAGTACTAGTAATGTTAACTTTGATTTCTTGAGCTGTTATGGTGGTATTTACCAGGTGACATCAAAGTCTTCTTCATAATTAAAAACCATCTTGGCCTGTGTACTTAAAAAGTAACTAATAGAGAGAGATTTTTTTAAATGTTGTGAATACTCTGGTCCTCGTCCAATTCTTACTCCCTAGTTTAGCATTCAGTGATCATTCTTGCATGCTGGTAACAAAATGGGCATTTTTCTAACACTGTCATTCATCCACATTTGCTAGCTGTTATCTGTCATTGTATGAATGTTGAATGTACCTCAAAGGTCCATGTGTTAAACACTGAGACCCCAGGGTTCGCGATGGGAGTTCCTGGAGGTCATCAGCAGTGAAATTTGGGAACGCTTTTTCTTTCTCTTCTTGCTTCTTGGCAGCCAGGGAGCAGTGTGCCGCACCAGCCCTCCACCGCCATGAGCTTCCTCCCCACAAAGCAATGGGACATATTGCTAGGTATAGTCGGGGTCTCAGCACTGAGAGTATCCTCCTCTGTGATTTGTTTATTATTAACTGATGGATTTTTTGAGTGAATTAGAATCTACTGTTCTCTTTATCTTAAATCTCAAATTATCCTGGATTTGACCAACAGAAACCCTTTCGGTCTGACTCCTGAGGATTTTTGACATGTCTCTATCATAACTTGGGCTATAATATCACTTTCATTTTATGTTTGGGGATTTGATTTCCAAACAGTGCCTCAAATGTTTTGAAATTTTTATTCAGTTGTTTCCCCAGTTTTCCTTACTTCTATTCAGGTTTGTATAAATGATACCTGAAAAAAATGAAGATAGTAAATAATAGTAGCCACTTTTTTTTTTTTTTTTTTTTTTTTTTTTTTTTTGTCTTTTTCCTTTTTATCAGTACCGGGGATCGAACTCACAACTGCCTGTTTGCAAGGCGGGTGCTTATGCCGCTGAGCTAAATCCCCAGCCCCCAATAGTAGCCACTTTCTTTCTGTGGCCCCATGCCACTAACCTACACCCATGGCCCAAACTTTAAAAAGGTTTGAAAGTCCTTTCAATGCAACCTCTCCCCTCACAAAGCTTCATTCCAAAGCAAGACAGTAAGTGACAATGGGTTTAACACATCAATACACTCCAAAACATTACATTAACCCTTATTAGATTATTTTACTGTAGCGAATTGACAAACTTCCTAAAGGATATAATGAGGTACACTATCCTTCTGGGTTATGCGAACAGAGTAGATGCCACCATTCTACGCTTTCCGACTTGCTTATTCAGGGCTCTTCATTGTTCCCAGCATATTCACTCTGTGTCACTTTGCTACAGAGTTCGTCTAACATTTAAAGATGCTGGATCTTTAAAAAAAATCAGTTAATAAGGAGAAGAGGAACTATTTCTCTTCCTATGGAACACTCTTTTTAAAAAAGTGTTTCTAACAAGTAACACCATTTGCTTTTCCCAAGTCTTTTAAAAAACAAACAAAAACTGTCAACAAACCATCACAGATAAATAAGCAGCATCAAAGTGATAGCCACAGGCTTAACAAGTAGCCAAGCAATTTCACACATTCAGCCCAGAAATTCCCTTTCCCCTGAGCACATTCCCTCAATAGACTATGCAAGGTGACCCCAGGGCATCACTTGGGGTGAAAAGTCACCTCGCTAAAATGCACAAGTTCCAAGACTTGCAAACCCAGGTCAAACCCAGTCAGTTACTACCATGTATCTTAGAAGGTCTTAAGTTTCTCAAACCAGTTCACTACTCTTTTTCTGAAACCACTAGTATACCCCAGACCTTCAAAGGTTTATTACTTCCAACTGCTGTCTAGGGCAGCAGACTCCTCCGTGCAAAGTCTGTTTTTCATATAGTTAGGTTTTTGAGGTGTTTCTGCACTGCACAGCCAATGTGTTTGTTAACATAAGAAATAAGCAAATGTGCTCAAGCTGCAAAATGATGAAGTACTTTATTATGTAAAATTCTATTAAAATGTTACTTACTCTTTAAGGGTAAATGATGGAGTTTATACTTTAACTCTCCTGGCTACTTGGTCTTCTTAGTAAACCCCCAGCATAGTTACACCAATGATAGGCCCATGGGTTTAATTCATCTTTCAAGGTACATATTTTAGGCACTGCAATATCTATCTCACCCTAAGCAAAGCTCATAATCTTTTTTTAAAAGTATGAATCCACTGGCCATTTTTTAAAATTGTTATTATTATACTGTTAGCGGTCCTTAGTATTTGTGAAGGTTAATCTTGTCAAGCTAATTGGTTAGAGAGCTGTATAGAGGATTAGTAAAGATACTTTGTGATGTCTTAATGGTCATGAAGGAGTGACCTTGGAGACCATATCGGGTCCCTGACAGAGGTGTTCTTACCCTGACCTCCGTTTCCGCTATGCTATGAAATAAGTAGCTTTTTTGCCACGCCCGTCTGCTATGATGTCCCTGCCTTAGACAGCTCATTATGGATGGAAGTCTCTAAAACTATGACTTAAAAATAAACCTCCACTGCTTTAAGTTACAGGTATCAAGTATTTTGTCCCTGTGACAATAACTGAACTAATATAGAATTCAGTAGGTTAAGCTAAAAAGCATATCTTTGTAGTCTTCTAACATGCAAAGAACTATGTTCACCAGGCATGATGAAATGCAGCTTACTGTTCTTGAGGTCTAGTTCTGCACTTTTTAATATGGTAACCAGGAGCCATATATAGCTGCTGAATACTTGCACTGTATCTAGTTCAAATCAAGACATGCTGTAAGTGTCAGAGTCACACCAGGTTTCAAATATTGAGTATGAAGACAACACAAGATAAGTCACTAATAATTTTATGTAGACTACATGTTGAAATAATAGTTTCATGTACTGTCCTAAATATATTATTAAAATTAATGTCATCTGGTTTTTAAGCATTTTTTAAAACATAATACCAGAAAATTGTAAATTATATATGTGCCTCACATGCGTGGCTTACTTTTTATTTCTACTGGGGAGGCCAGCTCTAGCTTTAAAGCAAGCAACAGTCACAGTTACAAGGCAAATCCCCTAGGGTGTCACAAGTATCCTGCCACAATGCTACTTTCTTTTTTTTGAGATTATTAAAACATTAGGTCACGTGAGTAAAAGAAGACTAAGATTGGAAGAATTAGGTTCATAGTGAATAAAAGGATAAACCTTACACATATTAATGTTATCATGGTGATTAATTAAGCAGCATAGCAAACACTTGTTGCAACTGTCTTACAAATGTCTAACACAATCATTTTAACATAAAATTAATAGCTTTTTTGAAATCTCACTTCTATAAATGTTAGAGTGAAAAATCCTGAAACAGTTTGTGATCTACTAAGATCTTTATTTAGATATTCTCATTCCCTCAAATTCATTATGTCCAAAACTGAGGTCATTACATTACTGTTGGGAGGTAACTGTCCATGGTGTTTTTATGTCTCAGACTAGAGACACCACATAACTCTGAGTTAGCACATCTGTATCACCACCAAGGTAGCAGCCATGTCACCTTCAGCTTTTCATTTTTTTAGGATCAAATCTTTCCTTGCCCGCTCTTCTCAGCAAAGAGCTAAGGAATTCCTGGCTGCTGGTTCTGAACATCAGGAAGAGAAGCTACAGTTTCTCTAAGATTGAACCAAGAATGCTTACCATAGGTCCTCAGAATAGTCATGCTCAGCAAATAGTAGTCATAACTTTTGTAAGGTTCATCATAACAAGGGTAAGCAACCTGTAGCCTGCAAGCCAAATCTATCCACTCCCTGGATTTGTTGGAACACAGACACAGTGTGCAGTGGCAGAGTTGGCTGGCAGGAAGAGTAATGATAGAGTTGTAACAGAAACCAGATAACCCACAAAACTAAACATATTGATGATCTGGCTCTTGATAGATAATGTTTTCTGAATCCTACCTATTACACAGATTTTTTAAAAATCATGTATTTTTATTAGTACACTTCTCATACATACACATGGATCACAGCCATCGTAAGGAATTTATACCTGTACATGATGTATCTTGATTCTTTCCCTTCCCTATTTATAAAAGCTTTGTTTCCAATGTTTTTCTTTTTTATTCTCTCTTTTTACTTTTTCCCTCCTTCCCTTCTCCCTCCCCTCCATAGATATTGGGAAGTAGGAAAACACGTTCAAATGGGAAAGGTATAACACAGATTTTAACAACTTTATTATCACCTCATCTTTGATCACTCACAAACCCCAAAAGCTTTCCTGCCCTTCTTCTCATGGGTACAAAAGTACCAAAACCATCTAAATAGTGTGAAAAAAGTGAGAGAAGTTTTAACAGTCTCTAGGAATTCAAAATTTTGTCATAAAATACCCTCAAAGGCAATGGCTGGTCTGGTGTCTCTTCCTCTAGCCTCAGCAGTGACTGAGGTGAATGAACAAGTCTGAAAAGCACAGCTGTGCAAAAAAACACGCAAATCCCACTCTGGCAGAACCTGATCGCTCAAGTGTAGTTGCTGCATAGGTCTGTCTGTCCGGAGCTTAATGAAAAGGACAAGAAGGCAGGTACATTAGTCAAGGTTCTTCAGGGAAACAGAACCAACGGGAGAGATTTAATATAAACAGTGAAGCTATGTGATTGTGGAGGCTGACAAATCCCAAGGTTTGCAGTCATCCAGCTGCAGGTCCAGGAAAGTTAATGGTATAGTTCCAGTGTAAAGTCCAAAGAGCAATAGGAGAGCCAGTAAAGTAAGTTTCAGGCTAAAAACTGGCAGGTTTGAGATCCAGGAACTCATGTTTCAGTTCAAGTTCAAAGACAAAAAAGTGTCCCAGCTCAAGCAGCTGAGCTTTCAGCCTTTTTGTTCTGTTCAGAACTTTACCTGACTATACAAAGCCCATCTGTAGAAGAGAAGGTAGCCTGCTTTATTTAAATGAGCAATTCAGAAGTTAATCTTCCCCTGAAAAACATTTACAGACACTCACAGAATAAAGTCTGACCAGATATCTGGACAGCCTGTGGCTCAATCAAGTTGACACATAAAATTGCGCATGCATGGCTAAGAATCAGACTTCTTCCATCAAATAGAGTTTAGGACTCTCACATACATTCATAATATTAAGATTTTTATTGTTGTTCCATAAGTGAATAGAACAAATAGAACTTTGAAAGTATTTATAAAACTACATAAGCGAGCAATTCCAAATACTAAAATAATATAATTCAATTGTTAAGGAATTAGTACTTCCCGAAGCTACAAATAAAAAACGTAAAAATGTATAAGGGATAAATTTTATCCAGGACTTCTTGAAAGAAATGAATAATATGTTAGATTACATCCTTTTCTTGCAGGCATCATAAAGTAGAACATAACAAAAACTCCCACAAAGACAAATAGAGTTTAAATTTACCAATATATTCTTTTTCTTTCAACTAGCATTCCAAACATTTCTTGTAATCATAAAGGCCTGGATACAGCTACAGTGTAGATCATCTGATTTTGTTTCTTTATTCCTAGCAGGAAAAACACATTTTAATCTTTTAAAATACCAGTACCAGACCATCCATTAACTGTATGCTCCAAATGTTCACAATCTAGTATTTTTACTAAACCTAATATTACTTCCTGTGAATACATTAGAGATAATAGTAAAATACCATGGTTATAAAAACTAATCAAGTATGGACAATTTGCTGTAAATCTTACTATTTTATTAAAAATTCTATTATAAACCTCACACCTTATAAAAGGCAAGAGCTCGTATTTTTACAGAATTACAATGTTTTCTGCTCTACTGCTCTGAATCCAGCAGAGTAAACACAAGTTAAGAAATTCTATTTCCAGAGCCCTGCTGACTTCACTGATTATTGTTTTGCATAGATAAGTAAATACCTATTAGAGCAGTATACTACGACCAGATATCAAAGAGTTGGAGTAAGAGGTACCTAATGGAACAATAACTTTTAAAAAGATCCTTTGTCTTAATTCTATTTGCCACCAAAGCTGAATAAAAAAAAAACAAAACACACATCTATAATTTCTGGAAGACTAGCATTTTGACTTGGAATATCAGCAGATAGTTTTGGTAGACTACTAGAAAGGGCAGTGAATAGACTTCAGTGATTTTTAAAGAACTTGTTTTGTAACAAGAGTGCTGCTAAGAACTTAACAATGCAAATATTCATTTTCAAACTCTTTTCTGGGATTTTAAATTAGAAGACCATGCATGTCCTCAATTTTTTTAATATCTAATGGTAAAACACAAATAATACCTAATGGTAAAACCCAAACATTTGGTCAAAGTTCCTTTTAAGCCATTTCTCAAATTTCATGTTCCTTTTAAGCATAAATTCAAAGGCAAGTCATTCCATGTGTTTCTGACTCATTTTTGTCACCAAAAATTTATAAGATTCACTTTAGTTTTTAACAAAGATGCCTTATAAGGTTTGGTTTTCTGTTTAATACTTTGAAACACTATTATTTTGAAGAGACAAATTGCCCTAAAATCTTGCATCTCAAAATTATTAATTGTTTTCAAATGAAGTCTATGCTTAGCAAAACATTTCCATGTTCTCTATTATATTTTCTTTAGCACTCCTGATAGATTTATGGGCCCAGATATAGCTACATATATAACACATGGTATATGTCACCATTATTTAGCAATGTCTTTTAAACTGTTCTATGGGACACTAGTGTCTCAAGGAATATTCAGAGCTGTTCATGGCAAAACTCCAGTGGCATAACACATAATACCAAGAACCAACAAATGGGATCATATCAAATTAAAAGGTTCCTGCACAGTAAACAACCAAATTAAGAGACATCTTACAGAAGGGGAGAAATTTTGCCTGGTGTTGCTCAAACGGAAGACTAACATATTTTTTTAAACCCTCAAAAAAGACCCTTCCCCCCAAAAAAAAATTCATTCAAAAGATAGGCAACTGAAATTAATAGACATTTCTCAGGAGAAGTACAAATGGCCAATAAGTATAAGGAGAAATGTTCACTATGGCTGGCCATCAGAGAGACGCAAATTAAAACAATACTGCAATTCTGTCTTACTCCACAAAGATTGGCCAGCACCAAGAAATCAAATAATAGCAAATCCTGATAAGGCTGAAGGAAAAAGGAATTCTTGTAAATTTTTGGAGGGAACGTAAAGTAGTCTAAGCACTATGGAAATAAGTATGAAGATTCCTCAAAAAAAACCTAAAAACAGAAATTCCATTTGACCTAGCTATTTCCTTTATAGTTATCCACCTGAAAGAATTAAATACATCATAGTACAGTAATAAGTGAGTATCCATATGTTTAGCAGCACAATTCATTTAACTAAATTTTGAAAGCAGCCTTTAAATCCATCAACAGACAAATGGGTTAAGATAATATTACACATAATATAGTACTGCTCTGTCATAAAGAAGGATAAACGTGGAGGCTGGGGATTTAGCTTAGCGGTGTAAGCTCCTGCCTTGCAAGCAGGCAGTCATGAGTTCGATCCCCGGTACCGATAAAAAGAAAAAGACCAAAAAAAAAAAAAAAAAAAAAGAAGAAGGATAAACGTGAGCCATTTGTGGGAAAACGAATGCACCTTGAGATCATAACATGAAGTTAAAAAAAGTCAGACACATGGGGCTGGGGATTTAGCTCAGCGGCATAAGCGCCTGCCTTGCAAGCAGGCAGCCGTGAGTTCATCCCTGGTACCGATAAAAACAAAAAAGACCAAAAAAAAAAAAAAAAAAAAGTCAGACACACAAGCTTAAGTGCTGCATGGTTTCCCTTATATGAGAAACTCAAAACATAAATAAAGAACAAAACAAAAAATAATAGATAGTAGAGAAATAGATTTTATTCAAATAGGAAAGAGATCAAGAGATGGAGGAAAGGGAAAGAAGATGGAAAAAGCATTAAGTTGTCTGCGTACATGCTCCAATTCCCAAGAAGGAATGTAATCACAGACCAGTGCGACCATGTGCTGGCAAAAAATAAAAGCTGGAAAGAAGTCCATGGCCGGAACGTGGCTAGGCGTGGTAGCCAAGTAAGTATGGAAAACGTTGAATGAAAATCCAACAGGCCTTTTACCACAAGATTTCTCAGAATACTTACGTATGGAATGAATGCTCAAAAAATAGACATCAGAAGCTCTGTTTCTCAAACTTAACAATGGAGCTCTTTCAGTGGAGTTACCTTGTGTGGCATTAATACTCAGTAAAACAATAGGAAACCTGATCTCTATGGTTTCAAGTAAGTGAAGAGTAACTTCATTCATTATCATCCACGTGTGTCTGTCACTTTAGTGGAACTAACAAACATTTCAGGAAAATGACAGCCCAGATGTTTTCCAATACTAATAATTAAGAAAAAATTAGTAAAAGCTCCAGTTCAACAGGACAGGAACAAAATGACAATCTGATTTTTGATAATATACCAGTGGCAATTTGTCAACCATACTGAAAGGACTAAGTCTAGCTCACAACAGTTTTCTAGTGAAAAGTTTTTGATGAAAACTGACAACTATTAAATTTTTGGTGAATTAAAAGTATCATATACAATCATTTCTTGATTATGACTAAAACATATTTTATTTTAAGTTGGCTTTCCCTTACACCTGAGCATAGGTCAGACTCGTCCATCCAAATATATGCATATATGGAACTAACATAAAGTAATTTAAATATTAGCTTAATCAATACATAATTTTGACATTGTTAAGCATGCTTCATGGCAATGGGCCCTCTATTTTGCTTATGACCACAGAGTGATAAGAAGGACTTCAATGCGTGTAATAGTAAGGGCCATTCTACTGTATCTCCAAATCACATAATACAGTCCACAGGCCACTGGAAATTAATTTATAATTATACAAAATTTTATGTAATGTATGTCATCACTTGCCTTCCATTATAATAGAGCACAGTCATTATTAGGAAATACACTAAGTCTTAAAATAAACTAAAGTGTGAAATATACAGTAATTTTGTTAAATTCATAGACACTTTTGCAAAACACATAAAAAAATAATAACAGTCATCCTTAAAAAACATTAACAAAATTTTAATCACCTTGGCAAGGACTACTTTTTTATTTTAACATGAAAAAAATAAAGATGATACAGAATTTCAAAACCAAATAATAAAAGATTAAGAATGGTTAATACACTGCATATTGTTATCTTCAAAGTAGTTGCCAGGATTACAAGACATAGGCATGAAAAAATTATCAGACAATAAAAGCACAAACCATTCTATTTGATGAACCAACAGAGACTAGTAGTATAATTATTTATCTTGTGTGTGTGTGTATATATATATATATATATACACACTTGATGTTTACACACGCAAGTCTGATTTATTTCACTTATAAGTATGATCTTGTTACAGTCATTTATCTATAAAAACTTAGAATTTATCCTTATTTGTAACTGAGTAGTACTCCATGGATAAAAATACTACAGTTTTTTTTTAATCCATTCTGCGATTGATGGGCACTTGGGTTGTTCCCAAGATTTAGCTACCACAAATTGTGCTGCTATAAGCTTGAATGGATGCACATAAATCACTATAGTGTGACTTTCAATTCTTCTGGGAAAATACCCAGAAGTGGAATAGCCAGCTCAGACAGGACCTGAAATCCTAGTCTTTTGAGGGCTCTCCACACTGATTTCCACAGTGATTGCACTAGTCTACACTCCCACCAACAATGGAGAAATGTTCCTTTTCCCCTAAAGACCCTCCAGCACTTGTTATTGGTTGATTTCTTGATGGCAGCCACTCTTCCTAGAGTGTGATGGAATCTCAGTATTATTTAATTTGCATTTCTCAATGATCAGTGATGTTGAACATTTTTTATATATTTATTTGCCATCTGTATTTCTTCATCTGAGAAATGTGCATTCATCTCAGATACCCTGTTTTAGACTGGGTCTTTGAATTTGGAGGTCCTGATATTTTTCAATTCTTTATATGTTCTAGATAGAAGGACTACCTACTCTTAAAAGATTAGCTGCTATAAGAATTGCTCTCCAATCATAAATACTAGAAAACTGGAAAAATATAAGAAATAAAAGTTTTCAGATACTGAATAACAGGCAACATAAGACCTGTCATTCCTGAAAGGAAGAAAACAGAATGGAGTCTGCTGACTGCTCCAGCTTATCACTTGGAAGCATTTGCTAGGTTTGGATCAGAGACGAGGGATCGAAACAGAGCCCAGAAGTCACAGTGAGATCAGATGACAGAGACAGGCATCTGCAGAAGATGATGGAACTAGAATTTCTGAGAGAAATTACCATACAGGAGGCATCTGAACAGATAGAGTTCTGAAGATCAGCAGAAGACGTCTAAGCTTTGGCTGCATATTGAACTGCATATGCATGAAGTAAAACTTCTCAAGACTGCAGAAAGAAATAAAACAGTCTACCAAACAGTGCCCATAGTTCACACGGAGCTGAGAATGATTCCCACTTGCCAGAGTAAAGAGACCACGTAATATCTGAGTATCAAAAGGATAGCCTTACACACACAGCTGTTCTGTCCTGAGAAAAAACCTAAATGCAAGACATTGAGGATCAAGCTGATCTCCAATAAATGAACTGCACACCAAAGCCAAATTCAACACTTTTTAAAGGAATGTAACAAAACTCAGCACCCAACAGTGTAAAATTCATAACGTTCCGTGTCTGACCAAAATAAAGATGGCAAAGAAGCAAGAAAATATGATCCATAACTGTATTTTTTGACTTTTTGAGATACAGTTTCACTTTGCATTCAGTCTGACTCTGTTCACATTTTATATCCCAGGCTGGCCAGGACCTCACAGAAATCCTCATGCCTCAGCCTCCTGAGTGCTGGGATTACAGATATGGGCCACTAAACACCCCCAATCTGTAACTTTGGATAAGGAGCAGTTAATGAAACTTGAGTAAAAGCAAATAAACAGCATGACAAAATTGACAAAATTACCATAAAAGGACATTAAAACAATTACCATAATAAGGATCAAGGATGTAATACAAAATGTTAATAAATTGAATAAAGAAATATAGATATTTCAAACTCCACAAAAAAATACTAACATTAATATCTGAAATGAAGATTCAGAGAAAAGATCAACAGAGAGAGAAAAGAACAACAAACTTGAATTCATTGCGATGAAAACTGTCCAAATTTGATCATAAATATAAGAAGACTCCCCAAAATTAACAGTCTTAGTTACCTATATGAACATACCATACACATTAATTTACACACAGTTGGACTACAGAAGGAAAAGGGAAAGAGAGGAAACATTTCAAAAATAATCATCACAAATTTCCTAAATTTGTAAATATATATATATATATATATATATATATATATATGATGAATGCAAGAAGCAAAATAAAAATCGAGCAGAATGAACCTAAGAAAATCACACATAGTAAGATAATAACATAATCCTAATTTGATAAGGACATAACAAGCCACAACATAATCCAACTGCTGGAAACAAAAAAAAAAAAAAAAAAAAAAAAACCAGAAAATCTTAAAAGAAGTCAGAGAGGAAAGAAAGATTTTGTGTAGGACAATATAACCAAAAAGGATTACATCAGGGGCTGGGGATTTAGCTCAGTGGTGTAAGCACTTGCCCGGCAGGTACAAGGTCATGAATTCAATCCCAGTCCAAAAAAAAAAAAAAAAAAAAGATTACATCATTTAATCATAGACTAAGAAATGAGGTGGGGTTGCAGCTCAGTGTGAGGTGTTGCCAAGCATGTCTGAGGTGCTGTATTGAGCCCAGCACTAGAAAACCAATCTAGGCAAATTAGAAGATAACAGAGCAGCACCTTGAAAGTACCAGAA
Organism: Cavia porcellus; assembly: GCF_034190915.1. Lineage (NCBI taxonomy): Eukaryota > Metazoa > Chordata > Mammalia > Rodentia > Caviidae > Cavia > Cavia porcellus. The sequence continues at coordinate 128,769,557 of NW_026947485.1, forward strand.
GAAAAATGAACTATCTAAAAACATTTTACAACCAGAAATAAATCTATAAAATTGTGAAAACAACAACAAAATCCACTTGTAGTTAGGGAGAAAAATCTTTTTTTAAAAATGAGAGAAAAGTAAAGCTCTTTCCAGACAAATAGATACTGAGAGAAACTGATGCTATGAGAATGGTACTACAGTCGTTCCTTGATATCCTTAGAGAGGCTCCACAATCCCAGTGGAAACTGAAGTCCACACACTCCCAGGACCCTCACTTAAATGGACACAGGATAACCTGCATGCATCTGCCTGTATTCTTTAGGTAATAAAACTAATACCACATAAATGCTGTGTAAACCGTTGTGATATTGGATTGTTCAGGGAATAACGTGATGGGAAAGCCTTCATGTGCTCAGCACAGACTCAACTTTTCCCCAAAATTTTTGACCCATGGTTTTCTGGAACTATGGATACAGAACCCACAGAGATAAAAAAGCTGATTAGACAAAAATATTGATAAATTCTTCATAGAGAAAGATAAAAATTATATTGGAGGGAAATTTAACTCTATAAAAGGGTGTAAAAAGTACAAGTGATAAATATGCAAGTAAAAAGAACTGATATTCTCTCCAATCTTTTAATCTCTGTGGTTTAAACAAGGTTTGGCCCTCCTTGATTTAAAGCAAAAGTAATTGCAATATCTTGCTGGGTTTTGTGATATCACATGAAATATATATTTGATCGCTGTTCCTGTTCTGGAGACATAGTGTCTCAAACCTTTGTAGATAAGAAATGTCAAGCCAATCTTTTGCTCTCATGTTTGATCTTTGACCTTGGTTCTTTTTTTTTTTTTTTTTTTTTTTTTTTTTGTAAATACAGGGTCTCATTGTGTAGCCAAGTTGGCTTTTAACTCACTACATAGCCTAGGCTGGGCTCAAACTCTCAGTGGTCCTCCTTCTTCAGCCTTTGACCCTGGTTCTTGACACAGAAAATCTTAACACCTTGGAATTTTCCAGGTGGTGGTCTAGTGAGATAACTTTTGAGTTCCTGGATAGGCTAGTGATGAGGACTGGTTTGGGTGTGGAATGTCACTCAAAGGCCATGTATTGACAGCTTGGTTACCAGCCTATGGTGCCATGGGGAAGTGATAGAGATTTACGAGGTGAGGTCATCAGAAAAAGCGCTTATCAAGAAGATACTTAGGCTCCAGTTCTCTCTCTTTGTTTGTCTCTCTCTCTCTCTCTCTCTCTCTCTCTCTCTCTCTCTCTCTCTCCCTCTCTTCTTTCCTCCCTTCCCAGTTCATAGCTAGCCAAAAGTTCAGGTCAAACTGGAGCCTGTAACTGGCATCTAAAATGCAGAATACTTTTGTGGGATTGAGCCCTTTATCTGTGAGGGTCTCATACTATCTTTGGGAAGATAGTAATAGAAACCCAGTCATGCCTACCACATAATCACTCTGTGTGTACAACACACACACACACACACACACACACACACACACAGATGACTAGAGGTAAAGTGTTCAGGAAAATACATTATTCTTTCTTATTTTCTTTTACAGGTTCACAAAGTATGAGGAAATAAAATGTACAAGTAGAGTGTTAAAATATTCCTTTGATGTTTGTAAAGTGATGTGATATTATTTAAAGATAGAGTGTGATGTGTATATTTTAAGCCCCAGAGCAATCACTAGGACTAAAACAAAAGCATACAACTCTATAGATGATAAGATAGGAAGTCTTTCGGGCCTTTGGGAGAATGAGATTTCTTAGAATATTTTGTAAGCCATCATGGCAAGTAACTATTAATCTCCAAAGTCCAAAGTGTGTGAGTAAATTGGACAAGCTAGCTCAATCATAAACCAGACCTATGGATCTAAACCACTAAATAATCTTTTAGCCTTAGCCTTTGAAAGCAAGGGATATAGAATAGATTCAACCATCCCTTGGTCTGCCAACCTAGAAATTAAAAGAAATTAGAAGGATATCATCATCATAGCTTCTTTCCAGAATAGTTAATATTGAATTAAAAGAGAGGTATTCTAGAGTTTTTTAAACTGAAGAAAGAGATGGTGTGGTGGTCAACTTGTAACACCAGCAGAACTAAATTAGTGTGGTGCTGGGTGCAGAGGACCCACCTGAGGGTTTTGCCAAGATAAAAAGGAGACCTGGAGAAGAAGAGTTTATGTTGTGGGTTCTCTTGGAGTAGCTTGTTGAGCTTCTTTCCTGATATGAACTTGACTGTTATCATCATCAGAGGAGCTCAGGCCTTCGTTGTCACTGACAGTGGCTGTGGTTCACTTTGGGGGAACTCTGCTCTTTACTTTGAGAATTACTTCCTGGCTCCGGAAGGGAACTGTTCAACCTCCTAGAGAAACTTATACAGCTTCCTGCTATGAACTTTGAGTGTCACTTCCTGGCTCCAGTGCAGAACCCTCAACCAACCAGCATAGATCCTTCATCCCACTGGCACAAACTTTCTAGCTTCCACCACTGACCTTTTGGCCTTCTCAGGACAGATCTGTGAAATAGACTTGCATGAGTCATTGTTGTGGGCACTAGGCCTCAGGTGGACTCATGGAAGGCACTGTCACAGGCTCTAGGTCTTCAGCTAGACTCATGCAGGACATTGTATGGGATTCAGGCCCTCAGCTGGATTGCTTGGGTCTTAGTGTGTGGACAGATTTCCTGCACATCTTGTATTTAACTATTTGGGTGACTACTATGAAATAATTATATAAAAAAATAAATAAAAATACTAAGATGACAGATTTAAACTCAACTGTCATTAATTATATTAGAGATTACTACATTGGATTTAAACCAAAGGAAAAACAATGGAGAAATATGCTTTAAATATTAAGACACAACCATAAAAGTAAAAATGCAAGTAAATATGCCATATAAACTAACTAAAAGGAAGCTAGAGAGTCTAGAGTGTTGGTAGAGGAGACAGATTTCACATAATGGAAAATTACCAGGGATCAAATTGAACATTTTATATGCTAAAGGATTACTACATTAAGAATACATAACAATATTAATATCTGGTAACAGAGCTTCTAAATATCCACAGACAAATTAAAAGACCTAGGAAAAAATATAATTTTGCAATTATAACTAGAGATTTCCATTTTCCTCTTTCCAAAATTAGACAGAACAAATACACAGAAAATCATTAAAACACTAACATTCAACTTGATCTGATTGATATGTATAAAAACTATAACCAACAACAAGGGAATATGCTTGCTTTTCAAGTGTGCATAAAAGGTTCACTAAAGCAGATCATACACTGGACCGTAAAGAAAGTCTCAATAAATTTACTTATTTTTTGTCAAGGATTGAAACCAGAACTTTCACACTGAGCTATATCCCCAAAACATTTCTTAAATTTTTAAACATTTTGAGACAGCGTCTCACTAAATCACTAAACTGTCCAGACTGAACTCAAACTTGAGATCTTCCTGCCTCAGCATCCCAGAGGGCTGGGATTACAGGTCTGTGCCACCAAATCCAGCTAATCTCAATAAATTGTCTGGCCACAACAGAGTTAAAAGTAGAATCCAACAACAATAGAATATCTGGAACATTTCAAATACTTGTACAAGTGTAATCCCACTTACTCCAAAGTCTAAGACAGGAGGATCACAAGTCTGATGCCAGCCTAAGCAACATTGTGAGACTCTATCTCAAAATAAAAAATGAAAAGTGCTGAAATGTAGTTCCTCAGTGCTACAATGCCCTTGAATTGGATTCTCAGTACCAGCAAAATAAAAATCAAACTGAATCATATGCTTCTCAATAACCTGTGACTCAAAAAGAAATCACAAGAAAAATTAGAAAATACTTTTAACTAAATGGAAATGAAAACATTATATCAATGTCAGTGAGATGTAGCCAAAGCAGGGCTTATGGATTAATTCAGGCAGAAATGACATTTTAAGAAGATATATATTTTTTCCTGTATACTTTATAGATTTAAGTGCATACATTAGAAAAAGTACTCAGCTCTAAGCTTCTAATTTTAGAAACAAGAAAAAAAGGTAAATCCAAAATTTGTAGAAGTGAATAAATAATAAAAATAAAAAGAAGAAAAATAGAAGAAGGGATACCAGTTCAGAAAAACCAACTAAATGTTTGAAAAAAACTAGTAAAATTAATAAACTAGTTACCATGGCCAAGACCAAAAAGGAGAAAACAAATTACTAATGATAGAAATGAAATGTGAGATGTCAGAAGAGTGCACACACTAAAATAACAACAAAGAAAAATACAAGTTATTTATACCACAACTATATCAACTTAGATGAAACAGAAAACTCCATGAAAAATAAATTACCAAGGTTGAGAAGCTCTGTATTTTTAAGATTTTGTCACTATGAAAACTCCAGATCCAGATGCCTTCACTAGTGAGTTCTTTGAACTAGTAGAATTATAAATAATATTGACTCAAACTCTTCCAGAAAATAGATGCACAAGAAACACTTCTGAACTCATTTTGTAAAGCCAAAATTATTGCCAGAACACCACAAATCAATATCCATTATAAATGAGAGACATAAAAGCTTCTTAAGAGAATTTTGGTATATTAAATCCCACGAATATATACAAAGGATAATAAAAAGCAATAATGCATAATGGTCAAGCTGAGTTTATCTCACAGATATAAGTTTGATTTAACAGTTAAATATCAATCAGTATGATTCATTATATAGTAAAACACACACACGACTGTGTGCAAAAGGGATCATCTCAAAGATACAGAAAAAGCATTTTTTTCCAGAAAGAAAATAGAGATAGATCTTTTGCACATGGGAGGGCAATCAAGAAATGGAAGGTGAGGGTGATAAGAGAAGAGGGATATAAAAAGAATTAAAATGTGTTATGTATATGTTCCAGTTCCTCATGGACAATGTAATTATTATATACTGTAAACATGTACTAATAAAAAATTTTTTAAAAAGATTTAATTCTGAAAAACTAGTGGAATTCATCATCTATGTATGTATATATGCATATATAAATATATGCATATAATTATATATAGGTAAATAAGTATAGGTGATGTAGTATATCTTAAAATTAAAATGTCAGTCCTCCCCAAATTAATCTGGAGAGCCAATATTTTTCCAGTCAAAACTGTAATAAGACTTTCTGCAAAAATTGGTATTGGTATATTTCACATTTTTTATGAAAATGTAAAACACCAAGCAGAGCTACAACAATTGTATAAACTTTCCCATTACTGAGACGTCAGGCCTGACAGTCACAAGTGAAAGGAGGAAAGGTTTAATTTGGCTTATGGTTTCAGGGGATCCAGTTCGTGGTATACTGGTTCACAGGGAGAACATCACAGTGGAAGATGTTAGGTTCATGGTGGGCAGGAAGCAGAACAGGAAACAGTGCCAGACAGGAAGGCACAAGGGACCAGATACAGGTGCCTGTCCATCATCCCTTCAGACACAATTAGCAGTCTACCGCTTTACTAAGCCCCCACAGTTCCCAAGCCAATCAAGTTGACACAAGGAGGCTTAATCACTACAATCATCTGGGGTTTTGATTTCAAAAGAAATTTTCAAAAATTTCAAAATAAATTTTTTAAAAGGACTTACACTACTTACTCAAAAGCTATTATAACTAAATAATGTGATACTCAAAGAAATGTATGTAAATCTATGATATGGAATACAATTCTGAATACATCTGTGTTTTACTGATTTTCATCAGATGTATGAAGTTAACATGGTGGGGAAAAGGGTGATCTCTTCAATAAAGAAAGTTAGAGCAACTAGATAAGCACAAGTATAAAATTATATCCTATCACTTTAATTAAAAATTCATAATGGGTTGCAGACATAATGTAAAAACAAAATCCAGAAAATTTCTAGAAGAAAATACATGGGAATATGACCTGATTAGAATACAAAAGACAAGAACCGCAAAAACATAAAATCAGCAAATTAGTCTTCCTCAACTAAAAGCTTTTTCTTTTAAAACAATAAGAAAATCAAAAAATAAGCCATGGAATGGAAAAAATATTTGCAAAAAATGTGTCTGATAATTTGTATCTATTACAGCTCTAAAGAAAATAACTCAGTTTTTAAAAATAGACACACTTTAAACAGATACTTCTCCCAAAAAGGGTACAAATGGAAAATAAGCAAGTGAAAAAATGTTCAATATCTTTAGTCACTAAGAAAATGTAAATTTAAAAAAACCAGCGAGATATAATTAGATACTATGTGCCCACTAAAGTAACTAAAATTAAAATATTAACAACACCAAATAATAATAAGACTGTGGAGCAACTGAATTTTCATACATTGCTAGTAGAAATGTAAAATGATACAATCATTTGGAAAACAGTTTGACTTACGTATTTAAAACTGGTGAACTATATTTAATGTAATTGATACCCTGATAAAACTGATTTTTATAAATCAACTTGATAAAACATTTTCAAATTAGTAAAATAAAATTCTCTCGTAGTGTTTTAACACTGTTCGAGAGACCACTCATTACTATCCCTGATTATCCTTAGACTTTTCATCTATTCAGGTGATAATCAGGCTCATTTTGCCTAAGAAATAGTGACAGAAGGCAGAGATAAGAAATCTTTCCTGACCCACAGTTTTCAAAGAATCCAAGGAGTGGTTGAAAAATCCAGTGAATGTTTAACTGTTATAAAATTGCAGTATAAGACATATTGCTAATAATGGTAAGTGTATCTAAGGTCAAGGGAACATTTGAAGTAGTTTGAAAGAGGTTAATGGCAGTGTGTATTTTTAACTATAATGTTTAAATTTAAATACTCACCTTAGTTTTGAACATCTTACACTGACCAACTACTTGTGAAAAATACTATAGTATGATCTCATCCACCCTTCTCACCATAACTGGCACTGTAGAGCTTCTGGGTATTTGCCAAAGTCAAAATGACACGAAAGATAAACATTGTGAATTGGGTTACAACATCAAGGCAGCCACGAGGGCACAACGAAAGACATTCACAAAAGAGGACTTCCGGAATTGTTTCAGAAAACGGTAAAAACAAGGGATAAGTGTATTCAGAGCAAGGGGAAATACTTTGTGGGGTACTAATGGCAATATGTCTTTTATTGTGTTAATTTTTTAAGTTTAAATATTTATCATACTTTCTGATCACATCTCACGTATGCTTCCTGGAACCAGGGAGATAAATAATATAAAACAGCAGAGAATATGGAGATTAGACTGGACAAACCTACACGTTTCACCTCGTACTGGGGACTGAACATAGAGCCTTCACATCCCCAGCGCTTTTCAAATTTCATTTTATATTTTGAGATAAAGTCTCACTAAGTTGCCCATGCTGGCTCAAATTTGTGATTCTCCTGCCTCGGCCTCCCAGTGTACTGGGATTACAAGCGTGTGCTATTACACCAGGCTGAGCAAACCCTTTCCGAAGCCCCTGTATGCCTCCAGCTGATTTGTGATGCATGCAAATGTGAGTTCAGTATCATTATACTGTTTCCAACAAAAGTATCTGAAAATATAGATTTTTTATGTGAATTTTTCTGGTTTTTAAATACTGTTCAAACAAAAGCACTTTGGTGGATCACATGCAGTCCATGGATTTGTGGCATCTAGTACAGAAAACGATGTAAGGAACCCAGTTGTGTTTTGTTTTGTTTTGTTTTGTTTTGTTTTGTTTTGTTTTGCTTCCTTGAGAGCATGTGGGAATTTGATAGGGTCTCGTAGCATATGTTGGTCATTTTAAATCCCGTTCCTTCGTTCTCCTGCTGCTCCCTGCTCCCTCTAGTCCTCTTCTCTATCTCCCAGAGTCTGTTTTCTTAAGAAAACATCTTTTAAAAAGGACTTTTGCGACCTTCTAACAATGAAAACACTGGGGAGTATGAAAAAGAACTATGAAAGGAGCAAAGGGTAGAGAGGTTCTTCTCGCGAGGGAACAGAGATGATGCAAGTCCCATTTCCTGGGTACAGACCTGGAAATGCAGAACGATCCTACAGACTTGGATGGGTAACTTATCGGGCTAGTAAGATGCATCTCATGGAGTTTCTCAGGGCCCAGGTAGCCCTACGGACACACAGCAGGCTTGGGGAGTTATCCACATCTCAGTGAAGAATTAAACTCGCTTCAGTTTGGAGACCCAAGAAAAATTACAATGTACTAGAAATCACACACAGAGGTGCTTTATCAGATTCAGTCATGTAGAAGAAGTAAGTAGTGATTTGTGATGATCAATGAACTACAGAAGCGAAGTGAAGAAGGAACCTTCCTATAGATGCCGACCTGTGGAAAGACAAAGGTGGCTCGTAGGGACCAACATCTCCACCCAAAGATTCGCTGAGTGTCAGGAGCGAGGGAGAACTCAAACTGGCACTAAAAGGCCAGCCACCCAGACAGAACAGAGGCGCAAAACAGAAACCGAGTTTTAAAAAATATAAGGAAAATTTCACTCCTTGAACATCTAGCACCAAACGCCCAACAGTCTTCCCCAACATGTTTTGTTCTTTGTTTTTGTCTTTTTAAAAAACTATTTTTATTACTACTTGTTTACATGATTACTTTCCTCTTGGGACGTTGGTGCGTGCACACACCACATGGTAATTCTTTTTCATAGTTTCCCTTCTGCCCTCCCATTTCATTTCCCTTTTATGAAAGACCTCTGTGTCCTACTGTCTTCTACTTTGTTCTTTATTTATATTTTGAAAATCTCATATGTGAGAATCATATGTGGGATATATAAGCATGAGTGTCTAATTTATTTCACATAACCTTATGTGTGGTTTGCTTTGGTTTGGCTTTCTGAGACAGAAGCTCACTATGTAACCAGCCTGCCTCAACTTCCTGACTCAGCTTCCTGGGTGCTAGGTGTACAGGCATGTCCCAGGATTCCTGGAGCCCAAAATGTAGTATCTTGAATTAAAACATGATCAATTTCTTGTTCTATCCTTGCATTAAGTCACAGCACTTTCACTAAGGGACATTTGCTAAACTCGTAAGCCTCACATTCTTGAAAAAATAAGTTGATTCAAGCTTATTCAAATTAACATAAATAAAAACTGGCACGTAGCCCCTCCAGGTTTATAAAGGACTGTGTATAAATACCTCTCCCACACCCCACCACATGACGTTGGACTCGGCATTCAGCTGGGCTCTTTGAAGAATGACGTGTAATACTTCCCCAGAAGCCAACATAATAGCTGCTAATTTCAGTCAAGTAGCCCTCCCCAAAAAATTCCACACTCCATAAGATCAAATTAGTCATTCCTAAATCCCTCCAGCCGAGGTTTAAGGCAGAATATTGATGTCTATAATTAAAAAGAGTCCTAGAATAGAATAAAATTTTAGTAGAATTTTATAGTGAAGTTCACCATTTTACCAATTAGTCTTACTGATCCAAGAAAAGTTAAAGCAACGAAACATAGCTTTACTTTTCAAATGAGTTATTTACAAGTCATAAGGCAAAAAGGCTCATTCAACTACAGCTTAAACTATAAACTGTCCAGTCTTAATAAACCTTAATTTGTTTCATTAGTTATTCTATTTATTCCATTATTTTGGTAACTCTGTGTAAATTAATTCTAATTACACACATTAGCTCAAGACAAAGGAAAAGGAATATAAGTTAATTCAACAAATTAAAACTCACAAGCGCATCATATGAATGATCCTTCCTTTGGATCATTTCATTTGCACAGTGCAAATGTTTTATCATCGCTCTGTACAGTGTTTATAATCAAGCACAGCACATGAAAGACAGATAGCTTTGTACCAGCAAAATTTCATTTTCACAAGCTCCTTTTTCACCTGCCCTTCCATGAAACTCTTTGCCCTTCTATTTAGCTTTCCAGGTACCTTTCAAATCCATCTGAGCTACCACTAAATGTGAGCTACCCCCCACCCAAATGCCATGTGTTTCATAGTCCGCTCTGCAAGTTTCTGCATCTTGAGGAACTGGTCTGATAGATTTGATAGACTGGCCAGGGAAATGGCTCAGCATATCCCCAGCCTGCAAGTGCAAGGTCCTGAGTTTGATTCCTGGTACCAAAAAGTAAACAAATAAAAAATAAAATTGATATACTGGAACAGTATTTTCTTATACCACCTAGAAAGTAATTCGTATTTAAGAGAGCTGGTCAATGGATACTTATTTATTTTTAAATTAATTTTATTAGTACATTTTAGATACACATATTGATCACTTTCAGAAGGAATTTATATTTGTATCTACTACATCTTGGTTATTCTGTTGTCCTTATCCCCCTTCCTATCTTCAACCCCTTTTCCTTTCCTTATTTACAAAAGTTTTGTTTCCATTTTCTCTAATATGTTTTGTTTCCCCTTTTTCTTTTCACCTGCCCCTTCCTTATTTCTTACTGTCATCTGAATATTTTCTTCCTGTTTACCAATATCTATTATATCTTTCAGTCTTTGTTACCCTTGGTTTCTCACACCAGAGACAAAATGCATGTGTGTCTGATTTATTTCACTTAAGAATATGGTCTCTAGATGCATCGGTTTATCTGTGTCTCAAATTTACACTTCTTTATGGCAGAGTAATACTCTATTTTATATAAACTTCTTCATTCATCAGTGAATGGGCATTTGTGCTGTTTCCAAGATTTAGCTTTTACAAACTGTGCTGCTATAAATATGGATGTGAGTATATTGCTGTGGTATAATGTTTTTAATTCTTTTGGGAAGATATCAAGAAAAGAAATAGTTGGGTCAAATGGAACCTCTAGTTTGAGTTTTTTGAGGAATCTCCACACTGATTTCCACAGTGCTTGCACCAGTCTACACTCCCACTTACAGTGAAAAAGGGTTTCTTTCTCCTCACAACCCCACCAGCCCATTTGTTACTGGTTGATTTCTTTTTTTTTCTTTTTTCTTTTTCTTTTTCTTTTTATTTTTTTGAACTGGGGAGTGAAATCAGTCTCCCACTTGCCAGGCAGGTACTTATGCCACTGAGATAAATCCCAACTGGTTGATTTCTTGATAATAGGCTTTCTTTCTGGTGTGAGATAAAATCTCAGCATTGTTTTAATCTGCATTTCTTGAATGACCATTCATATTGAACGTTTTTTTCATATATTTAATTGCCATTTCTACTTCTGGTTCTGAGAAGTGATGATTCATTTCAGATGCCCATTTTTGATCGGATTTTGAAATTTGGGGTATCTGATTTTCTTCAGTTCTTTATATTCTAGATACTAGTCCTTTGAGGAACTGCTGGCAAAAGTTTTTTTTTCCACTGTTTATTGTCTCTTACTATTTTGGTGATTTCTTTTGCTATGCAAAAACTTTTCATTAAGACGGGATCCCAATGGTTGATTCTTTGTAATATTTCCTGGGAAATCAGGTTTTGTGCACAAAGTCTTCAACTACACCTGCATCTTGAAGAGGATTTATCATTTCTGTTTTAATATTCAGACAATTGATCATTTTGATTTTAGTTTAGTGCACGGTAAGAGATATGCCTTGGGAAAGCCAGTTTTTCCACAGCCATTTATTAAAGGGGCTATCTTTGTTCCAGGGAAGAGGTTTGGCCCCCTTGTTGAAGATAAGGTGGTTAAGTATGTTTGAAATTGTTTCTACTTCCCTTAATCTGTTCACTTATCTTCAGGTCAGTTGTTATTTTTTTCACAGTAGATTTATAGTATAATTTGACATCGGCGATTGTGATGATCCCTTCCTTGCCTTTGTTGCCCAGAATTGCTTTTGCTATTCTAAGTCAATCCTGGTTCCAAAGAAATTTTAGGACAGTTTTCTCTGAGAAGTATACTGTTGGTATTTTGATCAGGATTGCATTAAAGCTGTGCAACAATTTTGGAAGTATGACTATTTTCACTGTATTGGTTCTTCCTACCCAAGAACAAGGGATGTCTTTCCATTTTCTGATATTCTCTTCAATCTTCTTGTTCCGAGCACTGTAGTTTTCAAAGGTCTTTTATCCTCTTCATTATTTTAATTCCTAAGTATTTCTCTTTTTATGCTATTATGAAAGGTGTGGTTTCCCTAACTGCTCTCTTGGTGAGTTTGTTATCTGTGTACAGAAATGTTATTGCTTTTTGAGTGCTGAATGTGTATCCAACTATGCTACTGAATATGGTGATTAAATTTAGAAGTCTTTTGGTGGAGTTTTTGGGGTTTTCTATGTAGTGTATCATGTAATCCACAAATAATAATAATTTAACTTCTTCCTTTTCTACCCTGCTTTCCTACCCTTATTCCTTTTATTTATTTCTTTTTCTGATTGAACTGGCTAATATTTTCAGAACTATATTAAATAAGAATGGTAATAGTGAATACGCTTGTCTTGTTCCTGATTTTATAGTGAAAACTTTCAGTTTTTGATCATTAATATGATGTTAGCTGTTGGCTTATCATAGGTGAGTTTATCATCTAGGAGATAAAATTGAGATAAAGATGTTCTATTCCAATTTTCTATGGGGTTTTTATCATGAATATCATGAACAGACATTGGAACTCATTAAATACTTTTCTGCATTTGTTGAGATGATCAGCCTAATGTTGATTCTCAAGCTTCTAGAAAAAGCAGAGCAAATCAAGCCCAATGCTCCTATGTAGAAGGAAATATAAAAGTCAGAGCACAAATTAATGCAACTGAGACTGATAAGACAATACAAAAAATCAACCAACTAAAGAATTGGTTCTTTGAAAGATTTAATAAAATGGACAAGCCCTTAACCATTCTTATCAAAAAAAGGAAAGAAAAGACTCAAATTCATGAAATTAAGAATGAAAAGGACAAAAATCACAGTGGTCCCACAGAAATCCAAAAGATCATCAAGGTCTACTTTGAGAACATGTACTATAACAAGGTTGAAAACAAAAGAAATTAATAGATTACAGATTCCTAGATGCATATAAATTACCAATGCTAAATCAAGAATATTTAAAAATTCTAAATAACCCAATATCAGACAGTGAAGTTAAGAGGTAATTAGAAACCTACCAACAAAGAAAATCCTGATGGATTCACTGCTGAATTCTATATGAAATTTAGAGATCTAATGTCATTATTCCTCAAACTCTTTAATAAAATTGAAAGAGAAGAGGACTGTGGATTTCTCAGCAAGCAGGCGAGCATCACCAGTTCCAGAGGCCCCATGGCCTGCAGTAAGTGCCCAGTGCATTCTGCCCCAAGCCCAGCCTGTTCGGGACCCTAAGCCTTCCAGGTGCAATGAAGTGGCTAAGTGGGTCTGAGGCGCCTATATCTGCCTCCCCATTCCGGCTGCACTTGGAGAACTGTGGAGTTTCCAGCAAGCAGGGAGGTGCACACTATCCCTGGGTCCCAGCCTATTTGGGACTCTCACACCCTCTGGGTGCAGAGTAAGGGCTGGGCGGATCTGGGGCGCCTGCATTCACCTCCCCGTGTGTCTGGAGGACTGTGGATTTCTCAGCAAGCAGGCAAGCATCACCAGTTCCAGAGGTACAGAGGCCTGCCGTAAGTGCCCAGTGAACTCTGCCCCAAACCCAGCCTGTTCAGGACCCTCAAGCCTTCCAGGTGCAGTGAAGTGGCTAAGTGGACCCCAAGCACCTACATCCGCCTCCCCATTCCGGCTGCGCTCAGAGAACTGTGGAGTTTCAAGCAAGCAGGCAGGCGCACAGTGTTCCTGGAGCCCAGCTTATCTGGAACTATGAGTTCTAAACAAGCAGAAGACGGCCACTGGTTCCAGAGGCCCAGCGGCCTGGGGGAACTGGGTGCCAGAGTCCCAGGACCTGCGAACATAGAAGTGGATTTCCAACAGACCCTGAGGAAGCTTTCGAATAACACTTGAAACACAGAAATATAAGAAAATGACAAAACGAAAGACCAAATTACAACCTCAAACCTCCAGTCCATCTCCAGAAACCCTAGGAGCGATGTATATAGAAGAAAATATATGCCATACACCTCAAATATCAGACATAATAACTACTGAAATAAACAAGCAACTCCAGGAAGCTTTAAAGGAATTCAAACTCAAAATAATCTCCCAGGTAAAAGAAGAAATGATAGAAGAAATGAAAGAGATTCCGAATATATCTAAAGAAAACACAGTTTAAAAATTGGAGGAAGTAAACAAAAAGATAGAATCCCTAGATGACCAATATAAGAAACAAACAATACATAAAGCAGATGCACAGAGATACATAGGAAATCAAAAACTCCATTGAAAGCTGTAAAAACCACCTCAATGAAAGTGAAGATAGAATTTCAGACCTTGAAGATAGGATTGCAGCTAATGAACAGGAAAGGAAAGATCTTTGAAAAATAACAAGGAATCAGGAAATAACAATTCAACAACTGCAAGATGATGCAAAGAAAAACAACATAAGAGTTTGACTATTATCTTTTTTGAAGTCCTGTAAAGTCTCCAGTGTAAGTTTTATTGGTCTTGTTCTGTGCTGTTTTGATCAATTCTATTATACATGATGATAGAGGCAACTTTTTTAAAAAATAGCAAGAGGCACAATGGTAACCATTTCAGATCACCTGATATTCTATTTTTACATCATATACTATGCCCATCCTTTTGTTCTAACCAACTCTGTTTTGTTTAGCCATGTTAGGTTTTATTCTCTCCAAAAAATAATAAGAATTGTGGGAGTAAAAAAACCCAAAAAGTGTAATTGTTATTAAAAAGAGAGGAAAGGAAGATGGTCTAAGGGATATAACTGAATGTATGTTTGAGAGTGTAGGATGGAAATCCATATTACTGAACTTTTGTTGGATCGTTGATCGGCATTGTGTGCAATCTCATTGTATGAATGTTCAATTTACATGCTTTAATTTTATAATTTAATTTTATAATATTTCAAAGATGACAATATGGAACCTATTAACTAGTGATATTTTACTGTATTTTTTTCCTTGAAATTCTGTATTATTTGTACCTTTTTATTGCTTTGTTTTTTCATTTTATTTCCTTTCTTTTTTCTCTTTAAATAATAATTAAAAAAAGAAAGAAAAACAACATAAGATTGATAGGGATTAATGAAAAAGAAGGGGACAACATAAAGGGTGTCAAGAGGATATTTAGAGAGCTAATAGCTGAAAATTTCCCAAGCATGAGATCAGAAACTGACATCAGGTTCAGTGAAGCCTATAGAACTCCAAATAGTCATAACCAAAATAAACCTACACCCAGACATATAATAATCACCATCCCAGAAATCCAACACAAGAATCGATTATTAAAAGCTGTCAGAGAGAACAGACAGATTACTTATAAGGGAAAACCTATCAGAATCACAGCAGATTTCTCAGCACAAACCATAAAGTCAAGAAGAGCATGGAGTGAAGTATTCCAGATCCTAAAGCAAAATGATTTCCAACCTAGACTGATGTACCCTGCAAAACTATCATTCAAAATCGATGGTGAAATACGATACTTCCATGACAAAGAACAGTTGAAGAACTTCATGAACACCAAGCCAACCCTGCAAAATATATTGAGAGACAGTATAGATACACGAAGGAAAGAACCACTAAGCAAAGCAGATAATTAAACAGAACAGAAAGATAAAGATGCAACAGCAGAGAGATAACATGTCAAAAATAAACCAGCATATAACAGTTATAACCATTAATGTAAATGGTCTCAATGCACCAACCAAAAAAAAAACAGACTAGCAGAATGGATCAAGAAACAAAATCCAACCATATGCTGTTTACAGGAAACCCATTTAACCCAGAAGGATACTCATAGACTGAAAGTCAAAGGATAGAAAACAATACTTCACGCAACAAGAATCCAAAAAAAAAGCAGGAGTAGCCATTTAACAGAATACAAACATGCAGACAATGTGAACTTTAAACCAACAATGATCATAAAGGACAAAGAAGGTCACTACATACTTGTTAGGGGAAAACTCCAAGAGGAAGAGATAACTAGCTTAAATATATATACACCAAACTCCAGAGCACCCAGTTATATAAAACAACTATTAACAGAAATGAAAAATCAAATTATCAGTAACACACTTGTAACAAGAGACCTTAACATGCCATTGACACCAAGGGACAGATCAACCAGACAGAAAATGAGCAAAGAAATAACAGAACTGAATCACATCTGTAAACAAATGGACTTGATAGACATATACAGAATGTTCCACCCAGCAACATCAGAATATACATTCTTCTCAGCAATACATGGGTCATTCTCTAAAATAGACCATATATTAGCTCACAGAACATATTTAAACAAATGCAAAAGAGTTGAACTCATCCCTTGCATGTTATCGGATCATAGCACTTTGAAATTAGAAATTAATGATAAAAGATACTGCAAAAATCCCACAAACACATGGAAACTGAATAACACACGCTTGAGTAATCAGTGGGTCACAGGGGAAATTAAAGAAGAAATTAAACAATAACCAGCAAACAAATTAAAACACAAATACAACTTACCAGAATCTGTGGCATGCAATGAAAGCCATCCTCAGAGGAAAATTTATTGCACTGAGTTCCCACATCAGGAAAACAGAACGAATACAAATAAATAACCTGATGCCTCAAACAGCTAGAAAAAGAAGAGCAAGTCAAGCCCAAAGCCAAAAGAAGAGAGGAAATTATAAAAATCAGAGCAGAAATCAACGGAATAGAGACTAAGAAAACAATCCAAAGAATCAACGAATCAAAGAGTTGGTTCTTTGAAAGAATAAATAAAATCGATAAGCTCCTAGACAACCTTATTTTAAAAAGGGAAGAAAAAGCTCAAATTCATGCAATAAGAAATGAAAAAGGTGAAATCACTACAGACTCTACAGAAATACAGAAGATCATCAACACCTATTTCGAAAACCTCTACTCTCAAAGGTTTGATAACACAGAAGAAATAGACAGATTCCTAGAAACATATGAAATACCAAAGCTAGATCAAGAGGATGTAAAACTGCTGAATAACCCAATCTCTATTAATGAAATTGAAAATGTAATTGAAAATGTAAGGGCTTACCTACAAAGAAGAGCCCAGGCCCAGATGGATTCACTGCAGAATTCTACAAGAAATACAAAGAACACCTAATGCCAACACTCCTCAAACTATTCAATGAAATTGAAAGGGAAGTAATCCTTCCTAAGTCATTCTGGAAGCAAGTATATACTCCAGTACCAAAACCTGAGAAAGACCCAACTGAAAAAGAGAACTACAGACCAATCTCCCTAATGAACACAGATGCAAAAATCCTCAATAAAATATTGGCAAACAGGATACAGGAAATCATCAAGAAGATTATAAACCATGACCAAGTGGGATTCATCCCAGGCATGCAGGGATGGTTCAACATATGTAGATCAATAAATGTAATCTACCATATCAATAAAGCCAAAAGTAAGAATCACATGATCATTTCTATAGATGCAGAAAAAGCCTTTGATAAGGTCCAACATTCATTTATGATAAGAACTTTACAGAAAATTGGAATAGATGGTCTTTACTCAATATAATAAAGGCCATTTATGACAAACCAACAGCCAGCATCATACTAAATGGCCAAAAATTGAAAGCCTTTACTTTAAAATCAGGCACAAGACAAGGATGTCCTTTATCACCAGTCCTATTTAATATAGTACTGGAAGTACTAGCCAGAGCAATTAGACAAGAGAGAGAAATAAAAGGAGTAATAATAGGAAAACAAGAAGTTAAATTATCATTGTTTGCAGATGACATGATACTCTACATAGAAGACCCCCTAAACTCCATTGAAAGACTCTTAGATATAATAAATAAATTCAGTAATGTAGCTGAATACAAAATCAATACTCAGAGATCAATAGCATTCCTATACACTAACAACAAAATCACAGAGAGGGAAATAAGAGACACCACACTCTTCACACTAGTAAGCAAAAAAAATGAAATATTTAGGAATCACTCTTACAAAAGAAGTAAAAGACCTATTCAGGGGAAATTATAATACACTGAAAAAAGAAATTGAAGAGGATCTCAGAAAATGGAAAGACATCCCTTGCTCATGGATAGGAAGAACAAACATTGTGAAAATGGCCATTCTCCCAAAACTGTTATTCAGATTCAATGCAATCTCAATAAAAATACCATCAACATATCTTATAAATCTAGAGAAATCACTCCTAAAATTCATCTGGAACCAGAAGAGACCTAGAATAGCAAAGGAAATTCTAAGCAGCAAAGGCAAGGCAGGAGGCATCACAATCCCTGACTTGAAGTTATACTACAAAGCAACAGTAGTAAAATCAACATGGTACTGGAATCAAAACAGAGCTGAAGATCAATGGAATAGATTATAAGATACAGCCACAACTACAAACACATTCAACCACCTTATCTTTGATAAAGGAGCCAAGCAGGTTCACTGGAAGAATGACAGTCTCTTTAATTAAATGGTGTTGGAAAAACTGGCTCTCCATTTGCTGAAAACTAAAGCTAGACCCATGTCTATCACCATGTACTAAATTAAAATCTAAATGATCAAAGATCTGAATATTAAAACAGAAACACTAAATCTATTGGAAGACAAATTCGCTATAAACCTTGAAGACATAGGGGTAGGTAGAGAATTCATGAAGAGGACTCAAACCGCACGGGAAATACTTCACCAGAATCAATAACTGGGACACCTCTTATTAAAAAGTTTCTGCATGTCAAAAGAAATCTCCAGAATAGTGAAAAGAAAACCCACAAACTGGGAAAAGATATTAGTGAACTCCCCCTCAAACATGGGACTTTTGTCTAAAACATATAAAGAATTTAAAGAACTCCGACCCCCAAAATTCAAAGATCCAATCCAAAAATGGGCATCTGAGATGAATACACACTTCTCAGATGAAGAAATACAAATGGCAAATAAATACATGAAAAAAATTCAAATTAAAACCACACTGAGATTCAATCTCACTCCTGAAATAATGGCCAGGAACAAGAAAACCAACAACAACAAATGCTGGAGACGCTGTGGGGAAAAAGGAACTCTTCTACACTGTTGGTGGGAGTGTAGACTGGTACAACCTTTGTGGAGGTCAGTCTGGAGATTTCTCAAAAAGCTGAGATTGGAAGTCCCATTTGTTCCAGCTATTCCACTCCTAGGCATATTCCCAGAAGAACTGAAAGCATCATACCACAGTGATATATGTGCACCTATGTTTATAGCAGCACAATGTGTAATCGCCAGATCTTGGAAACAACCCAAGTATCCATCAACTAAGGAATGGATAAAAAAAGTTGTGGTATTTCTATACAATGGAGTATTACTCAGCTATAAAGAAGGATCACATTGAGATATTTATCAGTAAATGGGCGCAGCTTGAGACCATACTCATAAGTGAAATAAATCAATCTCACATGTGTGAATACCGAATAGTTTCCCTAATGTAAGTAATGATTTAAATATATAAAAGTATGTGGTAATCATGATTCCCCATTATGTGGCCTTGAAGCCTTATAAAGTTTTCACTTATTAATTGGAATGGCTTTATTCTGGGCTGCTTGATATTATGGCCTGTGATGAAATGAACAGCTATTTTGAAGAAAACAAGTCATCATAATAGCTAGTGTTGATTTACTATCATCTTGTTTTGAAGCCCCACCAAACTATGGCTCTTCTGTCTCCATTGGTTTTATCATGATGTATCTTGCTGAATTTTATTATTATGTGATAGTATAAACAAAAATTGTTATAGGCAAAGAGATAACATAGAAACCATTGTTTGTTTTCTGTTAGCTGGTTCTAAATACCCTACAATGCTTTCATCCACTTGAATGGTTTTACACTTACTTGATATGCTTGAAGCTATAGTATATGAAGTTATGTTCAAATATTTCAAGGAAAAAGATACTATGATATCCACTATTAAGTCAGGTTATTTGGTGGTGAAGCACTAGGTTCCTGAAACTGTCATGCTTTGACCTGCATTGTTATGTTGTTATGTCCTCTTTTATCTCAATTTCTCCCTTATTTGTTAAAAAAATTTAGTTATTTTTTATGATTTTTTTAATTAAGGGGAAAAAATCAAAAAAAATTAGCAGGATATATAATAGTAACTTTTTTGATTTCCTATTAACTTGATTTGAAGTCCTGTAATACTCCCACTATCTTGTTTTGACTGATTAGAATCTGTTCCG
Organism: Cavia porcellus; assembly: GCF_034190915.1. Lineage (NCBI taxonomy): Eukaryota > Metazoa > Chordata > Mammalia > Rodentia > Caviidae > Cavia > Cavia porcellus. The sequence goes on from NW_026947485.1 coordinate 128,789,665, forward strand.
TTCTGTATGATAGTATCAAGTTTGAGGGTATAGGCAATTACTTTGAAGGCAATAAGATTCACTATGATGCCCATTCTGGTTTGACTATTATTTTCTTTTGAAGCCCTGTAATGTTTACAAGGTTTAGGTTTTATTGGTCTTGTTCTCTACTGTTTTGTTCAACTTTATAATACCTAATGAGATAGACAATTCTTTTTAAGGAAGCAAGAGACATTATGGTAACCATTGTTGATAACCTTGTACTCTGTTTTTACATCATGTGCTATGTCTATCCTTGGTTTTGACTGACAGCTTTGTTTTGCCATATTTGACTTTATTCTCTTCCAAAAAAAAGTAATAAAACCCAAAATGTGTAAATTTTGTTGTAAAAAAGAGATGAAAAATAGTGCTCTAAAGGATACAACTGCAAGTGTGTTTAGGGGTGTTAAATAGATGACCATATTAATGTTTTTGGTTGGATCACTGAACACAATTGTTTGCAGTCTCACTGTTTGAATGTCCACTTTGTATGTTTTGATACTGTTGCTTGAGCAACTATCTCTAAGATGATAATGTGTAATCTATTAACTGGTGATTTCTTACTTTTTTTTTTTTTTTGTAGTTCTGTATTCCTTGTACCCTTACACCGCTTTGTTTTGTTTTGTTTTTTCTCTTTTTCCTTTTAAATAAAATTTTAAAAACAATTGAAAGAGAAACAATACTTGCAAACTCACTCTTGGAAGCAAGCAATTTCATGATGCCAAAACCAGAGAAGAACCCAACCAGTTGAGAACCACAGGCCAATATCCCTAATGAACACAGAAGTAAAAAAATGTTCAAAAAGATACTGGCAAACGAAGCAAATTGTCAAGATTATATAAGTAGGAATCATCCCATGAGTGCAGGGACGGTTTGCCATGTGCAAATTAATAAATGTAATATTAACAGAAGCAAGGATAAAAACAAATGGATGATTCTTTAACCCAAAGGAATATAGTAATTAACAGGTAATTTTTCAGCTCATTGGTACAGATATTTGTGTGAAAGTGAATTTTGAGTGCTCTTTATATAATTTCATGGAAGTTAATTATATTATATGTTATACAAATAGCTCAGTCATAGGAAAAAATAACCAGATCTCACAAAACAATCATAATGTTACAGTGGGCATGGTGGTGCATTCCTGTAATCATAATGTTACAGAGTTTCAGAAGAAAAAGGCCCTGCAATTGATCTAGCTTTTATAAAAGAAATTTTCTTAGGTTAGAAACCATATTTAATTCTTCTTCTACAACAACTGGCACAATTCCCTGCAGTAAATACTCAAGAAATACATGTTGAATCCATGAATACTTAAACCTCTGTCTGACACATTAATCTCTTTTACTCCTTTCCTTATTCATCTTTCCAGTTCCTCACATGCACACATCCTGTCTCTCTGGTTGTACCTCTAGCTAATAGTCCTGAATGCAAGATTAAAGGCAGCAAATGTCAATGCAAATGGGTAACTGTATCTCTGTCTCTTCCCCATCCACACCAAAGCCATCTTCACTGATATACATTTAACAGAAAATGTGTCAAGTGCACAGTATGACAACTCTCTATACTCATCTATATTAGTCCCAAGACCTACTTACCAATACTGAAAGAATAGATACAAATTTTGGCTGGCAGCCTAACCTGACTTAATACAAATGTAGAACAATACTAACAGTAGCAAAATATTCTGCTTTTCATATTCACTGTCTTGGTGTTAACATGATGAAATGTAGCATTGCTGTCTGCACAACACGATTAACAGAGAAAGATACCCAACATGCAAAGAAAAACGAAAATCCCAAATAACAGCAAAAACAAAATTATGTTTCCCCTTTTCCTTTCATGTGCCCTCTGTGTCAGCTTGAGAGCATATGACCTTGTTATTTACATACTACAATAAAAATAAAATTGGTTGTCAGTGTGCCTAGGTGGTGGCTCTAAAAATAACTAAATAAAATCGTATTTTTCCGGGACTCATAAAGGACCCATTACACAGGACCCAGTTTTCATTTCTCTAAGTTAGAAGCTGTTCTAAATTCAGTCAACCAAGAGCAAAACATCTTAGTAACTCTCAGAAGTAGCATACATAAATATTGCATCTTGGTTGAAATTTGAAGTTTTACATTATCTAAAGATTTAAATCACTTTTAAGATAGAATTTATTAAGATTCTAAATCCATACTGTGCGTATTTGGATGCATTTTTCCTAGCAACATGTTTGTGTCTGATATTGTTCTTATAAATAAAAGCATTTTAGGGATTAATAGAAAAACAGACATCTGCATGGAATATTTCCCTCATTAGATATTATCATGTTAGCATATTTTCCTATTTCTGATTTTACTACATAATAAAATGAGCTGATTTTTACCCTTAAGTTTTTCTAAAATGTATATTGCCAATAATGCAAATACTTTAATTGCACATTAGAAGAATCTCATTTTCCTCTAAAAATTGCTATAGAAATCAGCTCCAAAGAGATCTCATAATACATACAAAAAAGTACAAGCCTATATCAAATTGGAATATAGTTACTACTTATACTAAAGATTACTTTAAATGTTACTTTAAAATTAAACGTTATCTTTTTTAAAATCCCAGGTGAGATCACTGGGTCATTAGAATGTTACTTGGTGTCTTCCTTAAATTAATGCCAAAGTGAATCAGTTAGACAAAAGTCAATTAGCAAAAACTTTACATTAAGAAACTGACTTAACAACTAGCTAAACTATATTCACAAAACAATCCACTCTTCAGTCACAAAGTTACAAATGGGGTTGGTAGGAGTATAAATTGACACATTTCTGGAAGTCTAAATGGTATACCAGGTATACCACTCATCCCTTTCGATCATTAATTCACTTTTTAAAACCAACTTAAGGACATAGAAAGGCAAACAAAGCTTTTGTGTATGAAAACGTGCATTTCAACATTATTTATTGGAGCAGAAATGGGGAGAAACCCAAACACCAGAAAGGGTTTAGGTTCAGAAAACATGAATGCCATCCAGTCATCCAAATCACAACACAAATAGAATGCAGTAACCTAATAAAATTCTCAGCACAATATTATACCAAATACACCAAAATACCCAATGATTCTCTTTGGTTACAAGTGATAATTTAGGAGCTAATACTATAATTCAAGAATATTTAGATTTTCTACACTGAACTATCAGAGACAAAGTTCTGTGTCAGAAGCCACTTCATTACAGAGTAGCCATAAAGCACTTCCCTTATACAGTGAAGAAAGGACTGTTAGTCATAAGTAAACACCTGTCATCACCTGGTCCTGCTGAAGCACCGGGACAGTGGTACCATTCCCCTGGTAATACTTATCAACGAACTGTAGAGCTTCATGTTAACAAAATGCCATCTAAGGATGCATTTACTTAACAGCTACATATCTCATTAGGGACATTTAATATAGCAAACTACTTGGAAAAGGGAAAGAAACCAACACTTGTTTAGCATGTAACGCTATTTAGGCCTACTTTGTTTATTCCTTACAACAAAGTAAGAAAGGGATTGCTATTCTCATTTCTCAGAAAAAGAAAACAACTCAAAGAAGTTAGGTAACTTATCTAAATAGTAATGCTGAGTTTGAATACTGCCTTTACATATGCAAGCCCAAATGATATCAGCGAAGGAAAATGAAATAATAACAGCAATGATGCTTGTATGACATAAACGATCTGAAAATATTTCAACTTTAAAGCAATAAATACATAATTTTAAAACATAATCATTAATTTATTGACCATTAACTTTTTAACTGATAACTCATAATGAAAACAAGAGAAAGCTAGTTAAGTGTTCTAACCAATGTTTTCTATGATAATTCCTGCCAGAAATAGTAGGTATTCAATAAATGCTGTGTTATTGGATGATGAAAATGAAAGCTAGAACCAATAAATACCTGCTTGTCATCCTTGGAAAGCTGTATGAACATATTCTTTTTCACAATTATGATTGCAATATTTACAAAAACAGACCAAATTTTAATCAATGTAGAATACAAAATGTTTTTTAAAAATGCATAGCAATGCTGAAAACATCTCAATATCATCACAATTCCTTGTTCAGATTCTTCATTTACTCTTTGTGTGTTCTCAGAAACAACCCCAGTACACAGCACGAAGACTCAGTAACATCACAGTGACACCATAACCTTCACTTTTTGTGCCAAAATTACTTTTAAAGAATATCTTACTGCTTTCCTGGCTATGGTAACAAAATATAATTCACTGAATGACTTATAAACAATGTATTTCTTAGAGTGTGGGGAGCTGGGAAAGGCTAAAATCAAGGCTGCAGCGGTTCAGGGGCCTTGTGATTCCTGGAGACCCTCTTCTCACTGTGTCCTCATATGGTAGCCAAGGCAGAGCAGCTCTCTGGGGTCTTTTTATAAGGGCATTCATCTCATTCATGGAGGCCACACTCAGGTGACCTCATTATCTCTTAAGTGCCAAATTCCAATATGTTGAGCACTAGGTTTCAGCATATGAATTTGAAGGACACAAAATCATTCAAAGATGACACTCATCTTGAAAATTTTGGTGCACGTATGCCGATGTGGATTTTACTGGAATGAAGACTAGTATCTCCTAGTGTCATAAATATCAAACACGTACAACAGAATTTATTTTAAGAAAATGTATACAATCAACGTTTGGGAAAATGTAATAAAATTATGTATACATACAAAAATAAAAATAACTTCCATCACAGACTTACAGGTCTACATGACATCAAAAATGTCAAAAAGCAAGATCTAGACAAAATAGGGATGTGATAAATACAGGCTCTGTCTTTTAAACACCAGCAAAGAGCTAAGACAGAACTAGAAATAGTTCAGAAAAGACAGATGTCAACTCTGGAAGACAGGATTTTTTTGTTGCTTTTTTTTTTTGTTTTTTGCCTTTTTGTTGCTTGCCTGTCTTGTTAACCAAAATTAGCGGATTACTACATTTCTTCTTTTAATTTAAATGGCACAAATGCAGCCACTGACAGACTAACAGTACAGCACACTTCAGAAAGGTACCTATTGCTATCACTAAGTGACATATACCAATAGCAGGATGAACAAGTATCTCACCAGATACAGTCTCTTTGGAATACAGAATTTAGCTTATTAAATATTGCTTTCATTAATCTCTGTAATCCTCACTTGCCATAGCTCAGAAACATAGTTGCTAAAGCTCCCATGACAAAGAAAGCTGCATTTCAACTAAATTAAAAAATAACAGGACATATTATAGTAACTTTTTTGTTGTCCTGTTAACCTGAATTGACCCCCAGTATTGCTCTCCCCATCTTGTTCTGTGTGATTATTATATATTCTATTTTGTTTGATAGTATCAAGTTTGAGGGTATAGGCATCACTTTGAAGGCAATAAGATATACTATGGTGCCCAATATGGATTGACTATCATCCTTCTTTTTTTTTTTTTTTTTTTTTTTTGAAGTCCTGCAAGGTCCTCAGTGTAGATTTTATTGGTTTTGTTCCTTATTGTTTTGATCAATTCTATTATACCTGATGATATAGATAACTCAATTTAAAAATAGCAAGAGGCACAATGGTAACCACTGTTGATCACCTGGTATTCTATTTTTGCATCACGTGCTATGCCCACCCTTCTGTTCTAACTGACTCTGTTTTGCTTAGTCACATTTGTTTTTATTCTCTTCAAAAAAGTAATAACAACCGTGAGAGTAATAAAACCCTAAAGGTCTAATTGTTACTGTAAAAAAGAGAAGAAAGTAAGGTGGACTAAGGGATATAACCGCAGGTATGTTTGAGAGTGTAGGATGGAAAACCATATAACTGAGCTTTTGTTGGATCATTGAACGGAACTGTCTCTAATTTCCCTGTATGAATGTTCACTTTATATGCTTTAATTTAGTGATATGGACAACTGTTTCTGGGAAGATAATGTGTAGCCTGTTAACTGGTGATTTCGTACTGTATATATTTTTTTCTAGAAATACTGTATTATTTGTACCCTTTTACTGCATTGTTTTTTATGTCCTTTCTTTTTTTCTTCCCTCTTTAAATAAAAAAAAAATTTTAAAAAAAGAAAGCTGCATTTCACATTAATCTCCCCTTTCCATATCACTTAGTTCTCTTCTTTGAATTTTGAACACACTTATTTTGTAGGTGAACACCCACAGCTCTGCCCTGCCAGACTCACTGTGTGTGCTTCACTCCAACTGTAACTAAAATGCTATAATTCCACATCATTACATTAAGCCATAGCCAAGCTGCAGATTTTACACTGACTGATTCCTAAGATCGCATTAGCTCACCACTAGTGGTTTAGTCACTGTATCAACTATTGGTATTAAATCTTCGGATACAATGAAAGTTAACAATGCTATTTTTATGTTGTGCCAAAAAATCATTCAGTCTGTTTTCCCTTTTTGATTACAGTTCATTTAAGGGAAAAATGTTGCTGCATGCTTTGACAATGTTTTATGTGTCTTCGGCTGATAGAACACACAAAACGTTTGAATAGGCCCATTTATTTGAGCAGACGTATTAAATAATACTTTAAATGTGAACATGCATGTCATAAATTTTGTAGTCTCTTTAAAGTAGGATAAATCTGGTATTTAAAGTAGTCTTTGTTCAAAGCCATTTTTTTCCTAACAGTCATAAAGGGACTCTGATTTGAGCTGCATGAACAATGCCAGCATCATCATTTTAATGTTATCCATATGGGCTTCTAATAATAGATAAGAGTCTACATTTGTATTATATGTCTTAGAGACATTTAAAATCTAGATAAGGAAAGGCTGATTTCATTGGCCCCATAGTTAAAGGAAAGCAGACCCTAATTAAAAGAATTCTGTTCTGAATTAACTAGTTTGACATGTGCTAATTGACAGTTCCTGTGAAATGGTTCTAATTAAAGTCAATATGTCTTTTTCAATTAAAAGGAAATTAAGAATATACTAATATACATTAACAACTTAATCTGCCTTCAATATCCCATACATCAGCTGCTTTTCCCCCCCTAACGTTATTGGAGAACCAACTTGACATGAATCATCTACTGTTTGCTTATGGTATCTCATTATTACTTCACACGAGCACAGCAGTCGTAGATATCCCCTCGAGGAAGAAGATAACTTGCACATGGTTTGATTTTCAGAGCTCCCACCACTTAGTTCATTAAACATAAACCTACCTTTTTGAATTTAAAAACTGGACATTTCTTAATAAGAATCTTTGGTAACCCAAAACAAAGACAAGTGTTCTCAATTAGTTGGTCTTTTTACTATAGGCCTTCGACGTAATTGCATTCTGCTGGAAAAAAGTCTGGACTATGTTTTCATCCTTTGGTTTGTTTCAAAGCAAAGCTTGATTGGAGCAACACACAACAAAAACCTCTTTCAAATCATGCTCTTTTTTCCAAGCAAAACTTTGGGGACATCTCAGGTGGGAATACTTTGCATTGTATGCAACAGGAAAATAGAAAGTAAGGTTACTTAAATGCCAGCACTAACAGAAGGCCCATCATCTTCAGTGAAAATGTAGCATTAAGGCTGTTTATAGCAATATAATTAAATATTCAAATATGCATTACCAAAGCTATGGTGTTAGCAATTTTTGTGCTAGAGAAAGTAATATTAAACTGAGGCATCAATACTAATGCAGACAGCATTAACACACATGGAGAACTATGAAAAAGATTAAAACTATTTCTTTTTAGTAGGTGATTATAATTTAAATATTATAATTATAATGAAAATACTCTTAAAGGAAATTTTTTATGCACTACTACATTCTCAGGTCTGATATGGCTAATATTTTGATAGGCATTCTAACACAAACTCCTTTTACCAGAGTTAAAAATTCAACTATAAAATGTACTTCCTCGTACGTATAGGAAACAATTTTACTTCTCCAAAACTAGCTCATTCATGCTTAATACAGATCAAGAAAAAAGATAAGCAAGTCATTTCCACTATTCCACTTCTATTCACTTACACTTTTAAAAGATGAAATTTGCTATCACCTGTAGCTTTCAGAGTACATGTGGGACAGATAGGAAAGCAGCCTGCCAGCCAGCCAACCCTAGATTTCTCATCGAAAGCAATTTTTCCCAACTGTACTCAATTATCCTTTTCTGAGTAGTTACCAAAAACTTTAATGAAAATCATCTTAAGTGGAAATCTGAAAGCAGCTGAAGTCTAGCAATTTTGCAGAATGAATAAATGCATATTAATCCACTTTCAATAAATCACCTCCTTATAATTATAAACATGATCAGACTCAACAGTCAAAATGTAGTGTTATTTACCAGCATGTGGAGCCCCTCGTTTGATTTCCAATCCTAGGCTCTTGCTCCTCGAGCTGGCATAGACTGGAAATGCTGCAGTAACAGCATGTACTCAGCTTTTTGAAATGGGAAAGAAGCCAGTGCAGCAACTTTTCTGCCCAATTAAAGAGCATTGTCTATAGCAGGCCTACACAACATAAGGCCTGCAGACTGCACACAGCCATGAAGCAATTGTTCATGACCCACCCACAGATTTGGGAAGGGGAAGCAAGTAGAAAGACAGACAATACGGCACCTAAGTCAGAAATGAGGGTGAGGCTGTTCAATAATTCCACCTTTCTAACTCCACATGTTACAATAACAGTACCACAAATCTAAAAACATGGCAGCAATCAATAGGAGCTGTCAAGCCTTCTAACAAAAGCATTCACTACTGCAACGCTGCACTAGAATAAAAACTTCTGAAGGGCAGGAACTATACTGACCTAAACTTAGGAACCCTCTGTAGCATTCATCAGAAGACTTACACTCTTTGAGCAGTTAATTAATATTCATTAATGATCCTCAAGGCTCATATTTTCTTCTAAGAACTTACATGTTTTTATCACTTTCTCTTGCTCATTTCATTCAGTTGCCAACAGTTGCCTAACATTGCTCAAACTGGAAAATGTTTAAGAATGAACTCAAGAGGAGAATGATATCACAGGAAAAAGTAGAGTAGGAAACTTCAGGATCAGTCTGTCCTCCAATACAACTACTGAGTCGGCAAGAACCGTCAGGATCAACCATTTTAGAGCTTTAGAATCTGAGCAATGTCCAGAGTGTGCTTGATGGAAAAAGAGATGTCAATTTAGGTGGATTTCAGTGTTACATATAGCAACTGGTACCCTTAAGCCATAGGAATGTAGCCATGGAACAATGCCTGTCGTCCAATGTGAGACTCACTGGTGCCAGGGTGGTCTACAGGGACTCTCTTCCCAAAAACTGGGGTTCTATGTCTTGACCTGTCTGTAAGAGGTTGATTCAATCTAAGATTGAATCTGCCATTGATTCAATCTTACTGGGTAAAAACAAACTCCCTGCCATCCATAAGAGGAAGTTAAAGAAACAGAACATAGTTTATTTTTTGCTTCTCTTATTGATCTGGACATATAAAGAAACCTGTGTTAGTTTACTGGCTGACCATGGTGATAACAGAACATATGTTTAGGACTCCATTCATGACAGGAACTCTCTGCAAAACAACTTGCAATGGGCACTAAGTAAATGAAAAATTGAATTCCTTATTAAGCAACAACAACCCTTGATATAGGAAGTAGAATCTGATGTCCAGAATTATCACATTCCAATATTGAAAATGTCTAGTTTGGGAAAAAAAAATGGAAAGCATGCAAAATGGGAAAATGTAACCCATTCATAAGAAAGAATACTGAAAGGCACCATTCTTGAATAGAATTGCATTCAATTTACTAAAAATTTTAAGTGTCAAAATCTGATTCAAAGAGCTGAAGTAAATCATGAATCAGTAATTAAAATACACTAGAAAAGCTATGCATGAACAAAATAGGAATATCAACAAAAGAAATTATTATGAAAAAGCAGAATCTTGGAGCTGAAAAGTAGAAAAAATGATATAAAAAAAGCACAAGACATATGCAACAGCTAATTAGAATAGGCAAAAGAAAAAGTCATCAAACTTGTAAATAGAATAATGGTAATTACCCAATGCAGGGAAGAGGCAGAAAATTAGTGAAGAAAAGTGAACCAAGTCTAAAAGACCTATGGGATACCATCAAGCACACCAACATACACATCATGGAAATCACAGAAGAAGAGGGATAGAGTTAGGCAGAAAAAAATATTTGAAGAAATATGACTGGAAAGTTTTTCCAACATGATGGAAGATACGAATATATCCATCAGTAATTCAAGACCCCAGACAGGACAGATTTGAAGAGAATCACACCGACATATATTACAATCAAACTGTTGTAGGAAATCTTGAAAGGTGTAAGAGAGAAGCGATTCATGACATTCAAGTCATCCTCGATAAGATTAACAGACGAGTTCTCAGCAGCAACTAAGGAGAGAAAAGATATAGGATGAAATATTCAAAATATAAAAGGGAAAGAGTGCCAATCAAAAATTCATATCCAGAAAAACAATCCTTCAAGAATAAAAGAGCTGAAGTGTTCCTAGATAAACAAAATCTAAGGGAGTTCGTTGTCAGTAGACTTGCTCTATAAGAAATGAGTCCATTAGACTCAAGCAGAAGGTCACTAAGATGAAACTTAAAAACATGCAAAGAAATAAAAATCACCAGTGATGGTAAGTACATATGTAAATATAAAATCCAAAACTAATACATTTTTGCATAATTCCTTTTTAAATTTTCTGTATGATTTAATAAACAAATGCATAAAATATAAACCTATATTAATGGTCACAATGCATAAAGATGTAATTTGTAACAATAACAACATAAAAAGAGTTAGGAACAGTCAATGTATGTTACTAAAGCTAAATGGGTATCACTTTAAACTAGATTGTTACAAAATTAGGATGTTAATTGTAATCCCCATAGTAACCTCTAAGAAAATAATTTAACATACAAAAAGGAAATCAACATGGTCTACCAGAATAATCTATCAATAACAAAACAGACAAATTGGAGGAACTGAGTAAAAAAAAGACATGAAATATAGAAAGCATAAAGCACAAAGAAAGAAATTAACTATCAAAAACTTTTTAAATTAAAACAAACTCACCAACTAAAAGGCAAAAGTTGGCGAATAAATTTTTTAACTTATGGATCTGAACCCTCACCTGCATACAAAAATTATTTCAAAATGGAACCTTGACCTCATATAACAACTGTAATTATGAAACTATTAAAAGAAATCACAGAATTAAATTTTCATGATTTCATATTTGGTAATGGATTCTTAGACTCTTTCATAAAACACTGACATAAAAAATAAAGCTAATAATGATCACATGTGCCTGTAATCCAGCACTGAGGGAAACTGAGGCAAGAAAATTATTAATTTGAAACTCTCCTGGACAACTCAGTGAGACCCTGTCTCAATATAAAAAAAATTTAAAGTGCTTGAGACATAGCTGGGTGATAAATTATCCCTGAGTCTATCCCCCAGGACAACAGAAAGAAAGAAAAGGGCAGAGAGACATTTGACTTCACGGTCATAAAAGTAAAGGAAACATTAAGGAACTATTCCAAATTAACAGACACCAAGAAGACACAACAACTAAAGGCAAAATTCCAACCTAAATCAAACTGTTTCACTAAAATGCAGATAGCTGAGACCACTAGCAAAGCTTGAGTGAGTTCTCTGGATTTGATGACATTATTCTACCATGTTAACTTCCTGATTTTCTATCCTGAACATAACAGTGAATATTCATATTGCTAGCAACTACAAACTAAGGTGAACTGGGTTAATGGAGCCTCATGTCAGCAAGTTACCCTAAAATGATAAAAAAAAAAAAAAATCACACTCTTTTGCAGTTTTTAGAGCTTAAAATTAAATCAAAAAAATTCACATTATGCATGAAAAAATACCTATCTTTCCAGTTTTCTCAATTTAATTTTTAAAAATTTGTTTTTCTCAGTTGCAAAAAATACAGAGCTTTGGAGAATGGATACATTTGACATCATAAAAATGAGGATGTTATGTGTATTAAAGGATATTTCCAAGAATATGAAGAGAATGGGAGAGAAATTTTACAAACCATATATCTGACAAGGGATTAATACCAAGAATCTATAAAGAACCCTTACAACTCAACAAACAATCAACTCAAATATTGTAAAAATGGGTAAAGGTATGGAATAACTACTTCTCCAAAAAGAAATATCTAACAAGCACATAAGAAGATGTACATTATTAGTCATTAAAATGTTTGACAAGATTCCATTTCAAGCCCATTAGTATATCTTTAATCAAAAATGTAAAAAAGTAAATATTAGCAAGGATATATATATAAGTAGGAATTTTTATACGTTACCAGTGGGCATATAAAATCATGCAACCACTTTGCAAAGCAATGTGGTTATTCCTTGTGAAGTTAAACACAGCATTACTAGATGACTCAGAAATTCTGCTCATAGATATATACCCAAGAAACAAAAAGTTGTTTACACAGAAACTAGTATACAGATGTTTATAGCAATATTATTCATAATAACAGGTGGAAACTGTCCAAATGCCTATCAATGGATAAACAAACTGTGATGGAGAGTGCAAGTGGGTGTAAGTATATGAGTGTGTAATGAAAGCATTATGCTAAGCAAAAGAAAGCAGACACAGAAGGCTGCATATTACATACCATATTAGTCTATTTTCCATTGCTACAACAAAATACCTGAGATTGGATGACGTATTTTCAGAGGGGTTTGTTTAGCTCACAATTTTGAAGGCCGAAAGCCCAAGGTCAGTGAGCGCCATTCGTTAAGCCCCTGGTGAGCACCTCAAGGCAGAGGGATGGAGTGGCAAGACCAGAAGCCTCAGAGCCAAGAGGGGCTCCTTTTGCTCTTTTATAAATCTTCCTCTTGTGGGAACCAGCTACAGTTCTATGAAAACTCTATTAACCTGTTCACAAGCAGCACCCTCAAAAACCTATAGTCACTTCCACTAACCAGCCTTCAACACATGATCCCCTAAGAGACAAATTACATGCAAAACCCAGCACATTCGTCAGTGGTTATCAAACAAGTAAATACTTTCTTCTAAACAGCAAAACTCCAAGACAGAACCAGCATTCACACTGTGAGTACTAGTCAATCTAAATAACTACTTATAAGGTTTCATGAGTTTTCTTTGACCCTTTCAAACATCATGAATTTTGAAAATAGTGATACTGTACTTATGTGGTTTTAATCTACCCTTTCCACAGGATTTTCATATATATAGCTCTGCCTTTCAATACTTTATTTTGTCCTTTGCTGATATTGACTTTGTGTCCAAATCTAGCATTAACTTATAATTCTCTTAAAGTCAGACAATAAGAACAAGCACAAGGTAGAAATGTGAATAGACAATCTTGCCAAAATTCCCATTAAGTTACCAGTCATAGAAGTACAAATTTTTTGTAATGAAATTTAAATGGTTACAGATGTCTCATCAAGAAAGAGAAGACCAACATTTGACCTTCACCATGTTATGGAGGTACCTTAAGAATCTAAAATAGGACTAAAGATTTAGCTCAGTGGGAAAGTATTTGCCTGGCATGTGGAAGATACTGAGTTCGATCCCAAACAAAACACACACACACACACACACACACACACACACACACACACACGGATCCAAAAATAATACTTACTGACTGTCTGAGTGATTTTTGAGACAGGGTCTCTCTATGTAGTTCAGGCTGGCCTTGAACTCACAGTAGTCCTCCTGCTTCAGCCTCTCAAGTGAGGATTACAGGCCTGTACCACCACATCTGTCCAATACTTAATGTTTTATTCTATTTGATAAAAAAATTCCTAAAATTTTTTCAACTTGAATATATAAATATGGTGCTCTATAAAATCTTGCATTAAGGTGTAATTTGTAAATACCAATACGACTATTTGTGGGTATCTAATTTTAAAAATAATAAATTCCTCTTATAATCATAGTTCATTTTGGAAATACTTTCTTCAGACTAATTTTTCTGAATGTATAACGTTAAAACTAGAAAATGAACGTTTCGGGGATAAGATAAACTAAAAACATATGTATTTCCAAACAGTATATATTTCCAAAAAGTTGCTAAAGGAGATGGTAAGACTGCTGTACCATCAGGACTATAATACTGATATTAAAAAAAAAAAAAAAAAACTAGGGCCAGGAATTTAGCTCCGTGGCACAAGCACCTGTCTGGCAGGAGTGTGAGGTCATGAGTTCGATCCCTGGTACCAAAAAGACAAAAAATAAAAATAAATAAAAAACTAAGTATCATCATGATGAAATATTAGAAGGAAGAAAAATAAATTACCTCTCCAACATTATATGTCCAACTGTTTTTCAAAGATTGTTGTTAGATATCCCTGAAACTAAATAAAAGTAAAGTGAAAAGAATGAAAAGAAACCCTCAGTTCCTTTACTAATTCTTAGACCAGACAATAATATGAAATAAATGCTACACTCACATTTCATCTATCTTTACCTTTATGTAAATAATTAGCAATATTTTCTGTTCATATCTTGCTTTGCCCGAGCTGATTTCTCTATAAGAAAAAGAAACTGCTGCATTATTAATGTTAGCTTATGCACATCTTATAAATTTTAGGGAAAATATTTCTTGGCAAGAAGTCTACTCAAGAAATCAGTATGTGTGGGGCTGGGGGTTTAGCCCAGTGGCATAAGCATCTGCCTTGCAAGTGTGTGGTCCTGAGTTCGATCCCTGGTATCGATAAAAAAGAAAAAGACCAAAAAAAAAAAAAAAAGAAAGAAAGAAAGAAAGAAAAAGAAAAGAAATCAGCATGTGAGACAGGACATGACCTCCCTTGTAGAAAGAACCCTTTTCAAAATTGCTTTTAAGGACTTAACATTATTACTCCCTTTGCTCTTTGCCATGTCCCCTTACACCGACTATTAAGAAATAGGATCCTCTTTAGTATAAGCATTGTGGAAACTATTTGTTTGCAGTGGTAAGCAGCTAAACATATTCTCTTCTAACATATTCTAATTTGTTCCTGAATTGACAGCAAAAAAGTACAGGTGTTTTTAATGCATTCCTGGGTTTTTTGTTTTGTTTTTGTTTTTATATACAAATTAATTGCTCCCAGCCATTCTGAATTTACATACCATGACCCTTGTGATATTATTCTCTTATTCTTTCTAATTAAATATTCATATTTGGTATTTCAGAGCACAACAGATTTTTCTTCTAAATCTGATCCCTTTATGGGATTCAAGATCCCTGGATACATCATACGGAGAAGTGTGTGACATTGCCAGCAAACATCTAAGCACATCGGTCACTTTCTGAGCTATTAGTTGGCTTCCACTTTACTGTTTATTAAACAAATAAGGTCATCAACAAGAAAGTGCTCCCATACAGAGGAATCCAGATGAGAAGCAACCCAGCGAACTGAATGCACCAGTGGACTTCTGTAACGTAGTGCTCCCTAAACTGTCTGTAACACTATGTGATAGACGCCCCTTTTTGAAAAGATGATTCCTGCAGATTGTTCAGTGAGCAGTAGTAGCCTCATTCCCACAGACAATGATAGACGCGAAATAGCTCAAAGCCTGGCTTTCTGGCTGAGCTTCTATTCTTGCCAAGTGAAGGACTCAGTGGAGAATGCTGAGGCAGGAATCCATGGAGCTTGAGGAGCTCCCAGGCCGTGTTTGTTTAACTCCCGGGGTTCCTCCTCACCACAGCTGTCACTAAAACTCAGGCTGCCCCAAGCCAAATAAAAGGTTGTGTTTTCTTCAATCTTTGAAGGGGCTGGTTCACAAGTTCTGTTTTCAACCTGTGGATCAAAGACGCTGCTTTGGCAAATGTAATCAGAAGGAAAGTGTGAGATCTCAAGGTGGACAGACAGCCACAGGGCCGTGACCTGCTACCTTATAAACTGATGTGCTTATTAATGGTCGTAAAATTGTTGTATTTATCTACAACTCCTATTTAAGTGTGTTTACAGTTCTCAGAGTGCATTTAATATATGTCTCCATCCAGGTGGAGGTAACTGTGACAAAGGTAACAAAATAAATGGGTAAGAAAAAATGACAGCAAATGCCACAGCCTGAAACATCAGGAAAAGCCCAAGTTACTATTCTAGCTTTCTCGCATTTCTCAGATTTTCATTAAAGATACCGGCAGGGGCCTGCAGTGTGTGAATTTACGTAACTTGAATCAAGGGTCAGTCAGAAAACAACTTACTTTCAAGTCTGCTGATCAATGCATAGCTTTAAATGGCACATGCGCCACTTTGCATCTGATTTTCTAAATGTTCCTTTTTTCTTTTTGTGGCTATCAGGAGTCAGACTGGGGACCTCGTGTTTCCCAGGCAGGTGCTGCACTGCTGAGCTATATCCCAGGTCCCTAAATATTTCTTTTTAAAAAGACATATTAAAAGAACGAGGAGGAGGAAGAAGAAAAAGAGAAGGAGAAACAGAAGTGTAGCTATCATTTGGATCCTGTACGCCCCTCCCCACCCTAGGCCCTACGCACTGAAGGCGTGTTTGCAGCCTGCAGTGTCACTGGGAAGTGGTGAAACATTTAGGACCAGGAAGTGGAAGTTCGAGCACTAGGAAGAATGTAACCTGGAAGGGGGCACTGGATCCCCCCATCTTCTCCTCTCTTTGCTTCCCTATCAATCATGAAGAGGTCTCCTCTACCCTGCCCTCCTGCAGTGATATATTGTCAGTGGGACCAAGCAACCATAGACTGAAACCATAAACCAACATAAACCTTCCCTCCTTATAAGCTGTATAACCGAGGTATTTTGTCACAGTGATGGAAAGCTAGTTGACAATAGTACAGCTTCTTAAAAACAGGTTTCACAACTAAAATGATGATAAGAATAATGACAACATCTCTTGAAAGGCCCTGAAAGTTCTCTTTTCTTGGAACCCCTTCATATCATCTAGAGAAAGATTTGATAGTCTTTCTTCCATGGTTTTCTTCTCAGCCTAAAATAATCTATGTGAGTTAAAAGCTAACAAAACAAGTAGAAATGAAATTACTATAATTTTTATCACATAAAACTGTCTGAAGCTATGTGTCTTATGTTTTTGAAAAATCCTTACCTCTGCCCAAAGTTGCAAATACATGGGGCATCTCTGAAGCAGAGTTTTTTCTGAAAACCACAGATCTCTTCTACAAATCTGAAGACGAAACTCTGACTTGTATCCTTCCAAGCTATTTAACTGCATATTCATACTGCCTCTATATTTGAACACTTAAAAATGCATGGGACAAAAAATCCAGTTGAAATTTATGAAACACAAAAGTTCCTCTACGCAGTATGCCAATGCCAGATGCCGTTTTAATGAAACACCTACCCTGTAAATAGAGGAGTATAAAGCAAGCGACAGGGAGGAGCAAGTCAGAGGAGGGCGCAAGTGAAACAAAGACATAAAAACCAACAGGAATTAATTCACCCCGAATAACCTGAACTAAGAAACTGCACTAAAGCCAACAAATTGTACTTGAAAGGTTTTTTTTCCAATTTTTTTGTGTCTATTCACTCTAATGTTGTTGTCTGAAAACCTCGTGACTTTGTTACCGTTTTGAAAACATGCTCAGATTAACTGACCTAAGTTCCCTTGCATAAATTTTTTTCTATACAGAGAAAACAGAGGAATAAGCAAGCAGAGAGGAAAGGATGGAAATCTGCTTGAAAAGAAGACAAAAGAAAAAATGAGAAAAGAAAGAAAATCAGAAACAAAGCCTTTGCAAATAAGGAGGGAAAGCGTGGTTAAAGGGAGAGGAGGGGAAAGGGGAAAATGAATCATATATCATGAACATAATCCCCTATGAGGAGTGTGATCGTTGTATATATCTAAAATATACCAATTAACTTAATTAACTAATAAATATTATAGAAGATCAACGATCTTTTCAAAGGAAACATGGAGGGAAAGATTCGGTAGGAAGGGCCATAATTTTAGTTAGGAGATATATCTCATAAAATTGTTTAATATAGTAAAGTGTGTGTGTCTGTGTGTGCGCATGTACTCCTTCAGCTGGTCTTTGCTAGCAATGGGATGACACATGGGTGACAGAAGTAAGTACAGTTGATCTGCTTCTGGTAGCATGACAAAGTGAATTGTTCCTGCTCCAAACACACAGAAATGCTGGATAAAATACAGACAAAAAAATTAGTATGTAGCTCCAAAACACCCAGACTCCAAAAACAGAGAGGAAACTCTTTGTGTTTAACGTGACAGCCTGACAATCTCAGTCATAAAGAAGAAACTGCGCCCAGGGACCAGCAGCTGAAGGCACAAGCTTTGCACGCGCAGACAGGATGTGTGACCGGAGCCCACACACGTGGAGTTAGAATGAAATAACTAACGGAGACACCGAAATAAAAAAATTCAGATGATCAAAGGAGGCTTATTGCATTGAAAAGAGGGGAGGGGCTTCTATGCAAACCAAAACCTTTGCTCAGCAGCCCAGGACAGCAGTAGGAAAGCTGATTTTCTGCCAGAAGCTCTAGCTAGGAAAGTTTCCGGGCAAAGAGCAAAATCTAAAAGTGGACGTGGGGTCCAGATTTACATTCCCTGTGAAGTAGGGTGATGCTACGTCCAAGAAGAACATGTCTTAATATGAAATTTTTTTTTGTCTTTTTCCTTTTTATTGGTACCAGGGATCGAACTCATGACTGCCTGCTTGCAAGGCAGGTGCTTATGCCCCTGAGCTAAATCCCCAACCCCTTAATATGAAATTTTTATAAACTATGATAGCATGAGCTTCATGGAATATTAGTAAATGAAAGAAATCTAGATGCCAAATACTAGGAATAGTATATCTATTTATATAGGGGGAGGAAAAGATACAAATTTGATTCCATGAAAAAATAAGTGACAGATATAACATAAGCTAATTAAATTATTTCCTACAAGAAAAAAGAGGATGAAGGAAAAAAAAAACAAGACAATGTTCTCCAAATTAACCTTGTTTTCTGGTTTTGATTTGCAAACTATATAAATTTCTGACGTTTAAATTATTAAACAAGATTGAATCAAGACTACCAAAAGCTATTCCCCCCTAGTTTGAAAGTAAAATGAAATAAACTTGCCTATCTATCAAATAGCTTGCTTAAACTCATAGGGGGCAGTTATTTCAAGTAACTTCTGAGTAACTTGACTATAAATTTTTAGCAAGGACTAAAAGAAGCACAAAGAAATTTAAACTGTTTTCAGTAGCCATATTGTTAATTATACCATTGGGATTGTAATGTTAATACAGAAAGATTAAGTAACTTCACGTAATGTCACTAGGAACAAACATTTTCAGCATAAGAAAAAAGAAACACAAACATAGAACCTACAAAATTAATAAAACCCTGGAATCCCGAATTTGAATTAGAGAATTTCTTTATTCATGCCTATTTGCAAGGCTGCCTGGCAAACTTGGATTTCTGAAGGATTTTTACCATTCCCAGAACTGGAAAGTGTCTTGGCTGTGCTAACCTGCACGGCGTAGTTTAAGCAGAATACTTGGTCCTGCTCTTGCTCTGAGAGACAGGAATGCCTAAATGACCAGCCTCCAATAAACACTGTGGCAACAAGTCTCTGCCACACACGCCTGATAGACATTTCACACCTGTCACCCCTCATTCCTGTGTGACTGCACGAAAGGGTTCTTGGGTGGCTGGCTTCCTCCAGACTTAGCTCCATTTGCCTTCCAAGACCGCTTAGGAAACTCCCACTCCTGCTATAACAGATCATAGCTATGAGCGTGGTGACAGACAGAATCCTGCAGCCTGTGAGTCCTCCGAGTGAGTCACAGAACATGAGAGTGGTGGTAGGAGCCCCAAAGACAGTGGGAAGTTCAACAGACTACCAGGCTGATTTTCTCAACACACACTGCACAGGACACACGGGAAGGAATTTTCATTTGAAAACAATAAATGTTTAATGCTTTTTTAGCTGATCTAACTACAACAACAAACATTGAAGCCAAAAAAAAATCTTATTTCAACACCATACATGGAAGAAATTATAAAACTTTATTATCAAGCAGAAATGAAAACCTCAACGAATAGAAAACTATACTATGTTGGTAGATGGGAAGACTTGGTTTCCTAACAACAGCTATTCATTTTTTGATACATGTTGTAATACATAAAAATACATTCATCATGGGGAGTTGGTACATACATATATAGTGTTGGTCCTTTTCATTTCTCCTTTTTCCTGTCTCCCTCCATGTCTAGGTCCCTCATATAATAGAAACCATGAGATATTTAGTATTTTGTGTCTGATTTCTCTCACTTAGCATCATGGCCTCAAAGTGCATTTATGTTCCTATAAATTACTCAAATTTATTCTCCTTTGTAACTGACTATTGTATAAAGGCCATAATTTTAAGTCATTCATTTGTGGCTGAGCAGATAGGCAACTTCTAAGGATTTCCCTAGTATGAATTGTACTGCTATAAACATGAGCATGCATGGATCACTGAAATACGGTATCTTTATTTCTTTTAAGAAGATAACCCCGAAGGGAAATACTTGGGCCAAATGAAAATTCTAGTTTCAGTTTTTAAGAATGCTCACAGATTTCCATAGTGTTTGCAGCTAGTTTGTATTATAACTAACAACACAGAAGAGTTCCCCCCACCAACCCCTACTACACACACAACCTCACTAATATTTTGGATTTACTAACTTTTTGACAGTGGCCATTCCTTGTGGAGTTAGATGGAACTCAGTGTGGTTCCCACTTGAATTTTCCTAACAGCTGAAGATGCTGAAGCTTTTGTCATGTACTTATTGGCCATTTGTACTTCTTCAGAGAAGTCAGCTCATTTCAACTGCTTGCTTTTTAATCGAGTCTCTTTATTTGGAGGGTTCAATTTTTTTAGTTCTTTATATATTCTACATATTAGTTCTCTATCCAACAAGGAGCTGGCAAAAATAAAATTTCCATTCTGTAGGTTTTCTGTTCACTCTGTCGGTTGTTTCCTTTGTGCACAAAATATTTTAAATTCTAAATAACCTCATTTGTTGATTCCTGGTGTTATTTCTTGAAAAATACTTGTGGGTATGAAATTATTCTGTAGATTCAATTCCAGGAGAAACCCCATGCAAGTTAATAAAATTGACAAGGTGATCCTCTAATTCACAGAAAAAAGACTGAAAACAGGACACCTTTGAAGAAGATGAAAAATCTGGAAAGACCCTCCAGCCATTGTCCTTGTATGACTTCTGATCATTTAGATGGTACTATATTGACACAAGACAACAAATCAGCCAGACATGATAAAAAATCCAGAAGGAATATAGATAGATAGATAGATAGATAGATAGATAGATAGATAGATAGCGAGAGAGAGAGAGAGAGAGAGAGAGAGAGAGAGAGAGAGAGAGAGATAACAGACAAATAAATAGGCAGATTTGGTTTGGTTATAGGAGAAAGTTGACCAAACAAATCTCTGAGGAAGGGATAAATTATTTTTAAAATGATACTAGGAAAACCAAGTATACATAGGAAAAAATTAGACCACCTCACAAAATAAATTCCAAGTGGATTTTAAAAACTTGTATCTGTAAGTCAAACATGTAACACTTTCAAAAAGAAAACAGTAAATACTTAGAAATGTGCTTTCTTAAACAAGACCCCCAAAATTATGTGCCTTAAGGGGAAAGGCTGAAAATAATAAGATAAAGTTTAAAACCTCTTTACATGAAGATATCATAAAAAAAGATGAAAGCCACAAAATGGGACAAGTGTACAGTGCATATAACTAAAAGTGAATTATTTCAAATAACTCCTAAATTCAAAAGGAAACCATCAGAGTCAGCATGGTAGCACTCTGAGAGACTGATGCAGGGAGATCACACATTTGGGCTCAGCCAGAATAACTTAGCAACTTAGTGGGACACTTTCTCAAATTATTATTCTTTATTTATCTTTATTAGTACACATTTGCAGTTAATGATGATTACATTCATCACGAGGAGTTGGTACATGTACATACTACATCTTAATTCTTTTTGTTGTGAACCTCTTCCTCCCTATCTCTTATCTCCCCTTATCTCTTAGTCACCTTTATTACAAAATGGCTGAGGATATAATTTAGTGCAAAAGCCCTGAATTCAGTCCCTGGTATCACAAAAATAGTAAAACAACATAAAGGAAATGTGAAGAAGCAATTCATAGAAAAGGAAATCCAAGTGCCCAATAAATGCACTGAAGGTTACTCATCCTCATTAAACATCAGCCAAATGTAAATTAAATCTAAAATCTAAAATAATTTCTAAATTGAATGCTACATTTCTATTTCTTTGTGCTATTTCCCCATGTAAATATTTAAGTACTCTTCTGGAAGTAAACAAGCTTTGACTCTTTATCACACCTGTGGAACTAACACAGAGCATCCACTGTCTAATGTGCAGTCTTGAACATACTAGGCTTTGAGCAAAGCACACAGCACAGAAGAAAATGTAACATGATATGCTTGTAGGGTGTCTAATTTATGTTCCTACAGTTAATTTTCAAAGGTCTATACACATTTCCAAAAATGAATTGTTTTACTTTGATTCTAAAATTTACCAATGGATAGAATTGTGAGTGTATCTTATGGATACATTAGAAGAATTGAAAATAGATTAAAATACTGGACCAGGGTTATGAAAGTTCCTATTAACTTTCTAGTATCAGTTTACATTAACTTTCTGTGTCCCATTTACGTTAGCATCTTCCATTTGTATATAATGAACGACAGAATCTCTAAGTCCCCTGGGTATTTGCAAAGTTTGAAACTTTCAATTGAGATTAATTTCTTCTTTCAACTACATACTAAAAAAGTTGACAATAATCATTCCTTTTAAATCAAAGCATCAAAAGCCTACTTGCCAGGAATCCAGATTCCCTTACTTCTGTTTGACTCCACTAGCTGTCCGTGGAAGACGGGAAGAAAGAAGAATGCAAATGACATGGTCAGTCAGTGACCACAGCTCTGAAAGAAGCATATTTTTCAGAGAGATTTCCTACCAGCAGTGGGGATTTTCAATGGGTCTTACAGCCAACATTTAAAATCCTCAAACTGTTCCCTTGTGGATATCCCAAGACTCCTGATAAAATACTGATTTGATATACAAGCTGCATGCTTGTGGATACAAAAATCCAAAATATGTACACAGTCCTAACGTATACTTATGTTTCATTCTGTAAGTATTGAAAACCTTGTAAAGAAAGGCAAATACAATGCTCCCACTTGTAACTCCAGCCAGAGACCTCCATGCATTCAGTTTTCTCCCAAAATTATCATAAAGCCAGAAAATGCAAAATGCGAAAGTTGAGTTTCTCTCCGTTACTCATGCACACAATTTTAGTTACATCCCTCACTGTGTGACAGAGATGTTCAGATGAGAGGCAAGAAGTCTGATTGTTTATGATTTATTCTGACTGACCTGCATGGCTTATTAAATGGAGAGGCTCTGAGGTTAAGTTACTTTGAGTTGTGGTACAAATGGCACAAAATGACAATAATTATCACTTAGTCTTTCATTTATTTTGTGGCCAAATGATGGAAACATTCCTGACCTCTATCACTTTTCATAAAGCACACATAGAATTTAAATTAATGTGAGGGATAATTCTACATGTCACCTTGAGTGGCCACAAGGTGCTTAGATTAAACACTGCTTCTGTGTTTATCCGTGAGGGAGACTCTGGGTGACACAAGGATTTCAAGCGGTGGATTTAGTAGAGGACATCACACTTCCCAGTGCCGTTGGGCAGCACCCAGTCTACTGAGGGCCTAAGGAGGCAGAGGAAGGAAGAACTGTCACAGTTGTGTCCTGTCTGTCGGACTGAGCTATGACAGCATCTCCCGTCATTTTGACTAAGATTCACACCATCAGCTCCTCCAGGCATTCAGACAAGGAGTGCAAATACACCACAGTTTTCCTAGAGCTCCAGGTTGCAGGCAGCAGACCACAGAGCAGCCTCCCAGTCAACCCCTCAGAATAAACATCTTCACAGAGAGACAGGGCTCAATAGACGGGTAGATCCCCTGGGTTCTGCTTCTCTGGAGAATCCTACTACCTGAACAAATGTCTCTTAGGATTGACTTCCCCTCTTCACCTTGGCAGTATTCATCTTCCTGAAAATAAAAACTATTTTTAGCACAGGGGGAAATTCAAGCTCAGAAAATACAAGTAACAGACCCAAAAAGGGAAAAAAGTATTTAGGCTTCACTAATCCTAATTACAACAGTTGCTTTTGTGGAGGCCACTATTAGCTAGGAGTTGAGAGACAGGATTACAGTATGTTAGCGTACGCTGCAATGTAGTGGGGACACTCATCTTTCATGCTCTATTATATGTCAGCACAGTACTGGATGTTAGATACAGAGCTACTTACAGGTACATTAAGTACCAGAATTGAGACAGAGAAATGAAAAACTATACAAGTTGAACACCCAAATCTTAATTTGAAAATCCGAAACACATCAAACTCCAAAGTTTTTGAGCACAAACATGCAAAAATCACACCTGACTTCATATAACAGATCACAGTCAAAATACAAGTGCACTAAAGATACATAAAATTATTTTCACGCAGGCTATCTATGTAAAGTTTGAAGGAAACAAATAAATTCTGTGTTTAGACTTGAGTCCCATCCCCCAAAATATATCATTGTATATATGTAAATATTCCAAAATTTTAAAAAGTTGGAAATCGAAAAACCCTTCTGATCCCAAGCATTTTGGATAGAGATGTCAAACATTTATTTTCAGGTGATATTTTCTAGAAACATCCAGGTCTAAATATCCTATACAAACTACTAAACCTGCAGTAAATTGTTACCCTTTAATAGATCAATATTGAAAAATAAACAAAAAGGAACTATTAATATGTTACCCTATGCTCATGACTGAAACATGTAATTCAATGACATACATTTTTATTCCTTTATCTTTCAGCCCACCAAAGGATTTTCACCATTAAGAAATGAAATTCATTCCAGGGGCTCTACAAGTGATAAAGTGAAAGAGGCTAGCCTAGATCTGGCCAACTTCCTCCATAAACCTAAGTAAAGCTGAAGGTGTGTGAGCTTTGATACTGTTTATTGATTGTCATCCAACAATCAATAAAAATGTAAATATTATTAATTTATTGTTTTGACTCCACTTAAGGGATTAAGGGAAACATTTTGCCAGAATTTGAGGCAATTCTTGCTGATGAATTGAATTAAATGCTTGGGGAAGCTCTAACACATCATACAACAGTATAATTAATGATAAAAAGTGCCAACCAATTAACTTTAGGGAACTTTAAGATTCGATGTAGAGTTTGCTTATGAAAAAATAAAGAAAAAAATATTGTTATGCTGCATCATTAAAAGTTCTTGTTGAAGATTTTTTAAAAATTTCCTATAAGTTGCAGTTCAAAAAACGGTATGAGTACTCCTTAATTTCCTACTTTTCGAGAGGAAGAAACCCCTTATTTTAAAAAATGACATGTAAAAAGATGATAATTTCATATATGAACTTATTAGACTAATTCTAAGCATATGAAACTGCAGGGGTTTTCTCTAATGGCCCAGTTTTTATATTTAATCTTAGTGATATAATGAAAAAATTTTAAGTTTATCTAGTGTCTGGAAAATTATGCCCATCCATAACGTTACCAAAACTCTTACCACTAAAACTTTGATACAGAAGATTACGTGCGATAATTTTGATAATGATTGCTAAGACTCCCACTTCCTTTTATCACCTGGACATGTATCTATTACTTTTTATAATTCTCTCAGACATTGTATGTTCTTACAAAACTATTTCCTTTCTCTTAGCTAATCAGTGGATGATACTAACCATACACACTGCTTGTTTCCTTGACTTTTAGAAAATTTTTCCTACCTGCTATACCAAAATTGGACCTTGATAAGTAGGTGACTAAATGGAAATGATGGCAAAAAAATTCTTCAGAAAACAACTCTGCCTCACGAAATATGTCACTTTGATCTCTTTTGTAGGCCACTTTTACCTTTTATCCTATGATTAACTTTAAGTTAATAAACTGAACACAGAGTACATCCCTACCTATAGCTATCTCCGATGAAGATTTTAAAGATCTGCTACAGAGGTCCATAATATGAACATAAATTAATAATCATGACTGTCATTACCTGATGGCCAAGTGTTCATACTTAATGTAGTCAAAGCAAAGAGAACTGTTTTGTGCCTGGCAAAAAAAAAAAAAAGCTGCACACAAAAAAAATTATTTTGATCTTCACAAAGATCTCTTGTGTGTCTATTACAGTAGTTTTCTATCTCCAGACAAAATGAGCAGCATGCATATGAACACATACACACAACCCACATGGAATATTTCCATGGACGTTAAACATAAAGTTTAAAAGTGAAATAACTAGATTCTAAACATTTTAAATACATGAAAAGACAAGTGCCAAAACCCATATCCCACGTTTAATTTTTTTAATCCTCTACTAATAATAGACAAAGCAGACAACCTTTCTAGGGTATTCCCACCTTACTTAAAAAATATTATGCTGGGTGTCTATCAAACTCATGTTCAGTAAGGAGAAATAATAAATGAATAACCTACATCTGTTCTTTATTCCTTTATCCCTTACCATTCTAAAGCAAGTATCTGGGTGGCCTATTCAGTAGTACTTCATGATTGACAAGGCATTTTCACATAAATTCTCATTTAAGCTACACCGCAACCCTGTGAATTATGTAAGTACCATTATCTCTATTTTATAAATGAGGATGCTAAGGTCAAGAGAAGTTAAATGAATCATCAAAGACACAAAAGTAATAAACAGAAGCCAAATCATAACTTCATCTTTCCTCTGTGCTACCAATCATAAAGTTAGATACAGAAGATGTGTAGCAGCCATAATAAGCTTGATGGCTAGGAGTACACCTCTGGGAAGTTTAGAAACTAGGACAGAATAATCTGAGACTTTCATGTCATCAAAAAGGAGATCTCACTATTTGACTTACAATTATTACATTTCTTCTATTGTGTATTGTACTAGTCAACATGAGAGTCACTAGAGTGGCACTTAGACCAGACTAGACAATAAACCTGCTGGTGGATACACTCAGTTACATGGTTCATACAAATCATTATGTAGTTTGTTTACAGCAAATATAATGGAAATATCTTCCTGAATCTCTCACTGATAGTATATAATCTTTTTGATTACTTTTCATCAATGTTTTATAAATACTTTTCAGTATTTATAAAATCTTATTCCTTTTATCCAAAAATTCCAGACTTTTTTTTTAATCAGTTGAGGTTCTAAACTGGAATAAGTAATTGCTTGATATCTTCCTGCTAACTCTTTAAAGTGCTCTACAGCTGCTGAAGTATGTTTGTGCTGGCACTACAGAGTGGAGCTCTGGGAATACAAAATCTGATATCAGAAGAACCAGAGCTGAGTTCAAAAAAAAAAGCTGTTCTCCCCAGCTGATAAGACTTTCTCTGAAAGAAAACAACCACCAAATCAGAAATACACCTGTAACAGCTCCCGTTCCTCCTCTGTGACACTAGTCAAAACTTCTTTCATTGATTTGATACCATGCTCTCATGTCCATACTTTCTCTGACAATTTAATTGTTGATTTTTGTTAACAAGTTTCACAGTGTAAACATATTACTCCAATGAATATTGTATTAGGTACTTAAAACAAAACAAAAAAATCAACTATGTAATTGCAAAATATTCTCAAAAAACCTCTCCAGAAAGGGCAACATTTCAAAAGAATGGACTAGGTACTCATTTTTCTTACAGATTTAAAATGTCACTAGCCATAATAATCAGATAACATGTCAGTCATACATTTATGCCATAAAATTCAAATGTCATAACTAATCAAGTTTATTTATATTCTTTCCAGGTGAGAAAAAATAAAATCAGCAAACCAGTCACCAGACTTTTACTTTACATTCTGGGAAAATCAGGTTAAAGCAGAAAGAATGAAAGTCTCCAGGTGATGTATTACATACCTCTTTTTGCAGTTTAGAAATATGAATAAATTTCAACTACGGGAAGAAAGATAATAACCCTCATAGCCTGGGATTTTTAAATTATTATTCAGAGGCATAAAGTGACTTTTGAGTCTTGAACCCCCATGAAGACAGAGTTTTACAAATCTGCCTTTATGAAATATATTAGTAATGTGATTCAAAGATGCTGGTAAGTAGACCTGGTATTCCCAGAATTGAGAACATATGAAAACAACAAAAATGGCACTGAAATGCCCTTTTCCAACATCGTGAAAATGATGGCCTTACAATGAGAGATCCTAGTTTTATATTTGCATGTAACTTTACAGTTGGAAAGCATTTTTACATGGATGACTTCATTCAGTCTTCCCTATAACCACCTGGACAATAGAACCCCATTTTTCATATGAGAAAGCAAAATTTAAAAGGCTGGGAATTTTCCAAAAGTCATGCAATTTCAAAATGCACATGAACCCACAATTTCTAGTCCTGAAACAACACATAGGTCTCTATCTGTACTTAAATTTCTTTGTCTTTCAAGGGATGACAATTATATCTGTGCAAAATTGTTCATTATTCCTCAGATATTTAGAGATCATCAATTATATGGCAGGCAAGATTAAGTTATGTGCACTTTGAAAGTAATTTTGATAGTACATAAGAACAAAATCAAAACCTTACACACCAGCGGAAGACCAAAACCTTACACACCAGTGGAAGACAATAGCAATAAAGAAATTGGATTGGGTTTTAAGGGGATTGATGTCAGAGCTGATCATTTCACCCATAGTATTATGATTCTCCAGGGAACAACTGCTACTATGTATTTTGTTCAATATAACATTTAAACTATGATATGCTGTGTTTGAAAAACTAGACAAAATAACATTTAAGAAGTCTAAACTAAGAGACAGAATTTCTGGAATTATTACTCATCTATGATGACTCAGTGCAAACTGAAATTTCTCCCAGTACAGTTTTGAAAAATCTTGTCTATTTATAGAAAAAGAAATTGAGCATTACTGTATCTAGTCTCACTTATTAGAATCATAGAGCTTTAAAGCACCAAATTCACATTGCTTATCATAGCAGTATACAGATCTAGTAAACATCATGTAAATCACATAAATCAAAAAGAAACCGTGATTGACCTATTAAATACTGTACTATAAGTTATTATAATAGTTTCCAGTGCTCAATACTGAGAATTATTTAAAATTTTAGCTTTCAACAGTCGAGCATAGTTGTCTATGTTTGCATCTTTTAAGCTTGGAAATAGATTTGCTTCGGTCACTCTGCATTTTTTTTTTTTTTTTTGCTAATGAAAATAGTCATATTCTGCTCTTCCTGAAGAATGCCAATCAGGAGCTCAAAAGGTTATCAAGTCCAATATCATTTTCACACAGAGATGATGTTCGGTTATCCAAAGAAGCATCCCACAAAGGTAGACTACTTACTGAAATTTTAATATAACCAAGGGAAACTGATTTTATTGATTTTATTGAATGAATGTTCTTATTACACTGAATAAAGAACAGTTTATCTAGACTAAAGTATTTAATCTGGGACCAGATTTTCAGGCTATAAACTCCAAGAACATCTCCCAGGAGCAGCACCAGATGTGATAGAGACTCCACTGAACTTAAAAACAATTCATTCTTCCAAAATGAAGGAAATGCCTTAAATGAGCAAACCATGACAACAGTTCAAACACTACAAAGACACAGTACTCTACTTCTATGGCAAAAAAAAAAAAGCTTCTACATAGTCCAAGTTAGAAAAAAGTAAGCTATGTATTTTATATTGCTTTGACTAAGTGTAAAGTGAAAATTACAAAAGCCAGTGTTTGGAAATGTCATGATAATTCATCCATAAACAGATGAGGTAATACTTATAAATCTTGTACCTTTTGGATTCTCTGAACACCCACTCAAAGAGAAACAAATCAGTAGTGAATTTATAATGCTCTCTATAGTTAATGAATTTAAAAAATAAGGCTTTAATTAATTTGTTCTCTTAAAAACTACAACTATTGGTAAAAATGAATAATGTGATTCTTATTTTGGGTTTTAGTGCAGTTCTAAATAGAACGTGGGTAATGAAAAAGAAGGAAAAGAAGGAATATATATTATGTATACTCTTCTTAAATACATGCTGGCTAGCTGGGTATGGTGGCACATACCTCTAAGGAGGCTGAGGCAGGAGGATTGTAATCACAACTCTCAGGAGGCTGAGGCAGGAGGATTGCTGTGAGGTCAAAATTAGTCTGAACTATATAATGAGAGCTTGACTAAAAAACAATAATAATAATAATAATAATAATACATGCTGGCTAGCCTGCAGTAGCTAGGCTGATTATTTGTTTCTCAATAATGGAAAAGAAAGTTAGTAAATATGCTTCTATTGGTCAGCTTTTCCTTGCTTTCCAGCTTCTGAAACTCAGACAGATTACACTTGGCTCACAGTTTTAGGGGGTTCAGTCCATGGTAGACTGGTTCTAAGACAGAAAGATCATGGAAGAAGGCCATGAAAGAGCAAGTCTTCTCACTTCAACCAGGGAGCAGATCAGGGGAACAGGACCATAGAGGAAAGACTGAGGGATCAAGCACAAACTCAAAGGTCTTGTCTCTATAACCTCCACACTCAACCAGCAGTGTATATTACTAATCACACAGGCACCTCCCAAACCAAGCAAGTGGATAAATAAATTTAACCATCACACATCTGCTACTACTGTTGGAGAAATTTTTAAAAGTAAAATTACCTAAATAATCCTACATTAAAGGCTTGATGCTCAACAAAATCATCAGTTCTTGTAATAACATGAAGGAGCCAAATGCCAGCTCATACTTGATAAAAGAAAAGAAATAAAGAAATTTCAACTCTGTTTGGACCGCTGTCTTAGTAATGCTTGGGTTATGAAATAGCTTAAGTATTGGTAATTGCCTTAATCTAAGTAGACACTGAACAAAAAAAGTTTATTTTTCTTCCTTTACTTTAAAGCTTACTCACTTGAAAGAACCTATAATCCTCTATTCTTTTCCTGGGAAACCAAGGTCAAGGTGAATCATTTATGCAAATGATGCCTAATTTTCAATAAGAAATTAATACATAGCAGGAAGATAGATCTTTCTCAAGTGGAAAGTGGATCAAGAGATGGATTGGGGAAGGAGAGGAGGGAAAGAGGATTGATTAAAGGAATTCAGATTTGTCACGCATGTGTGCTAACACAGGGAATGCAAACATTACATACCTCGAACATGTACGAATGAAAAAAGAAGTTAATTCATATCAAGGAGATGTTTGTTGTAGACCCAAGTTCCCTGTCTCTTAATTCAAAATTAATGTACCAGGGATCAAACTCAGGAGTTCACGTTTGCCAGGCAAGTACTGTGCCACTGAGCTACTATACTTCCCGCCCCTAAAACTTCATTTTTTTTTAGAGATCTGGGTCCCACTATGTTGCCCAGGCTTATCTTCTAGACCAGTGATGGCAACTCTACGACACATGTGTCACAGGGGGCTGTTGTATCATTGACAACTCTAAAAGGTTTGCAATCGAAAAGTCAGCATCTCCCAAGAAGTGGCCATGCTGGAACTGGGGGACCAACCAAGAAATCAATTAATCAGCCTTCCTGGTAAGTTATGCCAATGCACCTTCCAGGGAAAGAAAAGCCAGATAGTGCCTCCTGTGAGCCTACCAGTGTGGGGCTGAGACTCAATCAAGTTCCACCCACCCCATTCTTATTAGCAACTGGATGGTTCTGAGGACAGCCTGAGTGGATAGGAACTAAGGTACATAAACACTAAATTCTTGTATTGCTTCGTTGATTATGCAGGCCTGGGGTCAGCGGTCTGAGCATCTCTTGGGAGGATGACAGTAAGCAATATAGCAAATATGGGATTTCCTTCTATCTTGTCTTTGAAGTCCAGTATTGTTTTCACTGTTTTGCTTTGTTATGATTGTTTTGCTTTATTCTATATTCTGTTTTGATTGGTTTTATAGTGTTTTGGTTTGGGTTTGATTTTGCTGTACCTGATGGAATGGACAACTATTGTGAAGATAACAAGATATGCTGTGATAGCTATTATTGTTTTCCCAGTATCATGCTCTAAAGTTCTGTACCAGTTTTGCTATATTGTCTTCATTGGTTTTGTTGTCTTGTTTTGTGGGATTTTATTATTTTTAAAATTAAAAATAAATAAATAAATAAAAATCACCATCCTAACCTCAGGTGATCTTCCCTGTCAGCCAGGGCCTGGAGCACAGGCCCTCCCAACTCCAAAATTGATCCGTTATTCTAAAGCTCCAGCCTCACTTTTACTCATAAAGGTATATCAATGCAAAATGTAAATGACAAATTAGTATGTTGTAGGGAGGAATTCTTCGCTTTAATCTGTATGAATAATCACAACTTTCCAGCAAAAGAGGAGTCTGTGGAATAGGCTTCCTAGGTTTTTGTTTTGTTTTGTACTGGGAATTGAACTCAGAACCTCGAGCTTGCCGCAGCATTGGCTTATGCTGTTGAGCTACATAGCCAGTCCTAGACTTCATAGTTTATGAAACATAAAGGAACTTATCCTTGCATCAGCCTGATAAACACCTGTATAAATCAAAAACTGAGACCGAAACATTTCGATTAGCTCAATAATTAATCACAAAAATCATAACTGAAAGACTTAAACTCAAATTCAGATTCTTGTACTTTTGTAAAAGTCTAAAATTTGAGGCTTTTAAATGGTCATTCTGATGAAAGAGTTCCATGCCAACAGCCTGAGTCCGTTCCCACCGAGGGAACCCTGGTTGCTCCTTTTAGGTCAGAGAGCGGTGAACTCGCCAGGCTCATGAATTTAGGTTTTGCCTCCAAGTTCAAAGGGCCCAGCGAGACCAAGGATGACGTCACTGGGAGCAAGAGTGGCCAAGAGAGGCCGGGCAGCAGAGGGACTGCAGAGTTCACTGCCCCTCTTAAAATGGATTAACGGCCGCTGTCATGCCTCACAGTCCTGATTTACTTCCTAACATTGCACTCACTAAGAAAAAATGATGGAAGCACTGAATTTGACAACAGAGTTCTATAGCGCCGGAAGCAAGCTTTGGTCATATGCTTGAGAGCTGGAGCCAGGAGAAACTCTTCAAGTTCTGCTCTTCAGTTAGTATAAAAAAGAACAGATAGAAAGCAGCTCGGTGATTCGCACAAGATTATGTCTCTCAATTTTTTTTAAAGGTATGAATTTTTTTCAAAGTTTTAAGAATTTTTACATAGGAAAAGCAAGTAAATGCCCAAACTTTTTAAATATATTAAAAATTTGCCATTTTCTAATTGCCAAACACATTCCAGTAAGTAGGAAGACAAAAGTGAAGAAAAAGGGACTTAGCTGTATTTAAAAGAAAAATACAAAAGAACCTTATTTACCAATACATATAATACCTCATACTGCAGCAGTGCTTATGGTATTGAAAGTTTAAAAAAAAAAAATTAATGGCAAATGACTGCCCAAACTTCATAGAAATCCTTTTATTGTAAAGTTAACTGGAGAAAGTAAATAAAGACTGGACCGCCTATCACTAAGATATTATCAGAAAATTCTGTTTGAAAGTCAGAATGATTGCGCTTGATCAGACATCATGAAGCATGCTGGGAAATCCCATCCTTCTCTGGCCTCAGCTCATCAGTTCAGAGAAACAAAGAAAGCCAAGGTCTCACCCACTGGGATTAAATGAAGTGGATTTACAGCTAAAGTAGCTCATGACTCGTGCTTTTTGTGCCTGTTGTTGTTTGGGAAAGTTTCTTTTAACATCCTTATGCTGTTCTTTGCCTCACCTTTTTTCTACTTTTATAATTTCTAAGGAAAATGTGATGGTGGAGGCCTGTAACCCCAGCACTCCGAGGCTGAAGGATCACAAGTTAAACTCAGCTGGGAGAATTTAGCAACTTTTTGAGACCCTGTAAATAAATAAGTTAGTTAATTAATTAACTAATTAAAATAAAATAAAAGAGGCTGGGGATGTAGCACAGTGCAAAGGCCCTGGATTACCAAGATTGAAAAAAAAAAATGTCCAGTGCCCCACATATTTATTAACAAATTATTAAATATTCAGGGATGAAGATATACCCAAACTGTCATAAACCTGTAGTAGCACAGAAACTGGAGAGAGAAAACGAACTAATAAGATAGATAAATGTAATAACCAATCTTGGAAACCAAGCTCTAATATCAGAGAAGGGAAATCTAATGTTTACTTTGCTTTTTCTATCCCTAAAAAGAATTCCTACTGTAAGCAAGAGTAACAATCATAAGTCTAAAGAAAGACAAGGAATGTTGAATTTTACCTTTTATCTTCATAAAATACAACAAATATTAAACTCAGTATCATACACTATGCAATGAGTACTTTAATTAAAATATCTCAGCAGATAGTTTATGAAGACAGCCTCTCTTAGCTCAGGTAAAATAGAAATATACTGCCTCTTTCAAAAGCCTAGAGTTGACTAAGAGTTTTTTGCCAATATTTTTAAGCTTCTTTGTTACTTCAATATACCTTTTGCTAACACATATTTTGCAATCAATTTTGCAAGAATTTACTATAATAAATGCAAGTTTTGGACCTCTGTTGTTAAAGGGAATACTTCTAAATTTATTTTATATGCTACATAAATTTGTTTTATTGTTTCACTTATAGGCTTGCATTTTTATAGATTTCAGACACTAAGACACAGAGAGAAAAAAAAAGAGAGAGGATTTTGCAATAGAATCTTGCCTGAGCCAATTCTCAGTAGTCTGTTGGCAGAAGGCCTTCGTGTGAACTATTTCCAAGACCTCGGTCTGAAAGGCAGCCAAAATCTCCCCAAAAGAACAGGCCCAAAATGGCTTATTACCTTTCACCTTTGACCCTCAGCCCAGCTGGCCTCATACTCTGCAAACTTGAAATCTTGTGAGAGAATGCTCTGCCATCCCATTTACAAATAGCTCGTTTATTCCACAGGAATAGCTTGGCAAGAAACATCCAGGTCACCTGACCTTGAGTTGTCACAGAAACCAAGAGCCTCAGACACTGCTTTGAGTTAAGCCAAAACCGTAACATTTTGACTCGTTGAAATCAGGGTTGGATTATGTAGCAATCATCAATCATTTAATTCACTTTCATGTTGCGCACTTCACCAAAGTATTAACACAAAAAAATGTGAAAGCAATCACACTTGAACTATGAGTGGTGTAAGCCAAGGCTTGTACTGAAGAGGGAAAAAGCATTAATGTTTAACTTCAACATTAAAAGTTAATCACAACTGCTACAATGCCCCAGATCTTGCAAAGTTTGTCAATATACAACAAAAATCATACCAGCTTTTAGTTATTCACATTTTCAAAATCCTAGTCTTTGTTTTAATCAGAATTTAACTTTACATTAGGAATTTACCTGAAGAAGTACTTTATTAAATCCATTATCTCCAGTATGTTTGAATTAATCCCCAAGGCTGATGCTTTGATCATTTTGGTGATTCCTTTAAAAAAGATTGATTAATTAATTTTCACAAATTATTAATGAGCATACTCATATTTCTTTTTTAAACTGTGAAAACGCATCTTAAAAGTGAGTGAGGGGCTGGGGATTTAGCTCAGCGGCATAAGCACCTGCCTTGCAAGCAGGCAGTCGTGAGTTCGATCCCTAGTACCGATAAAAAGTTTAAAAAAAAAAAAAAAAAAAAAAAAGAGCAAAAAAAAAAAAAGTGAGTGAGAGTGAATGAACACTTCTCAAAGGGTCATTTGTTATTCAAGATTTTTCTGCACTTGCTTTCTGAATTACCTTACTGTACTCAACACATAGTTAAATTTTCCAAAATGCTGTAAGGCACACAACTTATCAAGAATAACTACTTTTTGAAATAAACATAGGGCAGGGGATTTAGCTCAGCGGCATAAGTGCCTGCCTGGAAAGCACAAGATCATGAGTTCTATCCCCAGTACCAAAAATAAGAAAAGAAAAAAAAAGAAATAAATGCAATATAAATGAGTAGCGGTTTTTGCTTTCTGTTTTTTATTTCTGTAGTGCTGAGGACCAACCCAAAACATCACACACACTAGACAAGTTCTCTACCACTGAGCTACATGACAAACCCATGAGTCTTCTTGAGTTTTAAGTATTTATGTATACATTGCATTTATGTATACATTCACCAATAAGGAAGAATTAAATTGCTTTGAAAGCCATTGACAAATATTATATATGAAATTTTTTTGTACCAGGGATCAAACTCATGGCCTCATACTTGCCAGGCAGGCGCTTACATCACTAAGCTAAATCCTTGGCCCCAGAACATGAATTTTTAACATAGATAATGAGTCCTTTTTTAAATCCAAGAACTGTTCAGATGGTGGTGGAGATGATGGGTTACATTTGTTGAATGTACTGACTACTGGAAGTGCCTTACATAGATTCGCTGACTTATTCTTCACAGCCACCCAGTAGATGCACATTATTGTCATTCTCATTTTATGGAAGAAGAAAGTAAAGAGATTAGATCATACTTCTAGTAAAAGTTAAAGGAGGAATTTGACCCGAAGCAATGTGATTTGACTTTACTGCCTTCAAAATACAACCTATAAAAACAACTTACCAACTATACAAATAAAACAACATGAGAGCCCTTAGGATTGTAATATGTATGGTTCACCCTCTATAGTCTGTAAACCATCTGCACAAATACCCTCCCATTCGAGTTTCAGAGTACCTCTGAAGGTGATAGGATCACTTTTGTTTTACAGATGAAAAGGCTAAGATAAAAAAAAGTTTGACTAACTTGTCCAGGATCATTTTGATAGAAAATAACACAGTGAAATAGAAATCTAGGTCTTCAAATGAAATACTTTGTTTTCCTATTGAATCAGTCCTCTTCACACACAGATCTTTAAGATAGAATATTATTCACCCAACAAGTAGAATGAAGAATTTCCAAGATCAATATAAGAAATAACAAAATAAAGCCTTGGGGCTGGGGATTTAGCTCAGCGGCATAAGCGCCTGCCTTGCAAGCAGGCAGTCGTGAGTTCGATCCCTGGTACCGATAAAAAGGAAAAAGACAAAAATAAAAATAAAAATAAATAAAATAAAGCCTTTCTTAATTTAACATTAAATGAAAACAATTTAATAGTGAAATAACGTGGTAAAAATAAATTGGGGATATTACAGGGAAGATTATTCCCAGGTGCGATTCACCTAGCTCATAGGCTTCTATCACTCTATGTACAAAAGCCAAAACTTTTAGACATAAAACACAGATTTTAAAATGGACCTGATAAGTTAGATAGTTTGCAACTCTGAAGCAAAATCTTTTCTAAAAGACCATGTGCAGAACAGAACGTATGTTAAGTAAACTCATATGTTCCTAGAGCAAAAGATTTTAGAAAGACATCCTCTCATTAGAAAGAAATTAAAGGATTTATTTTACACTTTCATTTGTGATATAGAGATTTTTCTCTTTGGGCATATCTTCAGCATACTTACTCTGAAAGAATAAGTAAAGAAAAATTTAGGGGGGCAAAAATAAATAACATGAAAATAGATAAATTAAGGAAAATCTTAACATTTGTTCTTCTAAAAGAATTTAAAAGGCAAAATGGAAGCAGAATTCCTAAGAGAATCTCTCACAATACATTAGATAAAATGTAAATGGTCAGCGTACAACATGACGATGTGAAATATTTTGTTTTGTTTGTTGTTTGTTGATTTCTTTTTATTTTTACTGCTATGCATTAGTCATATTGAGTAGTGGGTTTCCTCTTGGTATATTAGTACATGCATTAACATATCTGGATTGTTTTCCCTATTATCTTCCTTCCCTTTCCTCTTCCTCTGCTACCCCTCTTCTCTACTCTGTCTCCCTTCTCTTTCAAATAATGAGCTTTTAAAATAATGTTAATAGGCAACAGAATAAATCTGTTTTTTAACAAAAGAAATAGAGAGAGAAGAAATAAAGCAACTCACTTACAGGCAGGTCAGCATCACAAGAACTCCAAGGAGACCTTTGTAGATTAGTCAATGACGAGATTCTTCTGGCAAGCCTACCACATGCAATCAAAATTAAAAAAAAAAAAAAAGAGGATCACTTGGCTCATAGAATATGCATCATAACCACAAATGCACTAAGGGATGTCAATTAATTTAATAAATTTCTATGCAATCATTTACTCTACATGTTTTAAAATCATCACTTGGTACCATTCCCAAAATTATATATTACTGTTATCACTGATTTTATAAACAGGCAAAAGGGGTGTTTGAAGACACATGGGAGAATGTACCTTGGAAAAGAAAATGAAGAATCCATTTTGGATACCCCCTTTCGAACAAGGAGAAATGCACCCCATACGTGTGTTACCTGCATTTATACTGTTTAAATTGTCCTCATTTCAACTGACTTTGTGTACTGGCAGTAATGGATAAGTTGAGTTTAATTATTGTTTAAAGTCTCCCTAAAAGCTATGTGTTAACATAGAGAAGTTATTGTGTTCATCCATTTTTTTTATTATAATGGAAAACTACTGACCAGGAAATGTATAACCAAAAGAAATTTGGTTTTTGCAGTTCTGCAGGCTGGGAAGTCCAAGGCCAAGAGCCTTCCATCTGGTAAGGGCCTTCCTGCTGTCACTCTGTGGCAGTAGGTGGAAAGGGAAGACCGTATGACAGAGGGTAAGACGGGCACACTGGCTTTGTAAAAGGCCCAGACTCTCAATATCTACCCCACTTCCAAGGTAAGGACATTAGTCCATTCATGGCAGCAGAACCCTTGGGACTCATCGTGTTTTAAGGGTCCCACCCTCAATACTTGCCTTGGGGATTAAGTTTCCAACACAAGAACTTTAGGAGACACACTCAAACTACAGTAGTTACTGTGGTGTGCACTATAATCCATGAAAGTCAGTTAAAAGTGAATGCAGAGGGACACACAGCCTGGCATTACAGAAGTAATAATAAATAACTAAAATAATAGCTACAACTGAGCGATCTTTAGATTCTCTCAAAGCAAACAAGGACCTCAGAGAAGAAAAATTGTGCTGTTCTTTCTTACAGAGATATATACATGTAAAGCAATGCAACTGAGAAGTTATTTACTAAATTCAGGACAAATTCACATATTAAACAGCACTGTTAGTAGCTTAGGAGTGTATGTAGCTCAGCGGTACAGACCCAGCCACCATACACATATGCACAGAGAGAGGGGGAAAGAGAGAGAGAGAGAGAGAGAGAAAACAATAGTAATATTCATAACAATATTATTAAGATGTATACTATTTCCTTTTAGTGTTATATAAATGGTGCACACAATGCATCTTTACAATTCATAATATTTTACATTCAATGAAAAATAATATTTGTTTTATTAAATGATATTTGAAGAAATGAAATTTCCAGAACTCATGAAAGATTCTCATTCACATATTCAAGAAGTATGAAATTCCCAAGCAGGATAAACAAAAGGAAATCTATAACCAAAGATGTAATCTTAAGCCTGTTTAAAATTGGAAGTGAAAAGAAAATCTTTAAAAGCAACCAACCTAATGACATTACCTTCAAAAGAAAGTCAGACACCAGTTTCACAGAGGAGAAAGTTGACATTATTATGAAGGGTACTTTCCCCTGATTGGTTCATTGATTTTATCAAAACCTCAGTGACTTTTGGCAGAATTTGACCAGATGATACCAAATTTCTATGGAAATACAAAAGACCTAAAATGACAAAACAATTTTGAAAAAAAAACATTAAATTTTCCAACTTAAAACTTGCATTTCCCAATTTCAAAATTTAATATAAAGTTGCAGTAATCATCACAATGAGGTATTGGCAGAAAGACACAGATCACTGCCTTACAATCGAGAGTCCAGAAATAAGCCCTTACGCTGGAGTCAGCTGACTTTCCACAAAGTTACTGAGGAAACTCACCAGCGAAAAGATGGACTTCTAACGAATGCTTCTAAGAAAACTGGATGCCTATAGGCCAGAAGATGAAGCCAGACCTTTATTTCACATCACATACAAAAATGATTACAAAGTAGGTCAAAGATTTAAAACAACAAAAATTTTAAAACAAAACACAGGCAAAACTCTCCTTTAGTACGTCAAAAAAAATTCTTAGCTACAACACACTAAAAAACTGCTTTGGTATTTTTGGGGTTTTGCTATGTTTTGGTTGGTTGGTTTTTGTTTGTCTTGTTTTGTTTTGTTTTTGGTGGTTGTGGTGGTGATGGCACTGCTGGTGGTTATTGAATCCAAGGCTTCACCCACATGTTAGATCAGCACCTTACCACTGAGCTGCCTCCAAAGCCCCAAAATTTGTTGATAAATTACAATCTATAAACCCATTTTGTTCTCAATTGTTTGGGTGGATAGAATTTTTTAATGAAATTGCTTTTAATTTTTTGTCATTCACTACAGAAGCACATTGAGAAATTGTATTCAGCCAAGAGAATAAAGACACATTTGAAAATGGAGTTGGTCCCTGTGATTCAGTTTTACAAATGGAAAAACTCAAGATTCAGGTCACTATGGATTCTCCTCTACCCAAAAAACAGATGCTTCCTCTTAGGAAGCATTAGAATACTCCATATTTTAAAGTTTGCAACATCAGGACTTCATTATAAGACATTTCAGAAATACACTATATTTTCTTTAGAGAAAAACATTCTTAACATACACAAGTTTTTCATCATATATGTCTAAAACTAACAAAAGAAAATATAACTTCTTTTAACCACCTAGCCTCAAGAAATTTCCCAAGCTACCTACAGAACCAGTATCACATGCAAGTTCTATGTCTGTCACAAACTCATTCTAAAGAGTTTTTCACTGTGAAAAATAATATCATCACTGGATTCCACTCTGAAATCCAAAGACAGAAATTACAATGCATTGTAAAAATGTTACCAACTGCATTTCATTTTATGGAAAGGCAATTTGGTTGTCCTGAAAGAAAGGCTTGATTGTTTTTCTTAGTACTGTTCAAGAATCTGATATATCACAAAATGGAAGAGTTACAGCATGCGCCAACTACCAACCAGGAAAAGTGAACCTGATTCATAACTCACTTTAAAAATGTCTAGTTAGTCCATCAAGTGATTTGTAAGCATAAAGGCTGCCAGAAATTGAATGAATAATGCACCACAATAAAATCCTTGGCTTTTTTTTAGCATTCTTATTTCACTATGTGACTTTTATTGCCATTTTTGATCACTGCTTCTCAGCAGCACAAATTAAATCACACATATTTACTTAGAACTTTTTGACTATTAAATAAGCTAAAGAATGTACAAATCAAATGACTAGAGTAGGTAATGTCTTTCAATGAAATGAAGTCTTAATACCTACCGCTTAAACAAGGAAAATTTTATGCCTTTTAATCACAAAAATCTATCTCTATTTTGTGTAAGTTATGTAGTGAAAATTCTGCTTGGCATAATTTATCTTAATTCAGCATATCTTTTTAAGTAATTTCTATATAAAATAAAAGAGTAATTTAACAGAATCTAGTTATATTAGGAAGCATAACCTTCTTTTTAATATCTTCATTGTACAATATTTCCTCAGATGAAAGTACAAAGTAACCTGATGGTAAAGTAACATTTAATCTCTAATTATTATATCATTATTATATAATATAGTATATAATATAGTATTATATGATTAGTATGCACTAAGTATTATGGTATTATATAATAATATTATAAAGTTACAAACAGACAAAATTAAAAAACCAACTAAAAGTTTGGCATATTACTAAAGGAGTAATATGATAAATGAGTATTTTACAAAATGTAAAACAGCTGAACCATATAAAAATGTATCATTCTAGTAGTACTTGCCCTAGTAAGCTTTTAATCAGGATTGCATGGCATGAGAATTAGGTTTAAAATTACTGAAACTTTCAATGTGATAAT
The DNA here is from genome assembly GCF_034190915.1 of Cavia porcellus. Classification (NCBI taxonomy): domain Eukaryota; kingdom Metazoa; phylum Chordata; class Mammalia; order Rodentia; family Caviidae; genus Cavia; species Cavia porcellus. The sequence goes on from NW_026947485.1 coordinate 128,831,578, forward strand.
GAATGGGCTCATCCATTTATTTCCTTTCTATAATTTTTAAGTAGAAGAATCTTTCCCAACATTAAATGGATTGTACAACACCAGAGTACATGTAGCTCTCCCTAAGGAAAATAATAGAGTTAAGATTTATTATATTCATTTCTGAAATCAAGTAAATGTCTGGTTATTGAAGGTAACAGAACTCTAGGCACACAATGCACACTGACTCCCAGAAGCTCGTACAAGAATGGTGAGAGCTTTGTGCACTTAGCACAGAAGTACTCCACCATGGGATTCACTTTACCTCCACTACCACACAATCACCAAAATTCCCTTTGCTTTCCTACAGAGAGTAACTACTCATTCAGAAAGTGTTTCTTAAGCCAAGGATTATGCTTAAAAACTAGGTATACAAAAATGCACTAAACTTGCAGTCTTTGTACTTGCTTTTTGTGGGGAGGGAGTCTGGGAATTGAATCCAGGACCTCTGCACTGAGCTACATTCCGACCTCTTTTTATTTTTTATTTTGAGACAGGGTCTTGCTAAGTGACTAGGTCACCCAAGTTGGGCTAGACTTGCTCTTCTACTCAGCTCCCAGAGTGCTGGCATTCAGGCACATCCCACCGTATTTAGTGGCACTTACCCTTACAGTAGCTGTAAACTAGCAAGAAAGAAGCATGCAAACAAATGAAAGCAATACAATACAGGCTCTAGAGTAGACTCATGTCCTGGAAAGGCTCAGTGATAGAGGTAGTTGCCCAGATAGGGTACATAGAGTTCAGAAAGCTGAATCTCAAATGAAAAGTTGGTGCTTAGCAGAAGAGCAAAGAGTAAAGACTGCAGTGATCAGAAGGAAAATATGAATGAGAATAAAAATGCAAAATGACTCATCATGGTAGCAAGACTACAAGCAGGTAGCTTAAATGGAATTTACCTATAAGGAGGGTCTGTGATGTTGGTTGCCAGAGTAAGTCTGAAGCAGTCTGAATGGCCCAACCATAGAAGACCTAGAGTACAGACTAAGCATAATAATATCCATATTCTATAAACAAGGAAAACCATTAAAGCACTTTGAATTTTAAAAAACACTGAAACATAGGCATCTATAAAGCCCAAATACTTACACATTTGGTTGTCTTCAACAATACTCAAAATAATGTTTCACATTTTGTTAGACAACTAATACCATTTTAGATGATGCATTTAATGTTTATATGCAAATATTTCCCTAGAACCAAGATCTTGGCTGTTAGAAAACAAGAATCAAACAGCAATCCTACTACCTGAGAGTAGCAGAGACATTCAAAATACATCAGCTAAGTCTCCCCAAGAAGCACCACCAAGATTCTACTTAAAGAGCACATACATGTGACATGTACACATTACACACACATAGCCATAACTATGGTACTTAACAAAAGATTGTCAAAAGTTATGTCCACACAATGTTTAAAAAAAAAAAAGCAAATGTTTTGGCTTCGACACATTTTCAGTTTGCCACAATCAAAAGTTTCATAGCACAAACTCATTTTAAACTAGCTAGACGAGGCTTCGAAAGTGAAGCGGCCTATCGGTGGTCACACACAAAAAGCTGCAGGCGGGTGGCCCTGCAGGTCAGTGGTAGAATGCTTTCTTGGGGTGCACAAGGTCCTGAGTTCAGTCTCCAGCACTGAGGGGGAAAAATAAAATTACACAGCTCAACCCAGCACACACAGCAGCAACATGGAGGTGAAGAGTTCAGTTTGAGTTCTAGGCCGGGTACTGACCTGATGTACTTAACTCGTTAAGTCTAGTTTCCTTGTCTATAAACAAGGCAGAATTAGTGCTGTTTTATATGGCAACGTGAAGATGGAATGAGATACAGAAAGTACTTAGAATAAAACTAAGCAAAAGTTACTCAATAATGAAATTTTATTACATACAATAATAAAATTCTGCTAGGTATTGTGAACTCAAAATTATACATTAAATAGTTTCTGACTTGCTTGCATTATAATATTAAAGAAGTATCAAAAGCCTAGTAAAAGTGAGAAGGTTTAGAGTAGAATCATTGGGAAAATGATAATAGTAATGCAGAGTCAAATCATCTAAAAATAATGTTTTTAAGAGCCTATATTTTGAAAAATGTATCAAGTTACACTTAGCAATTACAAACAGGGAAGGAAAGTCCTATTTTACTATAGAAATGCTGACATCCTTTTTAGTTAGTCCATTTTTGCAGTGCACAGTGACTACAGTCTTCGTGCGTTGTGGTACTACACATAATAAATCCTAATTCATTTTTATCCTCTTCCCTTCTCTTCCTTCTCTCCTCCCTCTTTTTCTTGGTCTCCTTCCCTTTTGCACAGGATCTGTCTCACTATTTCCCATTTACTATCTTTTATTTTGCTCTTCATTTATATTTTGAGTTTCTCAAGTCCATTTGTTCAAAGGTTTGGTTCAACTTCTTTCTTATTTATTTGTTGATTTTTTTTGTCTACTTGATTTGTGTGTTTTGGGACAATAGGACATTGAGGACCCCCACTATAATTGTACCAATGTTTATCTGATATTTTATGAACCAGTAATGCTTTGTGAAGTTGGGTGTGCTGGTGTTTAGAGCACTTATGCCTATAATTGTTATAATGAAATCCTTTTGTGAGCAAAACTGTTCAATCACAAACTCTTCTCCAAACAGTATATTTTTTCAAAATCTTTCTCCATACTATTTTTTCACTACATAGTCTCTTCAGAAACATTTAATATAGATGGTTGTGCTGGTTATAATCATGTGATGTCTACATGTACATCTTCATATCTAAAAGTAGGCAGGATTTCAGTGAAAACAGTTCTACCAACTGTTTTTTTTTTGTTTTGTTTTGTTTTGTTTTGTTTTTTGCCTTTTTCCTTTTTATCAGTACCAGGGATCGAACTCACGACTGCCTGCTTGCAAGGCAGGTGCTTATGCCGCTGAGCTAAACTTCAGGATTTATTTATACTGCAGAGAAGAAAAACTTAAAAGACAATAACTATTTTTGAAATGAATATTTTTTATGGGAAACAATGTGAATAATTCTAAAGAAATTCAAAAGAACTGTATCTAATTCAAGAAACCTTCTTCTGAGTACATATCCAAAATCAATCCACCACCTCATAAATACATCTATAATTCTAGGAGCATTATATTATTATTCCCAATAGCCAACATGCGGACACAGAGGAAAAACAGTACATGATTTCACATACATGGGCAATCTTTTTTAAAAATGACTAACACTATGATAATGGGTGTTTGAGAGAGGGAAAGGGAAGGTGTCATAAGATACAGTGTAGCAGATATATAGGATGAACAGATGTAGAGACCTAATATAAAACATGAAGACTGTAAGTAATACATTTGTGTTCAGATTTGTTATATAAGTAAATGTTAACTGTCCTTGTAATGCAAAAGTAATTTTGTTACCACATATTATATATAATTATACTTAACTTCAGTACAGTAACCATTTTACTATCTATATAAATTCCATAATATCATAGTGTAAACCTCAAACATACACAGTAAAGTTATGTTTGGGGAAAAAAGGTACTAGTAAAGCAAGACTTAAAAGAAAATTTACTTTGTAATCTGATGATTATGAGGAGTCAGGTGAAAGCAACTAGAATAAAGAGGCCAAAAGTTACATCGGTACTTGTACCGAGTTACTCAGATATATTCAGATACATATAAATACATATACACACATGCACACGCACAAATACTACTCATACATACACATACTTTATGATTAGGTAAGAAATATTGAGTAAATCACAAATGTATTAATTCAGCAAAATGAAGCTGTGGTTATTAAATATGCATTACATTGTATTCGTCTGGACTACAAATTGCTATGTGAATATACTACTGAACCTTGCAATAGTATTAAACATATGGAGACATCTGCTGTATCTCTGTAACAGCAGCCTGTGACAAGCACTATCAATGGATGCTAGTTGAATGACCAAATAATTTTATTTGAGAATGGGAGACAATCTGTACATGATATTGCACTTATCCTGAAATTCCTGAAATCAATAATATATTTTAAAGTAAGCATATAACATATGTAATCAATTTGTCATTCTTTCCTCATTAATAGTCATTCAAATAAGTGCCACGAATCATCAGTCAGTATGTGTTATATGAAGCCAGTTTTTAGCTTGGTTGGTGACATTCACTTGTATTCCCAGTCCCTCAGGAAGCCAGGGCAGGAGGATTCCCGGAACCAAAGAGTTTGAGACTAATCTGGGCAACACAGTGAGATCTCACCTTAAAAACAAAGCCTGACTTTAAATATATTCAGAAACAACAAATCGTTATTTCCATTCTATTTCGTTGTTAGACTAATTTCTGTGCGATAGCACAGACGCTGGGAGTAAAACATCATAGTTCAACATCCCAATAATCTCTTATAAAACAAAATTTAAACCAAATTGTTGTTTCATAACACTACGAACATAAAATAATACAATCAGTCATCTATGAAGATGACACTGACTTACCATCAATAAAGATGAGCTTCAAATTGTTTTTCTATGGTGAAAATAGACTTGTTGATCCAGCCAATTCTCTTGCCAAAGCTCCCTGCTGAACAATAGCTTACATCTGCAAGATGAGTGTTACCAGTGGTCACAGAAAATAACAAAATAGAATAATCAATACAGAAATAAAACCTGTCTTTTCCCCAAAGTATTGTGTGCTGATTCAATCAAAAATGAAAATTTAAAAAACTCAAAAAACATGCAAATACTGTGTAATACTTATATTAAAAAGTTCTATGTTTCTACTCATATACATTCATTGTGTTCTACATATCACTGATATACAAGTAATCAGAGCCTGACCTCTCCCCCTAACTAAAAATGTTCTCAGCTGTCTTAACAAAAATAAAGATTGTTTCTGACATGTGAAATCAGAAGTGCATAATGATAATGCGCAAAACATGAAAGCGTGCCAAGTTTATATCCCTCATCACCAGTAGCAATAACTGAGGAAATTACAGAATATTTTTGTTAATGTTAGCAATATTCTCAATAGCATTAAATTCAGTATGACTACAGCCAAAATTACTTTGACATTTCCCAGAATTCTGAAAAATACTCCCACTTTATATGAAGAAAAAGTGCTTCAGTTACTAGCTCCAGAATATATTCTTGTTAATACAGAGATTTTGTGATAAGACATTTATTTCTACTGATTTTTGATAATGGAACTTTGTTCATTTCTAGCTTTCATGGGAATTGAAAAAAGCCAATTAAATATTACTGGAATACATTGTTTATGAGTAAAATTAATGTTAGGAGCACTCTATTAGTTAAGAAAATAAGAAACTAGACTTAAACTGTTAAAAACCAGTGAAAGCAGTTAACGACTGGATAAAATTCAAACACAATCACAATACTAAGTGGTTATGATAAGAAAGGATATATTTGAAGGTTCCATAAAGCAGTATAAAAATAACAAGGCATAATACAGAAGCTCAAATAAGTCACACTGTTGATATTACTGAAACATTTTTCCTTCAGTTTTCCAGAGTTATTTATAAAAACAAACAGCTAAATTCTAACACAGCTGCTGTGCTAGAACAGGAAGGATGGGTAGGAAAGCACAGTCTCCTACCAAGGATGACAGGTGCCACCAAGATGAAGCTCGGAGGATCCTCTTGCAAGTAGAGATCAGGAAATCTCAACAGAACTGCTGAGAACCTCTGCTGAATGCCATGATGCACATCTACTGCCCCCTGTAAACAAACACATTTGGTTAATTTTAAAGTACTGTACAAACGCTGCCAGTCACAATTCCACTCTAATGGTCTTTAGGTATTTCCTCTTAACTCCATGTCATTTGAGTCCCTTACCACCATTGCCCACCCACTTATGAAATCTACATAACCTCCTCTAAACTTCAGATTCCTAAAGTTCCTCTTCATTTTGATTCCCCATGTTTAGAGTGCCTTGGAACACACTGAATGGCAGTCTAATAAGAAAGAAAAGGATGGAAATTGGTCACTAGGATACCCTGTGATCATATTTATAACAAGTTTTATAGAAAATGCTATGTATACTAAAAGGAAAGAAAACACAGCTTAAACTAAAGCCTACCAAGAGGAAATGTCATTTTGGATAAGTACTAAAAATTAAAACTAACAATGGCACATGCCTGTAATCCCAGCTCTCTGGAAATCTGAGGTAGGAGGTTGGCAAGTCTGAACCCAGCATGGGCAGTTTAGCAAGACCTTTGTGTCAACATAGAAAGTGAAAGAAGGGTGTAGCTGTGTGTGAGGGCCCGGGTTCAATCCTCAGCACCAGGGTGTGGGGTGGGACGAGCAACTGCCAGACAGAGGGACAAGAAGAGAATGGAAATTCTTAGCAAAAGGAGGACATGAAAAATCATGGAAGTGCAAAAGGGTACACAGAATCCTGAGAACTTTGCGTAGTTCTGAGGAAAATAGAAGAAGAGATGAAAAATGCAAAAGAAAAGCCTGCAGAGACTTTTGATTGGACAAAAGCTGGACTTGTACCCTCACTAAAGGAGTTAAGCCAGAACGACATGGTCTTTAAAAGGATCCTGGCTGTAGCACCAGAGAGGTCGGGGGACAAGAATCAAAGCAAAGGATTTGGTCACAGGAGACAAAGCCAGTCTATTGCTGTACAGAGAAATACAGTGACCCAATTCACTGCCGGTAACCATCAGGTCCGTTATTCAGTGGATATCAAGTTTCAATACACATTCAGAGAATATTAAGGATTTTAATTTATTTTACGAAGCTGTTTATGTGATATAAGCTCAGTGACATAGCAGGAACTTGACAGGCATTATACCAAGATGCCAAAATACTGTGGTAATAACGACTAGCTCTGAGGAGTAAGGCTATGGGCTATGTTTTTCTTTTCATTGTTGATATCTCCCAGATATCTACAGAATAAAATTAAAAATAAATCCTACAGCAATGTCTTGAAGTTTAATAGTTAAATAGTTAAAGGGTCTGAGCCAGGAGTCCTTGACAACATAATTGGCCATAAAGCCTGCTTTCATCACCACAGCCAATATGCACAGCATAATTATTCCTATATCAGGACACAACCATGGCCCATCTTCCTCTGCAATATCTTTTTTTACCCCAAACGCCTATGGAAACCCAAACTTCATCATACCACCAGCTACAATGATCTTACCTAGCCTACATATTTTTATAGTCAATCATATTTACTTTTTAAAAACTACTCTCAAGTTACCCAGTTCACTCATCCCACAATTTTTGTAAGAATAAACAGGAGCAAAATCTGTTCTCTTCTATAACATTTATACATTTATGGACGTTCATATAATTATACCACAGTGTTGCTTCACTTCAAATCTATGTATATAAGCACTGCTAAGGCAATTTCAAATATGCTGTCTCTGAAAAAGGACTTTTGTTATGGATTCTATCCTCCCAAAAATGCTGATGTTCTAGCTCTTAGTTCCATTAGTCCATTCGGGTGGACCCTCATGTAATAAGGCAGGCAAATTGATAAACAGGGAAAGCTGGACACAGAGACAGACAGACATCGACAGAGGACACCATGGAAAAGTAAAAGCAGACATCAGGGTGCATCCAAAAGCCAAGAAACATCCACAGCTGCCAACAAATCTCCAGCAGCGAGGAGCTTCTCCTCCACACTGAGAGGAAGCCAACCCTGCCGACGCTTTGATGCTGGATTCCTAGCTTCCAAAACTGTGATACAATAAACTTCTGTTGTTCAAGCCACCCACTTGGTAGTATTTTTTATCACAGCTCTAGAAAAATAATACACCTGCTGACAGAAGCCATGTTTTTACCCTCCTGAAAAGTCACTAAAAATATTAAAATATCCTAAACTGAGATTAGAAAGCAGAAATTTTTAAATGTCTTGCTGTTCAATCTTCAATATCACCTGTGCTATTTAATAGCTAAGTCAACCAACCTGGGGCCAAAAATCTCGGTGGAATAGGCAGGACTTTTCCTTCATTCTATGCAATAGACATTAACTAATCAAATGTATTGTTCTATAGATACTAGGACATAAAATAATGTGAAGTTACACAAATGTTTCTTTGCTTTATTACAGAGTTGTCTTATGCACTATTTGTAACTGTGAGGACAGGATTTACCCATTTGAAAAAGAAAGTATAATGAGTTACTCACTAAGGAGCAATGACATCACCAGAGCCCAGGAAGGTGCCCAGGACACGTATTTCAGGGGAAAGCCTTGCTCTGCCACTCACTAGCTGTATGACTTGAGCAAATTACTTAACCATGGTTGGGCTTCAAACACTTCATTAGTAAAATGGGAATTTTATCTTTTACAGTAATGAATTAACTAATATATAAAATGTGATTAGCATGTAATGATCATAATAGGGTTTCACTATGTATGTAAAAGAAAAATCCGTAAGTTAAGGACTTATACTTCTCTTGGATAAGAAAATAATTAAACAAGCTTATGTAAGAGCAAAAGTCTTGATTATACATACTGTATATAAAAATCTGGCCTTTGGTTAGTTCCTTATTATAAAATGCAAGACTTTCAGAATTTTTAAAATTGTATGTCAAAACTCAAAATATATTTGAACTTAATCTTAGAACTAAAGTACAAATAGAATCTCAGTGACTTGGGACTTTGTCACAGACAGAGTTAGCATGTGGTTTTCAAAATTCCACAGTATCACTCTTACTCCCTCAGATCACTAAACCTTAGTCATTCCAAAAAACTACCCTTGTACCTTACAGTGGCATCAAGGATAACCCTAGTAGTGTGGTTAAATCCACTGTAACCTGCTACAGGTATTAGTGACATGTTTGCCTCTTTATAAATATGAATCTTATAAAACACTTCTCTCAAAAAAATTAACTAGGGCTGGGAGTTGATCTCAGCAGCAAAGCATTTACTTAGTATACAGGCCCAGGAGTCACTCCCTAGCACAGAGAATAATAATGATAATAATAATAATAATAATGTAAAAGAACTTACTTTGGAAATTAGTTACTTTGAGAAATAGCTAAATAATGTAAAACTAAATAAATCATCAAAATTCAAAATGACCCATCATATCAAAGCAAGCACTTTACACTTTGACTACCAATTGCAATATTTTTAAATGGAAACTTGTCTATATTTACATATTAAAAACAATAAAAATTCATAATCCATTCAAGAAAAACTGCAGTTTTATACAGAAAATGATGGTATTTCTGTCAATATTTTATCAAAAACGGCTATTTTCACTGGTCAAATTTATTGGAAAATATACTAACAACCCACTTCTTGTGAGAAAGTTAAATAATAGTTTTTCTTAGCATCACTTAATAAGCTTTGATGAGTATACAAACATGGTCAAAACTATATTTTCAATATTAATATCAAGACCAAAGCATAATATTTTTAATATCTAGAAAACATATCTTGCCTTTCTAACTTTAACTCACACTTTGTTAGTTGAATTTTACAAATATGAACCTGTGTCTAGCTAAAATAAGTGGCTTCCATAAAGCCTCTTTATAATGCTTTTTTTCAAAGAGTTGCATACTGCTATGCAACTTTTTTTCTTTTCTTGGCTGAACTAGAAATTGAACCCAGGGCCTTGAGTCACACACCCTTCTTGTTTTCTTTTTTTTTTTCTTTTTTTTTTTTTGTTGTTGTTTTTATTTTTTGTTTCTCAGTGGAGACATGCTCTCACTCTGTTGCTAAACCACACAGATTAGGCTCAAATTTATCATTCTCCTACATCACCCTCCCAGAAATCTGGGATTACAAGCGTGCACTACCCTGGCCAGCTAGCAATTTTTTATTTGAAGAAAAATAAATTAACATATGCAATTTAAATAAAATGTTTTAGAGTATGGTAAAAAATTCTAAGATCTTATTTTTAAAGAACTGACTTGAAGCTAGAAAATGCCATACTCATTCAAAATACATATTAAGAATACTATAATTATGGTGGTCCCCATATTACAATTCCAAGAACTTTTTCAAAAAGTAAACAGCAATGGAAAACTATATGTATTCTCCCTTATGGTCTCACTATGGTAATATTGATAAAATCGTAAGGATATATTAAGAAAACATAATATATTAAATTTTGGTAAAGTACCGTGGAAATTATTATCCTTCTAAGTGCAGAATTATATCTTTCTCTATCCATATGCCTTAAACATGACAAAAATTCAATAAATCTATGTTGGTTATATCCTCTAAGATAAAAGAAACATAATTTTTCTAAGAATTCAGTAATGAGGAAAATCCTAAAGAGCTGAGGATTCAAAGCAGGACATGGGGAAATGTTCACAATATGAAAATTTAACATTGGCTAAAGACAATTCTGCCCTTTTAACCCAAAGAAAAACTCTGAATTCATAGCTATAAATTGTGTATTGATTGTCTCCATAGAAAACTTGCAACCACTGATAGTTTTGAAAACTTTTCAAATTGGATTAAAATTAAGTTACTAAGAAGTAAATAGAAACAGAACCTATATTTTAGACACCATAATCTTAGAGATACTTTTTTTTTAGTTTCATCTTCCTGCTGGAGCAACATGGGAAATTTTAATCAGTGTAGAAGGTTCCATATACAGCGGATGTTCATCAGAAATTACATTAAACACACAATTGCCTTTTAAAACATTCACACCTACACAATCCCATACAAAAAGCCTTCCCAGATAGAAATGAAAAAAATCGAGTTTAATATGTGTGATCAGAGTAGCTAAGGCCTTAATAAAATGGATACTAAATTCTGATACTGGATTACACTAGATCCTGCATTTCCAATCTGATATGCTGAGATTTCCTACTAGGAACTGCAGACCCATGAAACAATTTAGCCCACCATCTTTGAAGAAAATATGCTATCTGGTTTACTGATTAAGATACAAGTATCTTGACAATATTTCTAGAATTTAAAAAGTTAGTATTAGTAGTTTCATCCACCTTAAACTATATGATTACTATTATTATAAATCCCCAAGTGTATGTTTTCATAGAAGGAAGCAAACAATTTATTAAACCGGTAAAAGATTTGGGAAAAGATGGCTTTACAATAATATCTATAACTCCAATCCTCGGTTTTGCTGCTATTTTTTCTTAAGAGATCATGTCATCGTGTGAATAATATGACTCAAGCTTAGTCATCTAGACTAAGAATGAATTAAATTTGCTAGAGTAAAAACTTGAAAGAAAAAGTACATGCATGTAATTCTAAATTGCTATTTTTAGAATGAGGTTTTTCTCCATAGAGCTTTTTAACACTTGTTTCCACATTATTCTATTTGTGCTATTTTCCCTTTAGTATTCGGGTAAACTGACTGCTTACAGAAAAAAAAAGACACTAATTTTCAAATAAAAAGTCATCTGTGATGTGAACATTGCATAGACTACATAAAAAAGGAAAAGGTAACTCTGGATTTCAACTGCCAAAATATCAAAACTTAATACATATACATGGAAAAGAGACAGCTAGCTATGTTTGTCCCCAACCCTACTTTCTTAGTCTGGTTACCTTAAGGAGGTGAAGACCTTATTGAAAGCCATATTATATCCAACCACCATTCTTTCCAGAAAAGTCCAAAAACAGCAGAATGGTCACAGACTCCTGGGAACATGTTGTCTTCTCATCCTATAAGAAGCTTCCAGGATGACATAGATTCATTGTTTTCCCCCTCAAAAAACATGCTCTGATAGCCAGGCATGGTGGCTCATGCCTGTAATCCCAGCACTTGGGAGGCTGAGGCAGGAGGATTGCTGTGAGTTCAAGACCAGCCTGGGCTATGAAGTGAGCTCAAGGCAGTCTGAACTGCACAGTGAGACCCTGTCAGGAAAAAACAAAAAAAAAAGTGTTCTGAGAGGGAAAAAAAATCGCTTTTTTTCTTCTTCTCCTTCTTTCACCTTCTTCCTCCCCTCCCTTTCTCTGGTTCTGTTTATCCTTAAGAACAATCTCCAGAGTGGGGATGTAGCTCAACCACAGGTAGAGCACTTGCCTAGGCTGTAGGCCCTGGGTATCACCTTACACACACACACACACACACACACACACACACACACATACACACACAAACACACACACACACACACATTGAATCATCAGGGATGATAGGCACCGTGGAGTGAAGCAAAGAGTGCCTGCACCAATGTCTACGGAACTGGCTTTTATTCGCAACTCTGTGACTTATTATTTGGTCTCGCTAAGTTACCTCACCTCTGTGGGTCTTTGCCTTTAATTTGTTTTCATTGTGTTTCATGTAGAAAACCAAGAAGTAGTAAAAATTTTAATTATGGCTAGAAAGAAATCAAAAATTATCTTCACGTAAAACAGAGAATCATGCCCAGGTATAGGTGATTAGAATAAAAGAATTCAAACAGCATTCATAATTTTGACATTTAAAAATCCACTTATTTTAAAAAGTCATGTAGGTCAAATTTTAGGCTATGTTTTTAAAAAGTACCTAAAAGATAAAAGGTATGATAAATATAAAATTTAAGATGATGGTTATCTCTTCAAGAAGCCATCAGGATTCAGTTTTAGTGGTTACACTTTATTTCTCAAACTGGGTTTGTGATACATGGATATTTTTGTAATATATATATAATCATCTTATAATATATGCAATCATTTTATAATATATATAAAACTGTCTGATAATATATAAAACTCTAATCAGCTTTCTAATAAAACACCAAAACATCTTTAACCAAAAGCTAAAATAAATGGAACTATTTCCCCAGAATTGTAAACATCAATGAAAAAAGTTGTGTGTGGTTACAAACATTCTCCCGCTAAGTTTAAAAGGTAAATATTGAGGCTGGGGAAGCAGTTCAGTAGGAAAATGTGTACTCAGTATGTGAAGACCATGGCTTCAATCTTCGCACCACATTAAAAAAAATAAATACCACTGTTCCTCTAATCTAGGGGAAAAAATAAAATATACTCTGTTTCCCATCTCCCAATTCAGCAAAACACAAAAACTACACAAATGGCATGAAACACAAAATAAACAGTGTGCTTAATAGCATGATAAACCCACTTAACACTACTGAGAGAGGTGTCGAATAATTCGTACTCTAGACATACGCCTGAGAGAAACATATTCAAGAGTCAGATCTGAGAGCCTAGTGTTTAATCATGTTGTTTGTTTTTCCTGAGATAAATAAGAACTGCAGTAATTTACTCAAGAAAGCAAAGGACTTTCTAAACCTCTACAGAGTATCTACCTGCAAAATCTAAATGCTTCCGATATCTCTATAGGTCATTCAGCAAAATATATTTACTATATACTACCATAATAGCTATTTAATTGTTATCATTATGATACAGATATATAATGGAAACAGATGTTCCTTTTTCCTTTCAGCAAAGCACAAGAAAAGCACAAACTTGCTGATATTGCATGGACAACTACCGTAGCACAATAGAGAGGAAAAAAAGACATTAGCACATGACAATATTAGTTTTTACTACACAACTAATTGCATAAAAAGTATAACTTGAGATCATTAAATCAATATAATTTTCAGCACTACAGAAGGGAAACAAATAGACTTGTATAACCAGCCTATTTCACATCTGCAGTTTGGGGAAATACTTCTGAGACACTAAGTATATGCAAAACGCTACTGCCGCTTACAGAATACAAGGAAAAGAGTGTTGCTCAGTTCTCTTTGCTTCAGTCACATAAATCAGAATGCTGCCTCTACCGAGGAAAATTTTTTATTTACCAGTATGTATTTATACAACCTTTCTGGAAAAAAATTAGGCAAGCAATATAAAGAATCTTCAAAAATAATCTTTACTTTCTGCCCACATAATTTCTAATAATATATTAAAGATAATAAGCATAGAAACAATAAAAGATTTAAAGCATTATTCATCACAACTGTATATTAATAAAAATTACAAATGTATTTTAATGTAGAAAGTGATTAAATATATACACTGAAACAACATACAGTTGGGGCATGGGTTACAGCTGTATGTTGAGGAATGGCCCCCACATGCACAAGACATTGGGTTCAATACCTAGCACCGGAAAAAAATGTATATATTTAATGATAGCTTTTATATTACGTTGAATTCTTAGAAAAAAAGTTTAGAAAAATAGACAAAAAATCATTTCTAATTTTTAAAAATTCTCTTGTGAGGAGATGCCATTTTTTTAATCAGAAAGCTATTTGCTTTTAAATAGTTAAATTTCTATGTTTAGATACTCCTGATCACTGTCCAAAGTTTCTTAAAATTCTCTGGTTCAAGTACTCCTATAGATACAGGTAAACTGACTCAAAGCTCTGTGGAAATATTATTTGACCCCAAAATTTAGAACAAAATAGAAAAGATTTGTCAATCACATGGATTATACATTCTTCTCCTTGTTAAATAAGATCCTTGCAAATTAGGAAATGTTTTTATGAGATGAGCATAATAAATGCTTACTTACAACCTACTAGTATGTGGTTTTATGTACCATCGATTTCAGAAATATTTCAATTAAAAATATTTCTAAAGCAGAGAAGTAGTTTATTAATTGCTCTCTCCCTGGTGTGCAAACAAAAAGTTTTCCATGGCTTTCCTAGGACTCTTAGCTTCCTGATTCTGTTTTTACAAGAAGGAGCTGATTTGTCTTAGGCCATTACTGTCTATTACTTCTAGAAGTCTTGAAGAAAGGTGGGAAGCAGCAAATTCTGGCAATCTGCCTAAAGAGAAATCAATGAAACAAATTAATCCTTCCCTGGCTGCAATGACACAGTAATCCATCATTCAGAGCTGCTTTTATATACCAAATCAGGGAGCAGAGGGAAGAGCCCTGGGGGACATCACAGACAACAACTTACACCAACACTGGGAAAATACTGAAGAATCAGTTTATTTAAAGCGGATAGATTTCAGTTGATTGCCTATTTTGTCAAATAAAGATTTTTCTTCTACAGTGTGGTGAACCCAAGGGCCAATGACTATATCTAGAGAATTCAGTACAATATTTGCTGGCTGACATCAATAAGGAATGAATTTTTTAAATAAATTAACATCATTAATTCATCAAATAAATGGATAGAGCAATATTATTTTTTGTGTCAAACTTTCAGGAATTATACATTTCCCTTTTTTCAGTGGCAACTAATGATAATTTCACCTACTAATATACAATTTAAATAACTCCTGGAAAACTGCATTTGAGGTATCTATTCACACACACACACACACACACACACACAATGTAACATTTGAGATATACATATGTCCTAGATATTATGTAGTTTAAATACTTGAATTTTTAAATTTCATTTCTTGTGCTATAAATCTCAACTAGAAGACCAGTTTATAAATAGCTAGTTTGCAAGTGATAAGTAATTATTTGGTTTATGACATAATTGAGAGTGCTAAAAGATAAATTAAATGTGATTTTTAAGTAAACTGATAACCAATGTAAAACAACATACAATACTCACATTAAGTGTATATATTTGTTTATACTTGTACAAAGCATTACATGTGAACTTATTTATACTATGTGGAAATGTTTGCACCTATGTCTTACTAGAAGAAGACATTTTAAGCAGAAGAATAGTCCCTAGATGAAAATTAATAACAAGAACTATAAAGTCAAGGTGCATTACTTTTGTTCAATGCATGCCTCACTTCTAGAGTTAAAAGTGAAGAATTAGTTTTTAGAAAACTATCACAATAGTCCCTAAAATGTGAAAATCCCAGAATATCTAAATAGACCTGAAATAGAAGAAGAGATTAAAATAAATGCTAACCATTTCTGAGTGGCACCTTGGATTCCAAAGTCTGCAGCCATGCGATTGCAATTCCTGGCCATGCTGGTGCATTTTTAATTCAATGCATGAATCTAGTATTTATTGATTTAATAAGGTTAGGGGAATTACATTGTTGCTGCTACTGATGAACTGTCAGCCATTTAATTTAGTGAAATCTTACAGAGAAATATATATACATTAGGGGACAGAGAGGGACATAGCCATGTAAATTTCACTATCCAAGACAGTGGCCAAAGCAAAACCTCTTTCCCAGACTGCTTTGGGATCCAGACTTGCTGAGGTTTTGGTGGTGGTGGCGGCTTTTGCTGTTGTTTTCTTGCTTGTTTGTTTGGGTTTTGAACAGGTTCTTGCTGTTCATAAGTTGCATACCCAAGCTGGACTTGAACTTGGGCTTTTCTTCTCTTATCAGCCATTCTCCTTTACTAAAGATATCCGTCACTGGCTGATAGAGCTTACAGTGAAGTACTGGAGCATAAATCTGTAGGTGCACCTTCAAAATTGAGAAAAATGACATATTTCCCTATACACCTCTGGTTTCTTCTCACAGGTGTTGAGGTACCCATAGGTGGGCAGGCTTGACCCTTTACCCGGTCACCCAACAGGGTTTCTGAGAGCTCACCAGTGACTTCTCTCTGAACTGTAACACTTTCTATAGGATCACTATAGGACACAGGTCAGAAGCAAAGTGAGAAAAGTTATTTCCTTAAAAGAAATTCCGCCAAAATACAACCAAAGGAGTTTACATGTGTGCCTTGTATGGTGATCCTATAGGGATCAGAAGGGTGCAAAAATACCCTCCGACGTGCTAGAAACCTTTGTACTGTGCGCTGTTTATTCCCCCAGCCTGGCCGCCTGGGAAGCACGTTGCGCAGGTCTCTCCCTGACTTTGAAGAATGGATAATGTAAAGATCCGAGCTGCTGCTGGGGTCAGTAAAACTATGCTAATTGGTGAACCTAATTGCTTCAAGCAGTCCTGCCTCTGAAAAGGGACAGCCCCGTTGATGGAGTCAGTCTGTTCCTAATAAAATGAAGAAGCCCTGAATTAAATTCCCAAGGAAGGCCCTATAAAAGTTTCCACGGTGTAACCAAATGACTTCACCTATGCTATTACCTCTGAGATGACATCTTTGAGAGAAAGCAGACCCGGTCGGGCTCCATATTCATAAATTGGCCGAGCTTAGGCCAGTGAATCTGGATTGATTTAAAAAGCCTTCTTCATCCCTTCAATCAAATGAAGTCATTGTTAATTAGATGCTTTCTGTTAACGATGTCACTCTTCACTTTACCTGCTCACACTGGAGGCGTCTCCAGCGCAACATCTGGAGCACCGGTTCCTGGCAATCAGTGCTGAGAGGTGATGGTATTTCCGCCCCTCCAGCCCCGTCTGCAGGGAGATACTGTGCAGTGTAGGTGGTGCTGTACATACCAACTCTTCTAACTTGAGAGATTGTAAATAAGTCTCTGGGAAAATTCTTGAGATACGGTAGATCTTCCAAGATTTTTTTTAAATTTTAGTGGACAACACAACAGCTTTCCTGTGCTTGTAGATGATTTTTTTTTTTTAATTAAGCCTCAAAGTCCCCAAAGTGAATTCTCATTGGCTTTTCCGGCTTCTTAAAACAGTAAAAGCAAAAAACTCAGGTTGAAGATCCTCCAGCCCAGTGCCAGGCCTTACTTCCTACCCCTTCCAACCCAGTGCCTGAAAAAGACTGGCTGCCCAAGACCTAGCAAACCGTCCCATCGCCCCCACCGCCAGAGGTGAGAGGCCCCGGGGCGCAGCGGGGAGGACGCGCGAAAGCGGCTTCGTTGAACTGTGGGTCCCAGATCCCTACAGAGCTGGGCGGAGGGGTAGGGGGTTCACACCCCGCCGGGCCCTTTTCCGACAGCTTTGCGGTGCTGATCCCGGGGCATGCACAGTGCCAGCGCCGACCCGGGGCCCTGGCCTGGGGTTCGGGAAGCGTGCGCCACCCCACGGCCGGGCCTGGTTTCCTTCTTGAGTCTCCTGCGCAGGCTCCGCTTTGTCACCACCGCGCGCCCGCTGAGTGCTGCCCTTCAGAGCTGGCAAATGCGCGGCCTCCTGCTGTCTGATAATGTCCCCCGCCGCCGGGGTCCCTCTGCAGCCCCGGGCGTTGCACCTGGGTCGAGCACCGGGCCATCACCCCGCGCGCCAGGCTGTGCGCCTGGACCTGGGCCTCGCCAACAGAGGCTGCTCGAGCCGTGCGATGCTCGGGTCGCAGTTCATGCGCTCCTGGGGAGAGAGCGGAAGGGTCCCGCCAGAGATCCTTATTCTGAGTTGAAGAATTCCTTGGCAAGGAAGCACCTCTGTGAAGTGAGGGATGCAAAGTGTAGTGTATCCCCCTATCTAGTAGCGGGATAGGCCTGGAATTAGGGCCAACGCTGCCCCGGGAGCCCACAGCGCCAGAGCCGTGCGCATGGAGGTCGCAGGTGGACTCCTGGGGACCTCGGTGACCCTAGGCGTTCTGCCTTTCAGGGAAACCTCTGCCTACGTTACCAGGGGAACCTGCCCGCAGGTCCCTGGCTCCACTCTAGTAAATCAGAGAACAAATTCGGATTTGGGGCCTTGTCCCTGCCTCTGAGGGGCACGAGGACCATGCAACACCCCTGAACCTTGATGGCCTGGGACCGCAAAGGAGTCAGGAGCTCAATCGCTAAGCAACAGTAGGTTTGATTTCCTAGAAACCCACCCAGGGCAGAAGCACACGGAGTTAGCAGAATGAGGGAAGTAACCACACCGAGGTAAGCCCACTCTTGGCCTTGAGACTCTTAACTGCATGTCTTCAATCCCTCGGTCTCGAAGCTCTCCCACCTGGCAAAGACGTCTGCTCCTCTGCAAGAGGGTTTGGGGCGATTAAGTTTCCTAGGACGCTTTCATCCCTGTGATGTAGGCTGCAGGAGAAAGGTAGACAATAGCTGCAGCCCTAAAACCTGCGATCTCTCAATGCAGTGAAATATGGGCGGGAACTGGGGCCATTTTTCCTTCCACTTCCGGAGGGAGCCAAAACCTGAAGCACTAAGATAACCCTTCTCCAAAGCATAAAATAACTTCAGGGTCTCCACTGCCTGTATGCTGCAGGGTTGCCCTCACCCACCAGACAGGCGATCAGTTTTTCTTTGCTTTTCTGTGCTTGTTTTAAATACTGTGCCTAAGCCCAATAAAACATTCCTTTGACCCTCTGGAGACTCAATTAGAACTGAGCAAAGGGAAACCAGGCCAGAGACAGGAAAGGTGCAAAGGGGAGAACCAGGAGGACTCTATGAAGGGGTGGTGCAGACCCCTGCGCCAGCGCAGGTAAATCCCAGTTTGATGGGCCCCAGGGTTCCCGGCAGACCCTGCCCAAAGTCGGCCACGTGCTCAAGGCTGCTGTGGTCCAGCTGCGCTTCTGGGGACGGTTTTCGCGAGCACACATAGTGCACTCTCAAAGACATACGTGCTGCCATTCCTGGCGCTTGGACCCCACTGCGGAGCGCGGCCACTTGGCCCTTTCGCTCCGGATAGGCAACGAGAGGAGCTCTGGTCCGGGAGGCGGGCCTTGTGGACCGGCGCAGGAGAGGCCGGATAAAATGGTAGAGCATCTTCCTTAGCTCAGGGCACCTTCTGGTCAGTCGGCCAGGTCATTTGCCAGTCCTAGCTCAGCCGGTTCCAGGTCCCTCCCTGCATATACCGAAAAATCCCTGGTCAGCCCGCCCTGCGTGCTCTGGTGGCTCCCAATTGCCCAGGCCCTGAGAGCTGGGCTCACCTCGCTCTGACCCCTGCAGCGATCAACAGCACGAGTGCTGTTTGCCCAAGTGTCAGATCCCTGCCTTTCCCTTACCTACACCTCCCACCGAGGAAGGATTCGCGGTGTTTGAGGTGACTGTTGTTCTTTTAAAAGTATATTAGGGGATCATTGGCATCTCCCCGTCAAGTCATTACGCCTTTATCCCCATCAATTAACCACACCTCAGAGGACTGCTATTAAGAGCTAAATTGAGCTGCAAAAGTAGGTGTCCCATTTCAGGCAGATGTTGCTATCTCCCGCTGAGAAGCCAGGCCAACAGGGCCCGACCCTGGCTTCCAGAGACAGCTGGAACCGCGTGGCACCAGGCTGCCGGCGCGGGGAGCGGGACTGGGAGAGAGGCCGCTGCCTGACGCTGGGCTGGTGCTCGAGGCATCAGGAGGATTGACAGGGCCCTGTCCCAGCCTCAGCCTAAGCTCTCTGCACTCCAGTGGGAAGTGTCCCTCCAGTTATGCTAGAGAGGACGCCAAAAGAAGGCTGTGCGTTTTTTGCGCACAAACTTGGAATGTCCTTGAGGCCTCGCTCCTGCTGGGAGACCAGAGGGAGAAGGCACGGGGAGAAAAGGGCGAACTGTGGAGTCTGGCCGACAATCCTCCTCTTCCTAACCCCTCAGCAGCAGAGTCTCGGAACCCAGAACTACTGGGGGCTAAAGGTGGGGTCGTGTGGAGATGCTGGGTGTGGAGCTAGAGAGCTGGGGGTGAAGCCTAGGACAAAGGAGGTGCACTCAGGCCCTCTGGGGCCATTAGCCAGACGTGGCTTTCCACCTCTCCTACCACAGCCACTCTGGAGGACTTGAAGTTGGGAGATTCTGGAGCCTGAAGGAAGGAAGGAAAAAGGGGGCCAGGGCCCTCACTGCCATTACAGGGCTCTACTGCTGACATTGGCCACAATAAATTTAGCCAAGGCGAAAGGAGATTAATTTCCCAGCATAATCCAATTAAAAGATTTCTAAAGTAGTCTTTTTCGAAGATGAGGGAAAAAAAAAAAACAAGTGCGCAGTTAAAGATAGGACTGCTTGCGATGACAGTGATTTATCCCCTCAGGGAAGCTCGCAGGGCGTCAGCTCTCAGCACCCGACTGGACCGGAACCTCCCCAGGGTGCCTTCCCCGCCCAACCTTCGCTTTCCTGAAAGACAACCATCTATCACACCGACCTGGCTGGGAGATACTGGGCAAGGCACTGGCGTTGCTTACAAGCACCATAGAGTTTTTTAAGTGCTATTAGATTTATGGTCTCTTTTTCGACGCCCATCCAGAGTAATTAGCACATATGTTCTAAATAGATGATAGTTTTGTGAGCAATAAAGCAATTACCCATCGTTGGAGCTGACAGTTCCTCCAACTAAACTCCAACCAGCAGCTAATTGGAAAAGTCATTTCAGCTACATCGTCTGCAATTAGTCCTGCTAAACTACTACACCCCAACTAGCTGGTTTGAGGTTAATTTATTCAGTCTTCTATTTGCTTGGACAAGCCTTCACCACGAAGGGACTTGCCTTTTGCCTCTCCAGAGTGTGCCCAGGGACTAGGGGAGCAGGTGGGAGTAGATAGCTGAGATTTGGGGGCCAGGATGTCTCCAGGGGAGGAGGGACCATATCATACCTCCGCTTCAAGGTCAGTGTCCAGCGCACTGACCACCAACAGCGGAGGGAGACTTTGTTTTTCTTGCTAGGCAAAAAGCAGAAGAAATTGCTCAGTTTATGCTGCCAGAACCTTTATTTAAAAGAAACCACCACAAAGAAAGCACTTGGGTTCTGAAAGCTCCTCTAGCCTTGTACCCACTCATAACCTGGGGCCACCCTACTGTTCCTAAGGGACAGACACAAACGACACCCTGGCAGCTCTGAACCCTGGCTGGAAGAGCGAGCCTCCAATTCTCAGGGCAGTGGTTTGGGGGGGGGCGCAAAATAGGTCAGGAAGCCCTGCTCCTGCCTTCTGTTGCTCCGAGCAGAATGCCACATTTCCCCAGATCTCTCTCTCTCTCTCTCTCTCTCTCTCTCTCTCTCTCTCTCTGTCTCTCTCTCTCTCTGTCTCTCTATCTCCTTTCTTTCTTCCTTCTTTCCTTCCTTCCTTTCTTCCTGAGTTAATCCCAACAGGTCCAGAATTTGTGCACAGTGAGTGGAAAAAATGTGCTAAACGTCGGTTTGACGCCCCACCGGAGCTTCCAAATATCCAGTGGCTGGGATTCTTCTACTTAATTTAATCTTTATTGGACAGGGCGGCTCCTATGTGCCTATTCATTAGGAAATATATCAGTTGGGGTTCAGAATTGAGGGCGGGAAGGAGAGGAGTTAAAGAGGGATTAATCCTCCCCCACCCATCCTCTAACTGGAACTGAGATTTTCCCGCATGCTGGGGTAGGGTGGGGGGGCTCAAGGTCCCAGCCTTAGCCAAGAGATCTGGAATCTGGGGGCAGAGGGGCTGACAGGCTGAGATGAGAACGTGTAACCCTGGTAACCAAGTATTTCCTTAAAGGAATTTATAGCAAAGTGTCCCAGGCTCTGGGAGCAATGTGAATTTTACTCAGAAGAACGTGGCAGGGTAGGAGGTAAAGCTCAGCACAGTTCTAGTCCTAGAAATCAAATATCGTTTTCCTGGGTACCCATTCATATTTAATACCCACATTTCTTTTTTAAAATAAATGCAGCAATGCTCAGCAAGACAACTTGAATGATGTGTAGTCAGCACAAGACTTAGTAAAATAATCTATTTTCAAACCAAATTATAATTAATTGCTCAGCTTCAAGGGTTTAGAGATAAGATCTAGAGCAAAAAATAAAACCTTTTAAATCGCTCCATGTTAGGCCCTCATTTTCTGCTTACTTTTTGTGTTTTAACTAATTTAATTCAAAAGGGGGGGATCTTAGAGGGAAATAGAAGATAAAGGTCTCATCTTACCCTGTTACCTCCCAACCGCCTCATCATCTTTACTCTCTGAAGAGAAACCCTCACGTGTGACTTCCAGTTGAAAACAGAAAGGAAATAATATGACTTCTCCAAAAGGCTATGCATTTCGTCTTCACTTATTTGCTTTTTTGTTGTTGCTGTTCCCTAGCACTTAAACATGGCCAGAAAGTGAGAGGACAAGAACAGGTGAAGAAAACATCAGCCAGATACCACCTGGACTTGGTAGAGAATATGAATGTAGCTATGTAAACACACTCATGCATAAAGTGCAAAATCACCCACCCATCCCATCGAGAAATCCTGAGAAATATTTATATATGTACAGTCACTCGTGCTGAAAAATCCCCAGGCACGGTGCTATGCAGGCTCCCTAGCTGTCCGCACACATGTGCCTGCTTCTAGAGTAAAGGCATTTTTGTTGCTCCCATAGTTTCTTTCCATTAAGAGCGATTAGATGATGTCTATTCAAAGTTGCTGATCCAGAGAGAAAATAAGAGTAGAGAAAAGGAGATTTCAAGTGACCTCCTCATCCCTTTCACACCAACCTGAGCCCTAGAATAGCCAAGGGTCAACTGACACAAAAGCCTTTCCTTTCGATTTTCAGCTTCAGAAGATTTCATGCAAGGGGTTAACAATAAAACATAGAACTATCCCTGAGTTTTGTTAAATCATGCATCTGGAATACTTTATTAACTCCTCCCATAGATGAGGTACATTCATTTTCCACCTCTGAAATGGGTAAATAAAATGTCCACAGCATAGCAAAGGGCGTAATTATTTACTGTTCCTGTGTAGTTTGTATCAGTGGTGTACTATGCTCATTCCTTTTCATTTAAGCTTTGCCCAAAGCTCTCTCTTCAGTGATGGAGGACACTGTAATAAACATATCTTTCCACTGACAGTTCAGAAGAAAATGTTAGGTGTGCTATTTAGATCAACACACTAATAGGTAAATATAATCACAGTATAACTGTAGCTATCAGCAGATCTGCAGGCTCTTCCAGCCAAAAATTTCCAGCCAGTTTATGTCATAAGCAGTGAGGGACGGGACATTAAAGACTTAAAACACTTCTAGCAGTCTTTAGTCCGTGAAACGCCCAACTCAGGTCTACTTCTGATGGACTAATCCTGTAGTAAAAGAAG
This sequence comes from Cavia porcellus, assembly GCF_034190915.1. Classification (NCBI taxonomy): domain Eukaryota; kingdom Metazoa; phylum Chordata; class Mammalia; order Rodentia; family Caviidae; genus Cavia; species Cavia porcellus. The sequence continues at coordinate 128,855,217 of NW_026947485.1, forward strand.
TAAGTGCTCTGACAGGTAACTATTAAGGGAAATGATTGTATAGTGCAGTTGATTTTATTGTCAGGGTACTCAAACAACCTTCAAACTCACTTCAAAACTTCAATTTTTCATCCAAACCCAACCCATTTTCCTTAGGAAGAATAGCTATGCCATTATTCTTCACTCATATTGGACATTTAAGCTAAAGAAATATATTTTGTAACATAAAGGTCTCCAGTTTTCTTTACTTTTGCATAAGTGCATTTAGAAAGCCAAGACTTGGTTTCATATATATATATATATATATATATATATATATATATACACACACACACACACACATATATTTGACTCTAGCTTTCCTAATATCCTATGAATGATTGTCACTTTTGCTTCTCTAAAAAGGCTTGATTTGCACCCAAAGGTCAGTGCTTGCTGTCCTGCCTTCTCAGGTGGCTGTTCCTCCTGAGTCTTCTCACTGGAAACCCAAGGATATGAGGAAAGTTCTCCCTTATCGCTCTTTTCCAAAACATGTGTTTTAAATGGCCAGTTTGAGGAAGGAGGAAAAGAAAAAGCAATAACTAACCCACTTATTTAGTAAAGCACTTATCTCTGAGCTTTTCAAACCAAAAGTGACAAAGAAGAAATGCTTGGGCTGCAGAACGGCAGTGAGCAGTAGGGTCCAGGGGTCACTCAACTACATGGGGAGGCTGAGAGCACACAGTCACACAGAAGCCCAGCTCCCAGCCTCTCCAAGCTGGCTTTCATTCTGACAAAGGCAAAACTTTCCATAGCTGCCCTGAGTCCCAGTGCAGACTGACAGGAGCACAAGAAATGCAGGGAGGTTTTGCAAGCTGTACTGTAACCTTATCTGTGTTTTGGTTTGGGTTTTAGCATCACAAAATTCTAAGTGAACATTCTCTTGCCTTTCTTAATCTTTCCTCTAAAAGATCTATGCAAGACCATTTTTAAAAGTACCTTCAACTATATGACTCCTCACCTTAATCTCATGCTAAGGGAGGCTAATTGATTCAATATCTATAAAATAAACTTTTCCGGAAACGTCTGTGTTAACATCAGAGGAACTGACCGCATTCCCAGTGATCATGGGCTTGTTCATCATGGTGACAACTTAGATAAATCAGAATTGTTTCTGTCCTATGCTCTCTTTAAACAAAATAATAGCATTTTAACGACTTATGGGTAAGGAGGAGGTATGCAACAGAATTTTCTATACATATCTGTTCATCTGCAGAGTCCTATGGTTTGTTGACTAGATTTAGAAAATGATTGTACAAAACCACCTTTGTTCAGTGTGACTTACACAAAAGCCAAAATGAATGATCCATGGCTTTCAGGAGCGCAAAATACCAATATCAAAGAGGCACAGGATTAGTGAAGAATGGTTCACTAATTTCTTCCTTGTAAGGAAGATGTGGAGGGGCGACTGGGTGTTAATGGGCTAAAAAGGCTGCTTCGATCAAGGCTCTGGGGCCTGGAACACAAGTCAGTGTTGTGTTTGCAGCCACAGATTTCTACTTCTTTCCCTTTCCCACCGGATCACAGCTACTTGCTGGCTGTCCAGAGGAGAGATCAAGTGTTGTGTGGTAGGTCTTTCAAAAAGTGATTGATGCCCAGCCATGATGCTAGCAGCCCACAAAGGTATTGTAATCTTACAGCACAAGGCCTCTCCCTAAGTGGAGGGTACCTCCTCCTCGCCTTTGGAGGGATTCACACTGGAGACATCCTGTGTGCTGACAAAGTCTGTAAAGACTAGAAACGCAAAGGGAATTCCCAGAAAGAAAATCTGGAAGCCCAGGCCATCTCCAGGTCCTGCTACTGCCCAGACTGGCCTAGCCAGGAGAGAAACTTTGGAGAGGGCAAGGTGGTGGGGGAGTGGTCTGGCTGGCTGCCTAGGATATGGTGCTAAAGCAAGGGCCACTATGGGTCTGAGTCCAAGAACTATGTCCAGTTTCACTTTCTTTCCGGATCTGGGGTGGGGTAAGGATGGAAATTTAGAGAAGAGAAGAAGGTAGAAAAAAAGGGTACAATTTGCTACTGCTTTTTCTGCTCCTGCAACTGAGCATGCCTGGAAATGTGTGTGGAATTTCACAGTTTGGAGACTAGGGTACCCTTAAAAAATATGATCACTTTTCTATTAGGTGTCCTGCCCAACAACAGATACCGTTATCTATTGATTGGGTGTGAGATGAATTGGGCCCAGAACGACTGTGCCAATTTGGACCAAGATTAAACCACAGGCTTGAAGAGAGAAAGCCAGAACTGTCCAGGACCTGGGCTGACCCCTCAAAGTCCCTTCAGTGAAGCCATTATCCTGATGGCTGAGCTGTGGCCCAAGTGGGGCGCTCTGGGGGTGTGCCACTGCGGCTGGGGCAATAGGACCCGAAGAGAGAGAGCCAAGTGTTCCTGGAACCCAACGAGTACCGGAAAGGGACAGCTTCCTCCTCTCGAAGTCTAATTTTCTTCCAGGCCTCCCTCAGGCGAGCAAGTGGGCTCAGTCGCGCGAAGGAGCAACTACAGCTCCCCTCTGAAACCCCAAGAGCTTGGCTGCTCAGAGCCCGCCACCGTTAGCTGCCCACCCCCACTCCTAGGGCTTGCATTGAGGACTGTACTGTGGCCTTGCTTTCTAGAGGAGCCAGTGGTCTCTCCAGAGGCCTTGAAGGCCCCGCTTCCCCAATGCAGGGTGACGCCGGGTCCTAGGGGCCTTTTGCAAATTTGGAAGCGGGGAGGGGCCACAGCGGTGGTGGTGGGCGCCACTGCTGGGTCAGAGGCTCAGCTGGCCTTGCCCTGCCCTTGCCGGTAGGGCCTTAGCCCATCAGCCCTGACAGACCAAACTAGCTGGTGCCGAGCCACCCAGCCCCCGGGCGCGGTCCCCCGCGTCTGCCCCCGCCCCGCGCGCCCGCCCTGCGCGCCCTCTGACGCAAACGCCCGCCCCTGCCCAACACCAAGGAAAATGCTCTTGTTGGTTTTAATTGAGGCTCTTCGTTTCACACACACACACACAGAGAGACACACACGCACACGCACGCACACACACACACACGCACACACACCTCGGTCCCTACCCCTGGGAGGCGACCCCCCCTCCCCGCCCCAGCCCGCTTGCCGCGGCGCGAGGAGTCTGGCCCGGCTGCAGGGCTCCGCATCCTGGCGCAGCTCTCGCCGCCCGCCGCCGCCGCAGGTTCTCTGCTGGGGAAAACGCCTTGAAGTCCCCTTTAATCCGCTGACACTATCGCCCACATCAAACAGGCGGCCATCGATTGCGTTCCTTCAGGGAATCCCGTTACAAACGGCGCCCGCAGGTGGGCGGCTGAGCCGAGCTCGCCGGGTGCCCGGCGCAGCAGGCGAGACGCGAGCACAGAGGCCAGCCAGCTCCGCGTCACCGGCGGGGACCGCCAGGCGATGCCCAACTTGCGGGTCCCAACCCGAGGCCCCTGCCTGCCGCGGTGCGGGAGCTGGGGAAGAGCGCGCGGGGGGCAGGGTGGGGAGAAACCTGGTTTGAATTCGGGTTGTTGCGGGGCCAGCGGATTCTCCCCTCCAGGGAGGCGCCGCGGCTGGACCCAGGCCGGGGCCAGGGCCGCGCGCGAGCAGGCCCAGAGGCAAGTTCTCTGGTTCCGCGCGGGCGGCCACACTCCAGCCCCAGCCTCGGCGGGAGGCGGTGCAAGCCGGGTCTGCCTCCCTGCTTGGTGGCTTACCAAACCCAAGTTCAAAAGAAACGATCGTCACGGTGTTACTTGCCTGCTGTGGCCCGACTCTGGCGAGTCTCGCTTCTGGTGCCCACGACGCACGGTCCGGGGTCCGAGGTGGCTGGCCCGGGGCACCCGGCGTCCAGCAGGGGCCCGGATGCCTCGGCGCTCGCCCGCCCTCTCCGCCTCTCTGCGCCTTTCCCTCTCCATCTGCAGCCACCAGCCTGCTGCCTGGGCTCTCCACTCCCTGCCTCTGACTGCACGCGTAGTAAAATGTAGAATGTGTATACAAATTGATTCTTTTTCTTTCTTTCCTCGGTCCCTCTCACCAACCCTCCTCCCTCCCTGTATTTTAATCAAATTCCTTTCACCTTTTCCCTGCCTAGGAGACGTGAGCGCGTGTATTTGGGCACAGGGGGCCGGGGCCAGGGCCAGGAGCCCCGCCACCTCCGGTCTGCTCCTCGCTATCAGCTGCATACAATGGACCGCCGCGAGCAGAGTGAGCGACAATCTCTCCATTATTCGAGCTGAAGGGGTTGTGGGGCCGACAGGAGAAAGCCTTTATTCTGCTCTTAAAAAAAAAAATCTTCGCTTGTCACTAAGCTGTCTCAGACTCCCGACTTGCACGGTAGGAAAGACCAAGGGGCGCAAAACCTACCCCAAACGCGCTGTGCTTCCCAAACCCCTACCTGGCGAGATTTAAAGTGAGAGTCAGGATGAAAACAGCAGTAAGAACAACAGCAGCGACCCTACCTCTGTCAACACAGCGTGACCGTGTACTTCCACCTTTACCCGAGGGCGTGTTGGAGCTCGGAACGCGCGAGCTGTGACAAACTTTTACGCTCTCCGGAGTCGAGGGGTGGGCGGGCGAGCGCGGCTCCCACCCCCGGCGGCGGCCGCGGCAGCGACAGCGGAGGCTTTGTCACTCGGCGCGCCCGCCCAAGCCTGCCTAGGGGAGCGATCTCCAAACGGGGGGTGGGGGGTGCGAGTGTGGGATTGGAGAATATGTAACTAATAGAAGTATCATTTTCCCTCAGTACGATCTTTCAAGGGAAAAAAATCCATTGAAAGATTTTCAAAGTGCTGTCTTGGTTTGGAGAAAAGACTCAGGCTGCCTGCGGGGAGGGGCGGAGAGACTGCGCCGAGTGCCGCCCGGGAGCGGCTCCCGTCCGCTAGGTGGCAGCCGGAGCCAGCGATTCCTGCAGGCCCGGCGGCGGGACCCGCTCCTCCCGCGGCCCCTCCTCCTGCGACCAATCACCTTCGGGAATCGGGGTCTCAGCCTCCAGCCCCCTCCCGGGCAGCGGCCCCTCTCCCTCTCCTTCTCCTTCGCTCTCTGCTTCTCCTCCCCCTCTCCTCCTTCCTTTGCTCTTTTCCTAGGACTCCGACTTGGCCTCCCTAACGCACCCCGCCACGATGCGAAGACTTACTACTGTTTTATTAATAATTATGGAAGCATTGTTTGGAGTTTGGAAGAGCCTGGAATTTTTTTTAAAGGAAAAGCCAGATTAATTGGAAAGTTTATTTTAAAATTATCTTTGGGATGAAAAAGGAACCGCTGATTCAGTTCCAAATCGTGGCAATACTTGCAAATTTCACTCGTGTGCATTGTCGTAATTAATCCTTCAAAACCAAAATACACTCTGGATCAAAAAATAGGGAGACGCTACCTTTATTCTGAAAAAAAAATGACACAAAATGAGCAGAATCCAGACTAGGGTTATGTATAACATGTGAAAGAAGAAAACAATCCAAATCCAGTCTATTTCGCAGATCACTAAAGTGGAGGGGTTGCTTTCCCACTGAAATGTCCCCCCCAACCAACATTTTCAATGACTCTTTTCACGCTCACAAAATCTAATTTTAAAAACTTTTCAGAATAGAAATAATTTCATCTTCTTTTTCTCCTTCTGTTTCCCATCGCAAGGCATTCTCCCCCTCGTCAACCCTTCCCCCTCTGGGGCGTGTGTGTGTGTGTGTGTGTGTGTGTGTGTGTGTGACCATAGACGACCCATACTAATCAGGTCTCAGAGTAAATAGCAGCGCAGGGCGATCTCCATGTAAATTGCGCTTGTCAGAAGCAGCTCCCCCCCCCCCTACTTTCTCTCCTCCTCCCCTCGCTATCCCAGACTGTAGGTAGCTAAGAGGGAGGGGAAAAGAAAAAAGAAAAAAAAAGAAAGAAAGAAAAAGAGGAGGGGGAGGGGCTCGCCAGCCAATGGCGTGCAGGAGGCTTGGCTAACCTTAGCCTCCCATTCTCTCTCCCCCCGATTCAGGGCTCTGACCAGTCAGTCGCCTTTGATTATCAGTTGCCAGCAGCCCTTCTCTTGGCTCCTTGACACGAGCTCCATATAAGGCAGCGATCTCCATAGAAACGTGTCAGTTTCAATAGTAGTGTCAAAGTTCACTATATACAGACATTCGCGCAGATCCCCCTTTCGGAAACACTGCTCTGCGAGTCCTCCCGTTTAAACGCATTCAATTTTTGGGTCTCTCTCTCTCTCTCTCTCTCTCTCTCTCTCTCTCTCTCTCTCTCCCTCCTCTCTCTCTTCCTCTCTTCTTCTCTCCTCTCCTCTCTCTCTCTCCCCTCTCCCTCCTCTCTTCTCTCTTCTCTCTTTCCCTCTCGCCCTCTCTTCTCGCTCCCTCTCTCCTCTCTCCCCTTTCTCTTTTCTTACATATTTTACTAGTTTCCCCTCTTCTCCTTCTTCCTCTCCTTTCTCTCCCTCCTCCTTGTCTCTTTTACTCCATTCCTGCAGAGGAGAGAAGACTAAACTTAAAAAAAAAAAAAAGGAGGAGGAGGAGGAGCACCCCTCGTATTCTTATCGTTATTTTATACATATATGATTTTTTGGGAGGGAGGGTGTTGGTTCCCGGCTGAAGAGCACTTATTTAAAATACTAAAAAAAGAACATTTTTGGGCGATCTCCAGGGTTTTTTAACTAGCTCTGTGTGTTATAGCAGAAGAAGCAGAAGAAGCAGCAAGAAAGGAAAAGAAGAGGATTATTTATTCGACCTACTTTGGATGTCTCTCTCGCTTTTTCTTTTTTCCTTTTTTCCTGTTTTTAATTTTGCAATTATTTTCTTCTGATTTTTAAATTTTTTCCTATCTCGCTGTGAATTCGTCGCCGGCGTGAATTATCTCGCATTTTTCTCCCCCTTCCGTCACCTCCCGAAAGAAGAAGGCAGCGAGAGCCCGGCGCCACCGGCACAACAAAAAGAGCAAAGTGTGTGATCCTCCTCGCCGGCTGCCTCCCGCTCTCCAGCGCTGCCTTCCTGAATGGCTGGCTGCGTCCGGCCCTGGACCTGGCCCCCCGACACCCGCGCGCCCTGATCGCCGCCGCCAGCCTCGCCCCGCGTCCGGCTCGGCTCAGCCCACCGCTCCCCGCACGCTCGCGCCCCGCGAGGGCTCCCGCCGGGACAGCGGCGGCGGCGGCGCGGGCGGCCCGGCCTCGCCGCGCGCTCGGGCTGCGGCCCCGACTCCGACGCGCACTCCGGCCCGGGCCCCGGCTCCTCCAGCGGCGCTCGCGGCCGCCGCTGCTCCAGCGGCGCCTGCAGCCGCGACCTCCTGCTCCTCCTCCCGCTCCGGCTGCTCCGGCTCCGGCTCCGGCTCCGGCTCCGGCTCCGGCTCGTGCTCCCGCTCCGCCGCCGCCGCCGCCCTCGCCGCTTCCTCTATGTCGGCTCAGCCCGCGCGCTGCTGCTGCTGCTGCGCGTAGCCCGAGCGGCCGGCGGGCGCCCGGCGCGGTGAGCGAGTGTGTGCGCGAGTGTGTGTGTGTGAGTGTGTGTGTGTGAGTGTGTGTGCGCGCGGGGGTGCGGGCGAGGCGGAGGGCGAGTGTGTGCGCGCGCCGTGGCCCATGCCCGCCGCCCCCGGCGCTGCGCCCCGCGCCGCTCCCGGCTGCCGCCGCCTGTGCCATTTCTGATTTTGCAACTTGGGGAAGAAGAAAAAAGCGAGAGAAGGGAGCTCGCTCGCCTGGGGGTGGGGAGGGGGGAAGGAGAGAGCGCGGCCCCCCCAGGAACGGCGCGCGGGGGGGAGCGGGCGAGGGGAGCAGAGGTGTTGGGGGGGGGGAGCCTCGGAGCCTGGGGGGGCTGCAAAAAGAGAGAAAGAAAACAGCAGGAACCACAACAAAACGCCAGCAGGGCGGGCGGGCGCGCGGCAGCAGCAGCGGGGCGGCCGAGGCAGTAACGGCGGCGGCGGCGAAGGCGGAGGAGGCAGCGGCCGGTGCCCGGCTCGGGCTCGGCTCCCGCGACCCCGGGGCGCCCGGCGGGCCCCCCGCCCCCTCCCCCTCCCCCCTTCCCCTTCCCCTTCCCCTCCCAGCGCGCCCGCGCGCCCCGCGGCCCTCGGCGAGCAGCTCGGCTCCCCCCAGCGCTCCCCGGGCCCAAAGATATGGCAATGGTAGTTAGCAGCTGGCGAGATCCGCAGGACGACGTGGCCGGGGGCAACCCCGGCGGCCCCAACCCCGCAGCGCAGGCGGCCCGCGGCGGCGGCGGCGGCGCGGGCGAGCAGCAGCAGGCGGGCTCGGGCGCGCCGCACACGCCGCAGACCCCGGGCCAGCCCGGAGCGCCCGCCACCCCCGGCACGGCGGGGGACAAGGGCCAGGGCCCGCCCGGCTCGGGCCAGAGCCAGCAGCACATCGAGTGCGTGGTGTGCGGGGACAAGTCGAGCGGCAAGCACTACGGCCAATTCACCTGCGAGGGCTGCAAAAGTTTCTTCAAGAGGAGCGTCCGCAGGAACTTAACTTACACATGCCGTGCCAACAGGAACTGTCCCATCGACCAGCACCATCGCAACCAGTGCCAATACTGCCGCCTCAAGAAGTGCCTCAAAGTGGGCATGAGGCGGGAAGGTGAATATTTCTTCTCTGCTTCCGTCCCCGCGCTTCGCCCGCCTCCCTGGCTCTTTCTTTCTCTCACCCCGGTGGCTGGTGTGGGGCTGGGGCTCCTGTGGTCCCGGCCTGTCCCAGCTTCCCCTGTCCCCGCTGCTTTCCTCCCCCAGCGCCCCCCCCACCTCGCTGCCGCTGCCTCCCCCTCCCAGCCTGCGCTCCTCTCCCGGCTCCCCCACCCCGCCCGCCGCCTGCTCAGGATTGTGTCCCTGGGACGTGAGCTGTGGCTGCAGATTGTCTCCCTAACCCTGTTGGCTGTGCTCGGTGTGTGTCTCTTTCCCGCGCGTGCGTGAGGATGCTTGGGGCTGTGCTGGCATGAACTTGGGCATGTATGCTCCCCCCCCCAACCAGCGCTGTTTTCTGTGTTTTTTTTCACTCCACTCTTTCCTGCACCTCTTCATATCATTTATTTAAAATGGGAGGGGGGCTGGAGTACCCTGAACCTTAGATTCATTGCTGCCATCCTCCTTTTGCAAGCCTAGCTTGGAAAAAGAGGAGTGAGATTTATTGCACTTGTAGGTCTAATTAGGGGGGAAGAGGGGCTCCTGGCCTGTTCACTGGTTCCTTCTCCTCTTCATGGAGCTGGGGCCGCCTCCTCCAGAGCTGTGGCCTTGTTTTCACCCCTCTACTTTGAAAGGAAAGTTTGTGACTGAATCGTGCTTTCATAGTAGTGTCATTTTTTTAAAAGCATGATACTCATTTTATTTCTTCATCAAACTCCACCCTCTGCTTAAATACTGCATACAAATTACAATTTACAACGGCATTTACTGATCCTTCTGATTTGGCCATAATGCATAGACTGCAGCTGGCATGAGCTTCCACATCATTTAATCTGTGTGTTGTATGGGTTTCTTTTTTTTTTTTCCACAACTTTTGATGTGGTATTTGGATATGCTTCATGTTCATGTGGCAAGAGATGCAGTGATTTTCTTATAAATATATTTAGCTGTTTATAGTTAAAGTTTATCTCCTGACAATCATTAAAGATTGTCTTATCATCAAATTAGTGAACCAGTCAATTTTGCAGAATGCAGATTACTCCTTCTTGTAATTGACTTTAAAATTATATTTTATATGCCACAAGAAAAGAAATTGAATTCCTTCAGATCTCAAGGAGCAGGCAAATATGACGACTTCATTTCTAGCTCCAGGGAGATTTTGTAGGCATCTGGAAAAAAAAAAAATTTTGAATTGTGCTCTCATTTAATTGAAAAATAACTGCCAAGTTCAAAACTATAATTAGAAAAAAAGTATTCTAGCCATTATGTTTCAGGAGCTTAAATTGCACTGGAACTTGCATTGAAATTAGAATCAAAGCAAACTTAAGAAAAAAGTGTACAACCTGAAATACGACAGCTACGTGTACATGGACATATCTATATCAATTGTTGGGGGGAGATTTCAGTACCCCTAACTTTCCCTAAAGTTGTCTTTGTTTACATGGCAATTTAAAACACTGGCACTGTTGAAGAAAAACATACACATTAAAAAAAAAAACTTTGGTCAGCTTTAAGAACTCAAAGCATGCTTACGTTTTGCATTCAGATGGTTAATGAATCCAGTGTTTTTGCAGTTGCAAGCTCGTGCACTCACTGGGCAAAGCTGGCTGCAGGTTGCAGTGACACCACGCAGGACAGACATTAATTATATTCCCCACTTTTTTCAATAATGTTTGGCTACTGTAAGTTCAACTTTTTTTCTTGAAATTTTTCGATTTTCTGTTGCTTTTAATAGCGAGAACTTTGAATGGGGCGACGGGGGAGGAGGGGAGAGGGGAGGGGTGCGGGGTACTTGCTCTCCACTCAAAAGTTGTAAGTGGTTAGTAGGACGTGGACCTCGTATCTGTTGTGAGGATAATTCTATAGCATTTTTAGAGAATATGGAATCATTTTACGTGCAAAACGCTGATTGTTTGCAAATGAAGAGGCCGCTAGGCATTTGCCTTGAACCACAACCTTTCTCAGGTTTCGCCTTATCATTATTATTACTATTATTATTATTAACCCTGCCTTGTTACACTACGGAGGGGTGAGTGGGGTTGCCGTGATCCGTGTGTACCTTCTTGGTGATCTAGGGGTTGGGTGGCACTCTGTGGGCCATTCGGGGCTGGGGGCTATGAAGTCAGGCCTAGTTCCACTGGGGCGGAGGTGGCCAGGGGCGCAGGCTACAGCTGACCACCTCGGACTGCGAAGCTGAAGGGCCTCACCCTGCATCTCCTCGCGGCCTGGGCCACGGCGGGAGAGCCAGGAAGATGCAAGGCGCCGGGCGCCAGTGGCTGCGGGAAGAGCCTCTGCATTGTGTCGGGTGCGCTGCGGCGGCGGCGGCGGCGGCGGCGGTGTTCTGCAAGCCCCTGGATGCACATTGCCTCTTTTCTCTCTCTCTTTTTGTCAGCGGTTCAGCGAGGAAGAATGCCTCCTACCCAGCCCAATCCAGGCCAGTACGCACTCACCAACGGGGACCCCCTCAATGGCCACTGCTACCTGTCCGGCTACATCTCGCTGCTGCTGCGCGCCGAGCCCTACCCCACGTCGCGCTACGGCAGCCAGTGCATGCAGCCCAACAACATCATGGGCATCGAGAACATCTGCGAGCTGGCCGCGCGCCTGCTCTTCAGCGCCGTCGAGTGGGCCCGCAACATCCCCTTCTTCCCGGATCTGCAGATCACCGACCAGGTGTCCCTGCTGCGCCTCACCTGGAGCGAGCTGTTCGTGCTCAACGCGGCCCAGTGCTCCATGCCGCTGCACGTGGCGCCGCTGCTGGCCGCCGCCGGCCTGCACGCCTCGCCCATGTCCGCGGACCGCGTCGTGGCCTTCATGGACCACATCCGCATCTTCCAGGAGCAGGTGGAGAAGCTCAAGGCGCTGCACGTCGACTCCGCCGAGTACAGCTGCCTCAAAGCCATCGTGCTGTTCACGTCAGGTGAGCCGCGGCCGGTGGCGGAGGCCAGGCCAGGCCAGGCCGCGCGGCCAGGGCCCTGCTGCCCGTCCGCCCCGCGCGCGCCCCCAGCAGGGCCGCTCGGACCTGGGCCTGGAGGGGACGCGGGGCCAGGGCGCTGCGCCGCTGCCATCTTGGAGCGCGCCGTGCGGGAGCCGAGCTGCGCGGGTGCGGGCGGCCGGCGCCGGGCCTGGTGGCCGGGACCCCGCGCGGGGCCTGGGCTGCGGCGGTGGCGGCGGCGGCGGCGCGTGAGCGTTGGGGGGAGCCGGGAGGCGCTGCTGCGGACGCGGCTGGCTGCGCGTGAGTGCGGGTGTGTGCGCGCGGTGTGTGTGTGTGTGTGTGTGTGTGTGTGTGTGTGTGTGCGTGCATGTGTGAGCCAGAGCTCAGCGTTTCTGGGGGAGGAGAAGGGAGCAGGAGAACGTGGGAACGTGGCTTTCTACTCTGTGTGGCACGTTCCCTGGATGAGTTTTCCCCGGCAGAAAGAGACACACACAGACAGAGAGATGGAAGGAGAAGAATCCGCACGAATAAATCATAAATAATCCCACTTTATTGCTGCCTGATTTTCCCTTATCGGAAACCATTCATGTTTGCAGTCGCTGAGGTTATTGAGAGTCGTAAAAAATGGATTCGATCTAAACAAGAAAGATAAAAAACAAAAGCAATACTGTAGAACCCGCAAGTACGAGAGGATTCCCGGCCCCCCGAGATAAATTTCAGAGCTATGCAAAACCCATGAACCCTGGAAATTTAAAAGAGTGCCTTTAAAATATCAAATTAAGTGTAGGCGGTGGTAACATGCATGTTAACAATTTCTCTTATGATAGATGTTTCAAATTAACTTCCAGGAAAGTGTATTAATGTTGCCTTTGAAGGGCTCTGGTCTGAGCCTCTGAGAACACTACTCGCCTTTTATTATTGTAACCTGCAAGAGGGAAACATATAAACACCCGTACAGCAGGTAACGGGGGGAAATATAAACAAAGCCAGAAAGGTGGGGAACAGAGCCACTCAGGCTGGGACTTGGGCCTTGCACACTGTGAGCAGAGTGAGCTGCAGTTTTACCATGGTTATTAGCACTATTGTTTTTAATTCCTGCGTTTGGAGAACAAATAAACCATTCTAATAAATCTATCCGAGAGCCAGGCCCTCCAAAGGCCAAATTAAAACCATTCTTGAGCAGAGATGGCACAAGCTCCTTTCCCAAGGCATTGTGGAACAGTAATCGGTGGGATAATCTATCAATATTTCTTGGCTTTCATGCGTGAAGAATCGTATTTACATTGTATTAAAATGACTCTTAAATTTGCACAATATTGTAATGTTGCAAATGTAGTATTAATATCGATCTGAACAGCAGATAATTTATTTAGACAAGAGCATCTCATTTGTATGCAGGGTGGCCAGAGCCATGGACTTGGACTGCCCCCTTTTACTTTCACTGCAAATGCAGGTCCACTGGTGAGAGAGGGAGTTATTCTTTGCAAGAGGATAAACTGGGAACCTTAAAACAAATGGAAGATTTATTGAATTGCCTCCTCGGTGTTTGAATGCATTTTATCTTAATAAGTCTTCTTGATGGAAACGTGTTTTTCAAAAGTGACAAAGAGCCTGGGAAGCAGCGACCAGGCTGCTTCAGCTCTGGCAGGCCTGGGGCCTGGCTGGCTCTCCACCACCCGGCTCTTAAGCCAAACTCATCAGGAAGCGAGCCAGTGTCAGGGAAGCTGGGGGTTTAAAATCTCATCCAGTGAGGTGTCTGGAAGCAGAAATGTAACTTGGAGCCGGACAGAGGTCCTCTCAAGAAAGGTTTCCCCTCCCTTTTCCTAGTCCCCCCTCATCGAGGTTCTTTGAACCCCTTTGACTTTGCTGATCTCATGCCCTTTCCCAGAGAGAGGCGAGGACTGTGCAGGCTGCAGGGAACATTGTGGAATTATTCATGCTTTTCTTTTAACTTTCCATCCTAAAACATTCCTGTCAGAAGTGTTCCTTAAAAAAAAAAAAGTAGTTTTCCTAAGAAGTTTCTTAAACCAAGTCTTCAAGGTGCAAGGGGTCCCTAGAAGTGAACAATAACATTATTTTGCTGGAAAATTGCGAGCAGAATATCTGAAAATGGAAATAGAGCTGTCAGTAGTAATTCAGCCCCCCTCCTCCATACACCACATTTCCACTTTTGACTAAACTTGTTTTGATTGCCAGCCAGAAGGGAATTCATGGGAAGCCTTCTCAAAGTCATCCAACTTTTAAGCAAACTTTGAATGATGGAAAAGACAGTTTTAGACATATTGTCCAACGTGGTTTGCTCTGGCTAAGTATTTGAAGCTGGCATGGGGGTCCCCTGTGGTGGTTTTCACATTTGGCCTCCGGATGGTATGTTTAATCCTTAATATTCTGGACAGCATCCAAGGACTAGGTCGTGACCTGAACTTACTTTTAAAAAAATACATTAATTCATACACCTAAATATTCCTTCAAATAAATGAGACCATCTTTGAAAGGACCCATCTAGTTAACATAAATACAATAAATCCATTTTCAGCACAATAATAACTTTGATTTCTAGTTATGGCAGCTGATTACATCTATATTTCCTGAACACTAAATTCTTCTGAATGCACAACATGAAATACATTCTCTGCACTACAAAGGCTAAGCCGGGAGGGCCTGAGCAGTAATGGTTATTTATTTACATAATTTCTTTTCCATACACTGTAAAAGAAATATTGAGGGTTCCCACATTGACACTACCATATAAAAAGTGAGACATGGATTTTGCACATTCTTCCTCCTTTTCTTATCAGAACTATAACTCTCAGAGTGTAAATATCACCTGCATTGTAGCCCCTGCCAGCCTAGCTTTGCCACTGTATATCCCAGTTGCTATGAGAGCCCCATGATCTGTCCACAGCTGGGAGAATCCTTTTGCAAGAGGGTGAATAAATACTGTAGGTGCAAAGCCAGGCCAGAACCAGGGCTCCTGCCCAAGCAGCATCACAGGGCAGGCCAGCTGGTAACCTGGCAAGTGAGCCCAGCTGCAGGCACTCTACCTTCTTTGAGAAAAGAAATGGAAGCAGCCAGCACAGGGCCCAGGCACATCTTTCCTGGGCTTTTCTGTCTTGGAGTAGCCCATGTATGTTGTGGTTGGAAAATGACCTTGCACTTCAGGAACTCTAGTGATAAATATCAGATAAATGTTTTAGTAACCTGAGGGATACCATAGGGACCTTTTTCAGAAATCTGCCGGAGTATCTATCATTGGGTCCTTTTTAAGTTGCATTGCGTGTCTCTGGGGTGATCCATGGGTTCATGGACAGATAAGGCATGAAAAGCAAGATTGGTGTAAGATTTACATAAATATGTGTCCATGTTGTGGCCATTTGATGGAGCCAGGTTAGCAGTGGGGTCAAGGGCAGCCCTTAGTCTGCACAACCAAGCCCCACAGAACTCCTGCCTTGGCCCTACTGTGGTAAAACCTCACTGGCTTCCCAAGGCAAGCCAGTATGGATGCATGCACCCAGCGAGCTGGAGTAATTAGACATCTGAGAGGAACCCAGTCTGAACTGGAGGTCAAAGGGTACTTGCCTCAGAAGTTCTTGAGTTATGGCTAGTTTTATTTGTATTTTTGCTCTAGGCCATAACCTTATAGATGAAGGTGTTAGATGCTTTGTAAATCCTAGTTCTTGAACTATAAGGACAAAAAACTTAGAAATTTAGCCGACACTGGTTTTGCTTTGAATCATTTGTTATGTCTTCTTAAGGTCACATCTGCCCATTCACAATTATACCATGTCCTTTTGAGGACAGACCATGCATGAATTGCTCCCCAGATCTATATATTAGCAAACTCTGTCTTTGATCTCTTGTCAACCTGGTTAAGGGTTCCTCTGTGATCTTCCTGTTTTTAAAATATTTATTAATAATACAAGAAACAACATGGGTATTTGAACTAAGAAGGAAGCCTTTCCTCTGTTCCTCTGACTCCGCCATCCCCTCCATGTGCTTGCCCCTGGTTAGTTGATATAGTAAATCATCTGTCTTAAAATATTTTCAGACAACCAAGAAGGGCCTTGGTTGGTGTGAAATTTTGAGGTGCCATCATTGTGTGGAGCTGCTTTTTTCTCCTTGGGCCTCCCCCACTCCCAGATCCTCCTTCACCCTCCACTTCCTGGGCAGCAGCAGCTGCCCCCCACCCAGCTTTGTGTCTGATCCCTGAAGATGTCTCCTTTCCGAAGCCTGGAGTAACTGAGCCATATTCCTCCTGATTAGTATACAGCTTACAGAGATGTGACCAATTTTCAATTACTTGATCTCTAGCACAGATAGAAGTGTACACTCTCACAGAGGATTTGCTGCAGAGTCCTTGCTTGCATAGATAGTGGATCTCAAATCCTATATTGCTAAAGCATGGGTTTGATCTGATTCTAGGCAGTTCCTTACCCCTGCCTACACGTGCGCTCACTACACAATCCCGGTTCTCCTTGAGCTTTCTGGCTGGGGTCATTGGATTTGAGAAGACTCCGAGAAACCTTTAAGAACTGCCTCAAAGCTATATATTTCTACAGGGGTCCTGAACACCCTGGAATCAGGAGCAAAAGGGGCAAAAGTCCTCCCTTTAATGAGTACAACCAGAAATACGCTCCCCTGCAGGCGAGGACAGGTCGCTATCCACAGCAAACATGGCCCCAGTGTCGTACATTATTTACTCCAAAGGTGAAGCAAGAAAAACAAAGAGAGGAAAGGGGATGCTGCTTGTGCGTGCGTGCGTGTGTGTGTGTGTGTGTGTGTGTGTGTGTGTGTGTGTGTGTGTCTGCAGCGTCCCAGGGCCAGGTGGGGGTTTGATTTATTTTTATTGGTATGGGAGCTGGGGGCAGGGGAAGATTTTCTTTCCCCTTCCTGTTTTTCTTCTTGCTTTTCTCCCTGAAATAAAAATTGATAGCATGTTTTTCGTGGCCCTGCTGCTCCCTGGCTTAACCGTATGCCTCCTTTCCCTGTCTCTTCCTCCTGTGCCCCTGCGGGCAGATGCCTGTGGCCTGTCGGATGCAGCCCACATCGAGAGCCTGCAGGAGAAGTCCCAGTGTGCCCTGGAGGAGTACGTGAGGAGCCAGTACCCCAACCAGCCAAGCCGTTTTGGCAAACTGCTGCTGCGACTGCCCTCCCTGCGCACCGTGTCCTCCTCCGTCATCGAGCAGCTCTTCTTCGTCCGTTTGGTAGGTAAAACCCCCATCGAAACTCTTATCCGAGATATGTTACTGTCTGGGAGCAGCTTCAACTGGCCTTACATGTCCATCCAGTGCTCCTAGAGCTCGGCAGGTTCCACCGCCCCTGCCCCCTCCCCTAGAGATGGAGAGACTCCTGAGGGCCAAGGACTCCGAAGCCTTAGGGGCTGCAAGTGCTGAGAGCCAGGCAGGCCAGGGGGAGGGGGCTGGGGACAGGTGCCCGCCCCGCAGCAGTGCACCATGCGAGCGAGCGAGCGCTACAAATCAGGAGAAAGAGACTCTCTTAGGATCAGATCTGTGAGCACGTTGGAAAGGGAAGAAAGAGGATCTTGTGTCTAGTGAGAAAATGAAAAAAAAATTTGGAAGAGAGGACCATTGAGAATTTTAATAAAACAGAAGGAAACTAATGGACCTTCCAGGATTTATTGTGGACGGCTGTGGATATATTCTGTACAGAAAACAACACCTATGGAAGTGGACTGAATCCTATGTAGAAACACACACACAGACACACCGAACATTGTTATTCATTTTGTAAAATACTAGTCTTTATTTTCATTTTTTGTAAAATTTAAACATCGTATGCGCATAAAAAAGGAAACAAGAATTAGGGGAAAATAACATTTTCCAAATAATTATAAAAATTGTCCTGTGTCTATGTATCTATATCTGTTTTGTATTTTTTTCTGGTTCCAAACCAGATTTCCTGTGATTCTATACTAATAATTTTTGATATAACCCTTTGCTTCTTATAATGAGTGCGATATATGTTGTCGAGACTGTTCTTCAAGAATTAAAATTGAAGTGAAAATTTAAACAAAAATAAAAGAATTTAGCAAAACCCATGTGTCTTGTTGCTTAAGTAATGTTATTAGTGCAAAAGAAACCCCTTCCACTTGAACTGTTGTGGAAAACTGGAGTGTTTTTTCGGGAGTGGGGAGAGACGTTTAAAGTCCAATACCAAGTTGGCAATGCTCATTTCCTACAACTAGCTGTTGGCCTAGCTTTATGCGCAGGGCCAGGTTGTGTGCGGGCTGGGTCTGCCGGCAGGACAGGGAAGGATACCTGAATCCCAGACAGCAGCCGGCAGGGCGCTTGGGCCGGCCGGGTCACCCAGCGCCACGGCTAGGGCAGCATCTGGGCCTGACCGCAGGTGGCTACGTTCTGTTCTGCGCTGGAGAGGTTTTGGAGCAATGCAAGGCCCAGGCCGGGTGCTGGGGAGCAGTTAGAAGAGGGACGCCTGCCCTGAGGCCTCTGAGCCCTGTGCCAGTTAGGAGGTTTGGGGCAGTTAGTGGCTTCCACATCCCCCAGCTCGGGATGGAGCCTCAGCGCTGGGATACCTAATTCTACAGTCCGCTTAAGGCCTGGCTGTGCCTTGTGCTTCCCTCCAGATCCCATCGCAGGGGGTCCCAAGAGGGTTCTGGCACCCGGATGGGCAGGCACAAGGCCCCCTCACCCCCTGCATCCGATGTGGCACTTAGCAGGGTGCCGATCTGGAACCCAGGAGCTGGGGTCAGCAGCACCTGAGCGAGCCTCTCTCCGAGGACGCTTTTTTGGGGCTCTTGCCCCTGGCAGGGCATAAACCTCCCTGTGAGGCCTCTGGCTTGGTATGCGTGGGGGGCAGCTCTCTGTAACAGCTTTCAGAGCATGAATGTTTTATAGGATCTGAGCTGGAGCTGTGAGAACACATACTGCCAAGGGAGCTCTTTCTTAACGTATTAATAAAGCCAGATCTTTAAAAATAACACCTCTCACCCGTCCCCCTCCCCCTAGCCCCAGACAGTCCCGGATGAGGCAAGCTCTTCACTTTCAGAAGTCACTGGCAATGTTTTGCTTTCAGTTTGCCGGTCTAGAAGTCTCTAGGTCCTCCCCCTCCAAAATGTATTAACAAGCTCCTACACTCCACGCAACCCGCTTGAGGTTTCTGATATTTTGGGATGCAGCGCAGCATGGGCAGTGCCCAGCAGACTGTGGAGATGCCCCCGCACACCCAAGATTAGAGGGCAAGATGGCAGGTGGTGGCCTGAGTGAGGGTGGCTGGATCCACAAAGCCTGGACCCCCCAACACTTTCCTCATTTTCTGCCCCAGGCCCAGGGGCATCTTACAGCTGAAAGTGACTTTCCTGTAGGTTGGACACCTAAGACCAGAGAGGTGTGCAGAGACATGCTGCTTAACCGCTGGTGGCGGGGAAACTCTCCATCCCAGTCACACTGCTTTTCCTGTCTTGGGGTGTGGTGGGCTGCTGCTAAGGGGCTGGCTTGGGAGAGGGGAGCAGGTTCCCTCCCAGAGCTCATGGATCTTTCCTGCCTTTCTGGAAATGAGATGTAAATATATTCATTATGGTGTGATCCCTCTGATGAAAACAGATAAACATTTTCGTAGGTCGGAAATGTACTTTTCAATTAATTTCAATATGGAGGCCTGAATACAAGGCCGCTAGTATGGAGACTGAGAGCAAAGGCCAGTGACATAGGAGTGCTTGCTCTGGTGTTCAGAGGTGACAGTGGACCCTTGACTTTTGCTCTTGGGTCCAGAGGTTTGCTCAGGATCAGTGCAATTGAGGCTGCTTTTATAAACTCTGATGGGGCCAATCTACCCAGCAAAGGGGGAGGCAGGCCTTCCCGTGGACTCCCTTGTGGGCTCTTCCAGGAGCCCTGTGGCCGGGAAAATAGGAGCAAACGGGGGTCCTTTCAGCAGTGGATTTCTCTGTTGTCTCTTCAATTGCTGGGGTGCCCTTCTCCTTTTGCCTCTGTAATATACCCAGAGAAATACTGGTATTGCCAGAATCAGAGATCTCTGTCTCATTAAGAGACAGAGCCTCTCAAGGACTCAGGCTATGCAAGCCCAAAGGCCTTGCACACTCAAGGCACGGAAAGGATTCAGGAATCTCCTCCTGCTAGGGGAAAATTTAGGAACCACCAAAGCAGCATCTAAAGGAAGGGCTAAGCCTTGTGACAACTGGGAATCCAGCTCTCCACATTGACATCTCTCTCCACCTCCTACTGGCCTCACCACTGTGTCTGTCTCTGGGGCTTAGGAAGGCCGCAGTGACTGAAAGAGCAGACACTTTCAGCTGTAAGATGCCCCTAGGAAGGGAAGGGGAGGGCCCAGGCCTCAGGAATAACCAGGCTGCCCTGACTGCACCCAGGGGCTTTCTCTGGGTTTTGGTCACTGCTGGCCCAGGACCTGGACAGGAAGCAAGGTGGAGTAGGTGGGGATCTCTCCTGCCTGGGTATCAGCCAGGAGGCCCCTGGGCCAGCCTCCATGCCAGGCACCAGGGGGAGCCATGGAACTCAGGTGCGAGGCTGCATGCTGGTGTGGGCCAGATGGTTAGTTGCCTTTGCCTGGAGCCTGGAGCTCTGCCTAGGCCTGGGCCCGGCCATGCTGTGGGAGTTCGAAAGAGTCTGAATGTAGAGCTAGGTACGGGGTCCAGGTAAAACCAATGGCTTCTCTGGGCCAGAGAAAATACAGCTCACCAGTTTGAGAGCAGCTCACCTAAAAGGACTTCACTCTCGAAATTACCTGTGACCCTGGATTTTCTGTGCTTTATTCTAGCTTGAACACTTGCTGGACAGCTGAGAACTTTAAGGACTTTGAAATCAGTTTCAACTACTTTAGCTACAAGCTTTGCTGCAAGCATCTGAAAGGCCATCTCAGGAGTCCTGTTCTCTAGGACAATTAGGGAACAGGGCTGAGCCTTTCTGGCACCACCTGGGAGGAAACTATGACCTTAAATTCACCCCGCTGTCCTACATATCCTGGGACCAACTGGGTGGAAGGAAGTCCAGGGGTGGGGATGCAGGTCCTATCCACCAGGACCATTGGGGGTCCAGGTCTCTGCTGCTGGAGTTGGGCAGGGTTTAACTCTGGCAGCAGCACATGGAGGACTCTGGGAGGTCCAACTGCTCTGAGAGGTCCAACTGTCAGGGGAGCTTGGGATCTAAAGCCTGGCCATTCATAACCCACTTGAGCTTGTCTCCTTGGAGCATTCAAAAAAATATATTTAAAACATATTCTTTCTCCTCTTCCTGGACTCGTAGGCACACCTTATATTCCTACAGTGGCTGAATCGCCTCCCAGGATCTCTGTGATTCCTTGGAAGAAATCACCTGAATATCTCTGCGAATAGGAGACCAGGAGGAGCAGGGTGGGGAGAGAGTCGAGGGGACCACAAGTGGGAACTAATAAAACTCTTGTTAAAGGGCCTGCTTGGGATCCCTGGTGTCACTGGGCCTTTTCCTTGGGAAACCAAGGAGTTGTATTCCTAAATGAGTTAAAGACCCATTTACCTCTGTCGTGTTCTATTCATCAAGCCACAAGTTGAGAGTTCCTAACATGAAACTATTTGTTTGCTTACACAACCAGCTGGGTGCAATTTCACGTCTGAGATATCTATCTGAAAGCGCCTCTCATTTATTATCTCTCCTTGTCAGCGAATCCATTTTCCAGGCCCCCTCCCCCCTTTGGAGTTTACTTTATTTATTTATTTATTCATTCATTCATTATTATTTGTGGGGGAAACTTCTCTGTCAGGCAGGACCTTGCGCTGGGATGCTCCGTAGGAAGCAGCAGCTCCTGGTGCAGGTTGGTTGTTCGTGCCCAGTGCTCAAGCAAGGCTACAGCTGACCTAGGCTGGCTGGTGGGCCAGCCTGGGCATGGGGTGGGCCTGGCTGGACACTGCAGAGCCGCTCCATTGTCTTGCCTGATATCCTGCTCCCAGCCCCACCCCACCCTGCGTCAACTTCAACCACCTGTGTGAGGAAGGGGCCATGGAGGTGGGGGGTCGGGAAGTGAACCCAGGAACCTTTCCCCAAGAGGGGGACTCCAGATTTGGGTTGGATCCATGCTTTCACAAAGCCTCACCTAGTCCCATGGGGCCAATTTCTTCTCCCTGGCCGGCCGGAGGCAGAGTGAGTAGCCAAGATGTAAATAGTTACGTGATGGGTTGGGGGAGGGGGAGGTACATTTATTGTGTGTGCGGAGGGGAGAAGGCTGCACGTGGTTTCAATTTTGAAGCACAAAGAAATAACATGCAATGCAGAAAATAGGTTTATGAATGTAATTGAGAGGAAAGAAAACAATTAACACGGTGCAGGGTTGCACACTTGATTCCCCACCCCTTGCTTTCCCTTCTACCCCAATTTTGAAAAATCCGGATCTTGTGAATAGAGTGGGTCTAGGCAGTTGGATCCCGCTGACAGGGGAACCCCTGATGGGAATCTCAGTGATAGCTAGATAATGGTGTCTATCCATCTCCTGGACTGCTAGGGCCTCCCAGCTGAAAGCGAGGGATCAAACCCCAAAGTCCAGCTTATAAAATACCCTCAATTGTCAGGAAACAAGCAGAAAGGGGAGGAGGGCAAAAGGAGAAAGATAGAGAGAGATAGCGAGGGATTTCTTTAAGAAGCCCAGGCTGGTCCCTGCAAGCTATCCTATTGTGTTGATTTAGGAAGACATTTGCTGTATATAACGTTTAAGGCTGATAATATCATTGCGCAGCCAGATAAATAAAGCGTTGGCCCAACGGTGGGGTCAGCGATCGATCTTGGGCTCAGAGGAAAAAGGAGAGAGACAGGGTCGTGCACGAGGCTGGTCTGTGTGCTTGTCAGGCAGCGAGCAGGAGCGGGAGCCCGGGTGTATGTGCTCGTCAGGGTGTGCGAGAGGGAGAACCAAGTCTTCAGCTGGCCAACAGGCTCATTAGCATTCCTAACCCATGGACCTGCGCTGACAACTAACAGAGATATCCCGCTCACACCAGGCCTCCTCTCCTTTTGTCTCCAGATCTGGAAGAGAGAAAGATTTCTCGGTGGAAACTGGAGACTGAACTTCCATAGGAGTGTCAGAGAGATTCAAGGTTTTCCTTTTTTGCGGGGGGCGGGAGAGGGTGGAAGAAAAAAACGAGCCACCAATATTTTGCCTGATCTTTTACTCTGCCTTAAACAACTTCCCTCCTCACGGGGAACTTTTTTTCTTTTTTTTCTTTTTTCTCTCAAAATGCAATATGCTTGTGAAATGCCAAGCTTAAGTAAATGAGAGAGAAAATCCGCTGGAAATATCTTGCTATTTCTCCTGTTATCCAGGAAGAGAGGTGGCTGGGTGTGTGTCTGGCTCCTATACGCCTGCAAAGCTGGTACTTTTAAAGACTCGAAGGACACAGCGGCCAGGGGTGGCTGGAGCTTTTTGTTTCTCTTCTTTCTTCTGCTTGGTTTTGTCTCGTTATGGAATAAAGTTAATTTCTATAATAAACATTCTGCTTATTACCTCCGTCACTCCCCATTGTTTTAAAATAAAACATCTTTCGAAGTTGTGAAGGATCTGATTTTGAATTAATTACCAGAAAAATGTAATTTCAGATGCCCCTACTATTCTGAGAGACATTTGAAAATGACACCCATTTGTGTGGGTTTTTTTCACCCTCACACCTATTTGGTGGGAGTCCCTTTACCCTGTCTCTCAGGGATAAATATGTATCCACTTTGCTCTCCTAGATCCTGTTCCTTGAACTCCACCAAACTAGGCGGATAGTTTTACATGGGAGTGTACAAATTATCCCATGTTGACAGATGTTTGTCACTTAGTAACTTCTTTCCAAGTTTTCTCCCCTCCCTAAGCTTTCTTTCCAGCTTGCTTTGTTGTTTTAAAATATGCACGTCTCTCACTGGAATGCCAGTCACGAGTGCAAACTTTGTGTCCAACCTCCCACAAGAAATGATCCTTTTAGAGGGAACTCGATATGTCTCAATCTGCACTTCACTCAAAGCCTCTGGGTACCGGCCACTCACTGATTCTGGCTCCAAAATAACTCAGCAGAAACGAGTTTCCAACTAAAAATCCCCTCGAATGTCTCCCAGGGAAGAAATATAGCTCCTATAATTAAAGGAGGCAACGGCCGAGGGGGAATGCAGCCGGCAGCCAAACAAAAAAAGTAAGAGTTTTATTTATTTGCTGACTGAACTTGGGTTGTCATGACCAGCAGGTTTACCCACACCAGCAGTGCTGGAGGTATGCAGCCTTCCAACACAGCAGGCGGGGATGAAGGGAAGGGGGTGATGACCTAGCACAGGGAGGAGCAAGCACAGAGACCAGGCCAACTTTGGGAAGAGACTTCTGGGGGACAATGCACAGAAATCTCCTAGCACTGGATTTGAGTTTAAAAAATTTTTTGAAAAGTTGTAACTGAAGAATATGGGGGGGGGGCTCAGAGGAGATGAAGGAGTAATTACAGTAAACTCTTAAATGTGGGGTAGCATCAGGAAAAGGACTCTAACTGCTTTCCCCAGAAAAGTAATGTGACAGCAGGGAAATTATTAGCTGTGCTGTGTGTGGCAATCCGGCGTGTGGGGGGCGGGAGGATGGAGGGAGGATGGAGACCAGGGAAGAATTTCCAGGACTCCAAGCAAAAGTGCCTTGAGGAGCCAGGAGCCTGCCACCCTCCTTGGCAAAAGTTGCCCAGGAGGTGTGGATGGGGAGTCTCCTGTAGAAGACCTCATCTTTGCACTTTATTTTAATTAGTTTCGTCTCAGAGAGCTGATTCTGGCATCAGAACCGCTCACGGGGTGACTCTGCTCTCGCGGGGCGCAGAACACCCCCCAGGCTCTCAGACCACCCTCCGGAGAGGAGGTGGTGATGGTTGCGCGCTTCAGAACAGAAGGAGGACGCAGGCCGGGCAGCTCATTTCTATTAAAAAGGCCAAACTTTAGCTGTGATGAAAAACAGATGAATTTTTTTCCGCCCTCTCTCTGAAACAGTTACTTTCTTTTACTGATGTGAAGTGACGTCAGCGATGCCTGCCCTATCCCCTTGGAGAGAAGGGCGAGAGGAGGAGGGATGGAAGGAAGGAAGCAGGGAACTGGGAGGAAAAGCTAGAGAAAGAGAGAAAGAGGAGCTGGGAGAACGGGGACCCGATGGAAGGGGAGAGGGGATGGAGTTGACATCCCACAGGGCTCTGGCCAGGATTCCACAGAGTGGGCCAAACAGTGATTGAGAGGCCGGTGGCGGCTCGGACACCACCTCCTCCCCTCCGCCGATCTACATATTCTAACATATGGAAAGCTTACAGGCCCTGTGCACTTATAGAAGCCGATAATGCATTAGCTCTCAGCAATATTTACAGCGCCACTTTTAATACACACCAGATGGTTCGCGACTGTGCCGCCTCAGCCAGCTCACTCCTCGGTTTTTACTCGGCGGCACTTTGTTGCAATTACGCTCCATGCTGAGACCAATTTTATTGGTGACCTATTTTTCATATTTGCAGCATTTTATATTAAAAACCTCCTCCCTGGCCTTTTTTTTTTTTTTTTTTTTTTTTTTTTTTTGTGCAAAGGCCAGCGCTCAGGCAGGGAGAGCTTTAAGAGGACAGCGGTGCAGTCGAGGTGGATATTAATATTTATCGTGATGTTCCATGCCTCAGGTTGAAGTGAGTAAAGCCGATAGACATAAGTACTCCGGTCATTATGTTTGTTCACTCACCCCCTGTTTGTCAGACCCCCACGGACCGTCTACACGGCGCGCCCGCCTCAGAGTCAATACACCGGACCATAAATATTGTATTCCATTAATTATCACGCCACTGGCTTATCCGGGGCGCCGGCGTCCTCCAGCGACCAGGGCAAATGAGGACGCTTCCCGAGCGCGCTTGCAGGCCGGGAGCCCCGCCGCAGTGGCCGCGGTGCCTGGGAATTCCCGGCGCGGCGCGGCGCCGGCTCTGTGCGCCCAGGCCTGGGGCCGCGCGCCGAAGGCGAAGGCGGGGCGGTGGCGCTGCCCGACGCCGCCAGGAGCGCTCGGTACCTGTTATCTCGCCACGCAGAAGGCCGCAGGGAGAAGCCCATTTGGCACGCCAGGAAAGGCTTTCAACTTTATCTCCCGCCATGTAAATATCCCCGAGTGCCCCACGGAGGGACTTTGTTTTGCACCAAACAATATAAATATCCTATTTGCTGCAACGCAGGTGTGCTTTTCCTGCCCAAACTCTTTTTTTTTTAATTTTTTTCTTCTGTTCTCTCGTTTATAGTAACTCCTTATGCCACCCCTCCCCAACTCAGCTGGTTAGAAAAAAAATCACAGATGTTTACTTTATTGATATAACCTAGACCATAGTTAGGCTGAAGATAATATGCCTGGACTAGGAGTCATTTAGCAAATAATAGAGGCATTCTGGATGGTTTCCAACGTTACACATGTACTTGGTCATAAAATGATACGTGAAAAAATTAACATCTGCTTTCCTAAAATAAAGTGTGCCAAGTAGCTTTTTATGAATGCTTTCCTCATTTTAAAAAGAAATATGGAGAGATAAACTGGCACCCAGATGTATAGCATATTTATCATGGTTTTAGGAGTTAAAGGTAGCCATTTATTGCGCGAGCCATTTAAAAACTGACGTTTTAAAAGCTACTTAACCCTAGACATGCTTGCATCTTGAAGAGTCTTCCAAATTTTATTATTTAAAGAGGAATTTACTGTCATTTAATTGCATATCAAGGCAGAACTATGTGCAAATCGGGTCCTGCAGCCTCAGCTCCACAGAAACTCCAACTCATCTTTTATTTACCTAATTTCTCAGCAAGGTTCCCAGGCCCTTAAGAAGGCAGAGCTGGAAAGTTTAGTTGGGCTCTTTTTTGTTGTTGTTTAATTCCACTATTAGGAAATGAGGCCTACCTTTGAATTATTTCATTAGGATTTGGCCTTTTGGGGGAAGGGGTGGGAACCATAATCATTAGTGGCTTTTTATTATTTCTACAATAAATGGCTAGATTCTTTGTTGAATAAGCTGCTTGAATGTTTTGCAGATGTTCCACTTAGACCAAATCTGACCCCCTATTTCCTCCCAAATAAGTTGCTTAAACTCTCACTCCAGTCCATTTGCAGGAGAACACTCTTCCCCACCCTAGCAAGGTTGGAACTACAGGACATACCCTAGCTACACACACACACACCTCACTTTACACACACACACCTCACTTTACACACACACACACACCTCACTTTACACACACACACACACACACACACACACACACACACACACTCCCACCCACTGAGCTTCTGAGCATGGCAGAGGATAAGGAAAGGGAGGCAAAGGCGAGGTGTGCAGACAGCAGAGAAGGAGGAAGGCGGCCCAGTGGTCACAGCCCCGCGGAGGCGTGCCCTGCCCCGGCCCTCGCCCCCTTTTGTGCCTGTGGTTTGAAACACTGGAGGTGGCCCAGGTCCGTTTCCCTCCAAGGGCTGAGAATCTTGCTTTGCCAAGTGCTGGGGGGCATCCGCCCAAAGTGCTGGGGCCTCTCCGGGGCGCGGAGGCCAGGTCGAGGTCCCCGGGTCGCCGCGTGGGCGCATCCCTCGCCCCGCCCCGCCCGGCCGCGCGTGGGGACCGAGGGGCTTAACAAAGGGCTCCGCGGGGCGCGGGGCGCGGCCACGTGACGGCCGGGCGCAGCGTCGCGGGCCCGCGGCGGGGAGGGCGGCGGGCGGCCCGGGGAGCCCGCGCCGGCTCGGTTGCAAAGCGCGGCCCGGGCGGGTGAGAGCGGCGGGTGCAGAGTCGACGCCCGGCTCCGGCTCTGCGGCTCCGACCTGCGGACGCGCCCTGGGCCGGCGGGTGGCGCGGGGCGAGGGGGAGGAAGTGCGCCTTCTGAGTGACAGCACCCTTTCCACAGGGCAAACGGGGGACGGACGGGTTGGGGGGCTGCCAGTATGCATAGCGGACTTTTCAGGTTTGCAGTTATTTCCCCTCCCCCCTTAGCTATTTCCCTTTCTTTAAAATTTTGTCTTGTTCTTTTTTCTCTTTCTTTCTTTCTTTCTTTCTTTCTTTTTTCCTCCTCCTCTTTATTTTTCCTCCAAATCTTCTTCGAGCCTCTACGAATATGTGATGTCTTGATGTGTTTTCCGGAGAAAGACTGATCCAACTTTAAAAAAAAAAAAAAAAAAACAAAACATCTTTTAGGGGTGGAAAAAAATTACTGGGACATGTAAACAGGATTGCAGGATTCGCTGGCCACAGTCAGCAGTAAAGGCTTTAGGCTTTAGGCTTCCACACAGGATCTTTAAAGAGGGTCTGGTGGTACAGACAGGGGTCAGCTTAAAAAGTTCTCCCTCGCCCTAAAAACAAAACCTGTCCCGCTTTACTTCTTGTTAGAAAAGCGAACGTCCTCCTCTCCTCCTTTGAGAGCCTCTGAATTGAGGGTGGATGCCTCCCTGAGAAATAGGGATGGGAAGGGAGAGCTTATCTCACACACAGATTGTTTAAACCAGCTTTCAGATCATTTAACCTCAGGAATACTTTCATTATGTCCCTTCTCAACCCCAGCTTTTTAATTTTTTTCCTTTTTTTTTTTTAATTGAGAGACCCACGTCTTCCAGAGGAGAAAACCTTTTGAATCAGAGTTAAGCCCCCAGCGTCAGTTGTTTGTTGTTGGTGGTAGTTTTCATGATTATGACGGTTATTATGTCATCCTCTCCTTTTTGCACCTGATCTGATGGGAGAACTTTTTTAAAGAGTGTGCAATGAAGGACACAAAGACAGTATATCAGTGAAAAGAAGAAAGTGGCCCTTTTAATGGGAACTAAAGAAAACCCAAATGTAGATGAAGTGTACCGTAAAAGCTGCTTCAAAGTCCATCTTAATTCCCTTGGGCTCAGTCATCTCGGACATGTGATAATTGGGAGTTCTGCAGAGGTAAGGTGACCCTGGGTGGGGAGCCCTGCTGATGTGATGCCCTGCCCTATCATTCCAGCTACATTTGCACTAAGAACTCACAATATTCAGAGACCAGATTTGCCTACTCTGCCTCCCAACACTACCTGCCTATTAGAGTAAATTTTTTTGTCCTTCCCTGGTTACTTTGCTTACCAGGGGCGCCCTGTGCTCTATTCTACCTCCTCCCCACCCAGCAGGTTGGGATATTCTGGGTCAGATTCTAAAGTTTCTACTATTATTTTGTGACCAACTCTGTTGAATTTTCTATTTATTTTTGGACCTCAGGCTTTTTGGATCACAAAGTCCCCACAAGTAACACAGCAATAAATCTGAACAAAAATAAGACAGATTTCCTCATCGATGTGTAATAAAGTTAAAGGACATTGTTTTGTCAGACAAGCGCTAAGTAGAAAATAAATCTCAGAGTCTGGGGAAACAAAACGGAGCGCTGCTGGCATGTGTGTAAATTTACTTTTAAAAGCAATAAATCAATGTTAAATTAAACAGCTGGGTACCCTGTCTAAGAGAAGGTTCCATGTTTAAGAAGACCTTGATGGGAGAAATGTGTGATTTAACAAGACACACACACACATACACACACACACACACACACACACACAAAGATTTTTGTTTCGATCCAGAGGCAAGATTGACCTGGAAACTTTCTCTCTAAACTTCAGACAGGAAGGGGGAAGGAGAGGGCGAGAGTGAGAGAAATGTATCTGCTGTCCATCCTCAGATTTCTACACGTTTTCAGACATAAGGAGACAAGGAGGTTTTATAGGAACCTTTCAAATATTTTCTAAGTTATCAGTTAAGCTCTGAGGTCCTCTTTCCATTGGCTTAGGCTTGTTGTGAGTTTTGTTAGATCTCTTTCTGTAAATGCTATAACCTGTGGAGATACTTTAATGAACACACTGAATACCTTCTTATCAGACATCTCCTTTACTTTTGATGTGATTGTTTTGCATTGGAAATAACATAATAGAAAGATAAAGAGAACTGTTAATTTCTATCTATTACTCCTGTTTTCACTGAAAAACAAACTCGAGATTGGAGCAGAATTTAATACTCCACTGTAATATCATTTTAATATTTTATTTCCACTTACTATCATTATTGGTATTTTACACAATTATTCACTGAGGAAAATTGTGGGAGGTGAGAGTAGAGGAAAGAGACAAAAACAATTGAACACCCATGCTCGGGCTGTGTATTCTAAGAATAATGTGAATCAATGCGCTATTACAAGAGGCGATATTCAATAGTGGGGAATCTAGGAGTACTTTAAGGCTAGCATGTATATACACTGGATTTCCACCTGCTTTAAAATGAAATTACAAAAAGATTCTACAGTTCTTTAGAAAGCAGGCATACTATTGAACTCTTTTTTTTGCTTTATCAATTCGGATCGAGTGATTTCAAAGAAAAATATGGGGTTCTTGCCCACGTAGAAAGCAGTACATTGTTCTTGATTTGCTTTCTATCACAGCCTCAGAAGCTTTATTTTGTACTTATGTTGTTAGCCCACTTCCAAGGAAAATGCACATAATTTGGTAACATCATTCAACTTTAAAAATGGGAAAAATGCTGTCTTTCCCCTCAGGCTACAAACTAACAGGGCTATCTGACAGCATCCTAGCTACCTTTGACTTTCTTTCAGCCAAAGGGAAATATCAAAGACCAGGTTGCCTGGAGAAAAATAAAGTTATACTATTTATATTTGGGAGACAGTTTTCCATCTCCATGACCGTTCCTGGCTTGTTAAGTAAATCTGTGTCTTATGCCACTCAGAGATAGCTCTGACTGCCTGTCAAGAGACGTCTGGGTAGCCTTAGGAACTCGAAATGACTTCTCCCACCCTGCTAGGCTTTCCCAGCAGTGTGCTTGCCCCTGCACGGAAGCCCTGGGAATCATTTAAGCCCAAGGTGAGCCTTTCAGCCACTGCTCTTTGTCCCCATGTGGACAGGAAGATGCAGAACTAGCTGGACGCTGGGCTCTTTTTGGGGAGGAGGGGAAGGGATGGAGAGTCCGCCTGTTCTGATTAAAGACAAAAAAGCAATGCTGTGAGGAGCTGTCCTTCAGCCTCAGCAGAAGGCAGACTCTGTCCATCTCACCTCAGTAGTTATGTTTGTTTGAGTTGGCTTCTGGGACCAAGAGCGGAAACTTGCAGGTAGTGCTTTGCTTGGGTGAGACTGGGCCGGTGGTGGCATTACGGCAAGTGCATCTTTAAGTACCCTTAGCTGCTGCATCCCCTGGTCTCTCAGTGCTCTGTGCTCGGGTTGGGCGCGCTTTGATTCTAACTTTGTTTGCTAGATGGCGCTCGGTGTCTCAGGACCTTCCGTTTCAGAATTAAAGTGGCTTTTTAGCACTGTTGTTCTGAGCTAGTTGGGGGCATTTGATTAGCATAGTGATGGTAACGTTATTATTGACTTTGTTTCTGTCACTTTTGCTCTCTTTTTGACTAAGGTGGCTTTCAGGTAGGCGCTGCCTGTCTTAATCTATATACTAATAAAGCTTAAGGAAATTCTGCTCCTGAATCTAGGGCACATTTATGGTTCAGTTCCTCATTCTGATATGTTTCAAAAAGCACCTCAACTTTTCCTCCGGTCATCTGATTGAGGTTTGCAGGAAAGGATAAATCAGCAGGTCCAGATGGTTATTTGCAATTCTGAGGTTTCCCACCAGAGTCTACCAGTGGTTTCCACCACTGTTCCCCACTCCCATTTCAGGTTGAATTAAGCTGATCTTAGGGAACCTATTACTTTCATTTGCCATTATGGGATATCATTAATTGATTTTTAAAAGGCTAATGATTTATTTAAAGCTCCAGTACTAAAGCTGCATGTCTATCAAGAGGTATGTTTTACTATTGGTAATAAAAGTCACTACAAAGCTTGATTAACATGGTAATTTGTGGATTCTAATGTGTGTTTATTTGAACCACTAACTGATTCTTCTCAGATATTGAAGACGCATTTGGGTTTGGGGGGGATTCCTTTGTGTGGAAGCACAAAGAGAAAAAAGCGATAGTCCTAAGTTTGTGATGGAAAAAAAGATGAGCCCAAAGAACCTGCCTGCTGTTTTGTTGAATGAAGATGTCCGGTCCACAGCACCAGCACTGTCTCCACATTGTCTGTCCTTTAGAGGAAGGGTTGCAGGTAAAGGAGAGAGCAGTGGCAAGTGAGGGAAAAATTTTTCTTTAAGGACATTTTCCCAACACTTTCACAGAGGAGGGTTACACTTGTTACTCACTTTTAGAATTTTGGGGAACTAATTTGTACAGAAATGTTCCACTTTTGGAAAGATTAATACCACTCAGGGCTGGGTGGCTCGGAAACCTTTTGTTGAGTTCAGGCTGCTTTGGGGAAGAACCCCGCAAAGTCTCTCTCTAGGTGTTAGGCTGAAACTAGCAGGCGCTGAAAACCTAGAGAGGAAAATTTACAACTTGATCAGCCCCAGCCACACACCAAAAACCTGCTGTGGATGCAAACATATGTTCCAGATTAAGTTAAGCAAATGGTGTCGGTTCTTTCTTCCCCCAGGTTGAAAGTTGATCAGGAAAATTCAAATTTAAGTGTGCTGTGCTTAGTGGATCACTAGATTCTCAGATGCTTATAAAATCCTCTCCAGCCACTGACTGGAGAGTTCCCATATATTTCCATGACCTCCTTGAGGTCCTAGGTTAGCATCTCCTGTAAATTAGTAATAATTCCACCCAGGCATTATTTTCTAGGAACGCAAGCAGTTTTAAAACTTGGCTAATGTGAAAACTGGCTAGATTCTTCCCTCTGATATTAAAGTACTAGGTAGCCAAAGTGTAACTCAGTTATTCTAATGGTTTCTCTCTTGTACTGTACACTTACATTTTAAAATCTGATCTTAAAAGTACAGAATTTACCTTCAAGTTCTTTCAAAGTTTCATTCACTAGAGGAACAGGTGATTTTTTTCACAGGATGAGACAGAATGAATGAATGTTACTGAAGCTTTTAATAATGTCAAGAAACACCAAAATTATGATATTTCTTTCAATGGGGTAACTGTGTCTCAAAAAACTCGCCGTGATTGTCCAGCCATCTTCCAACTCAATTATTTGAGGACCAGGCTGGCTACTAAGTTGTTTGGCCAGGAAGTTTGAATTAACTTCTCACTGTCTAAGATAGCTCTATGGGTGAGCCGAAGAGAAGGAAATCAGCCTTCAGACACCTCTGGAATCGCGGGAGTCCAAGCTCATTCCCTTTACCTCTCCCATTTGGAACGATCGCCCTGCAGATTCTAATCAATATTGTCATGTTGAAATTTGGTAGTTATGGTTTATACCTCTTCTTGTCCCAGGAGGTTTGGGCAAATGTTTAGAGATTGCTGATTTCTAAGAACCTTGGTCAGGAATCCTATTCTTTTATAACATAGAAAGTACATGCATTTGTTTAAGTAAGCAGTGTATATTTGACATTGACAAATGGCAAGAGACAAGGAAACTAATTTTAAAAGACTTGGAAGGGGAAAAGTGTGTAGGACAGCAGCAGTCCTACAAAAGAGTAGGGCTGGGATTAAAAGAAAAATTGAATACTGAGGGAAAAATGACTGCATATGCTCTAGGATGGTGTAAAGTTTCATTGAACATGGTCAGGTGGGCCAGGGAGACCTGATCGATACCCTCAATGTTTTGATTCAGTACGTGGAAAAGTGAACTTCTCATACTTCCTTTCTTTGCATTTTTCTCTGGCAAAAGTGGTTCTATCAAAAGTGGTGAAAGTTTTTGACTTAAAATAATCTAGAAAAGTCATTCTGAAATTAGATCAGGAACTAAATTAATTAAATAATTATTTTAACAACTCCTTCCTCTGGAGTCAGAAAGAAAATTTCTTCTGAAGAAAACAGATTCCCTCCCCCCAATCCGACTGACAGCAAACCCTCTGCACCCAGGCATTCAGGAAGTGCTACCTGTTTACCCCAAATCTGTACAATTCCCTCACCCCCACAAAGGAAAACCTCAAGTCCTGCTCTTTGCCTGATTCCCTTTTTTGGCTCCTAAACTCCAGAAAGATAATAGGAAATGTTTCATTTATGCAAAAAGGGAAGCTCAGTTCAGGAGATGAGCTCCCAAAAAACATACCAACCAAAGACAGACAGACGTATGGAGATATTTCAGTTTCGGGTTCAGATAGTGGCAGGTGCACCCTAGTCTAGAATGTGCCATTCAACAGGTCCCCCTCGAAACTCTGCCCATGTCCGCTGCTATATTGCATCAGCTGAGGTGAGTTTTCCCCAGTTTCAACAGGTTGTGCCCTTAGTTTAAATAGCTCTGGGCATGGCAAAGCCTCTCTAGTACAGCATGGTTTTATCTTAGTATTTGGACAAAACGACTCTCAACACCGAAAGAATGACCCAACTATAAGGAAAACAAATTTTGGGAAGAAAAATTCCAGCAGTTACTTTGGAGACTAGGAAAGGGCAAAAAGTTTGTGTAAGTAGTGTAGTAGGAGAAAGCGGTGCTTATGGCTCTTCGGAGAAAACAAATTAAATTGCTACCCCATGCAAGTGTTAATGAAACGTTTGTAGGTCTGAAAGGACAGAAAAATACAGCATTTTGAGGCTAAGTTGCTGCTAAACTGTGGAATGCAGTGAAATTTTTTTTGGTCATATTACATCAGTGAATAGCTTCATCCTGAATTTATCCATCTTAATCTATGTTACTATACATATAAAATTTGAAAATGGTTTATTGAGGGTGTTTTGTACGAAAGAAATCGCTTAATTTAAGATATTGGAGTCTTCTCTTTCTTGATATTTCTTTTCACTCTCTCGAGAAGTTTAGATTAAGTTGGTTTAAAACCACTTTTGTACAATCCATCTTTAACAGAAATTTGTTTTTGGCGTCTCACTTACTCTAAACGTAATATTTTTGTTCTCAATGTTAATTCAAGAGAGTGGATCAACAGAACAGAGTCCTGGTAAGAGAGGAGAGATTTCACTCAAAGCCCAACACATGGAGTAAGTTTCAATACAGCACAGTGCAATTTG
The DNA here is from genome assembly GCF_034190915.1 of Cavia porcellus. NCBI lineage: Eukaryota > Metazoa > Chordata > Mammalia > Rodentia > Caviidae > Cavia > Cavia porcellus. Next base: position 128,889,639 of record NW_026947485.1, read on the forward strand.
AAATCTTTTAAAAACTAGTTTTGTCTTAGGGGTGGCACCTGAAGAGTTGTTAGGGCGATCAAGCTGTTAAAAAGACACCCCACAGAAAGTGATCTGCCTTTGTGGTACATGGCTTATCTCGACTGTGAAAAAGAAAGTCACACAGGGAGGTGTATGGAAACGCACAGGTAGGGTTGAGGTTTGCGGAGAAGCAGCGGCGGATCCCGAGCCTGCCGCCCCTCCTGACTGCAGGCACCTAAGTCGCTGTCAGGGTTTTTACTGAGCTGCCAGGCCCCCGGTCAGGCGTTAAGCCGCCGAGTCCCGCTCCGGGGCTGCAGTGAACCAGTGAGTGAGTGAGTGAGTGAGTGCCCGGTTTGCACCCGAGCTGCTGCACAGTTCCGGCCCCGCAGAGCCTCGGCCCGGGGCCCCAGGAGTTTGGTGTCTTTGGCTGGCAGACTTGGGGGACCACGAACCCGGAAGCCTGTGCTCCTGGTGCAGGTGGACCTCCTGCATCACAGTCCGCACAGCCCTGGCCAGCCGAAGAGGGGTGGTGCAAAGCTGTTGGGAGGAAGGTGAAGGCTGGACCGGGAAGACCCTTACCAGGAAGGCGGCTGCGAGCGGGGCTGCTTGGAGCGCGGACCAGCGCAGTTCGGGGAGGCGCGCAGGGACAACTTTTGAAGCTTTGATGAGCCCGGGCGAGCAGCAAGCGAAACTCACCACCAAAGTGGACTGCGCACACTTTCCACTCACTGTCGTTTTGGGCTCAGATCCTACGATTTCGGGAGCCAGTTTTCTGTGGTGGGGGGAGTGGCCAGAGAAGGGAATCTGGCGAGGCCCGGACTTCGGGGTTCCAGCCAACAGCAGGCAGGGGGCACCGCGGGCGCTGTCCATGGTGCTGGGGAGAGCGCGGCTTCCTTTCGCTTCTCTCTGCTTGTCCCAAACCCAGCTCAGGTGTAAAGGGAAAGGGACGCCAACTCCCCCGTTAAGATTTTATTCCCCCTGCCTTACAATGTGGAAAATAGAGTTCGGCTGTATAATTTCAACAGTCCTCTAGGAGGATTCGGCTCTTCATTTCTCATTCATTATTGCTGAGAGAGAGGTGTTAAACGGTCATCACAGGTAGTCTTCCACTTTTCAAAGTAAAGTCATCAGCAATTTTTGATATTCAAAGTAAAGATAAGAGTGGAAAGAAAAAGAATGATTTGAGATTCTGCACATATCCAAAGGCAATTCACCATTTCGGGATTTGGTAGGAAATAAAGCACGACTTAACCTGCCAGATGACACGAGTTTATTGAGAAAGTACTATATAAATTTCTTCAATTTTGCCTAAGTAATTCTTTAAGCTGCATACTTTGCCAAATGGCATATTTAAATATTTTTCAGCAAAAGTAAAAGAAGCAAGTTGCCTACTGTAGTGTATGAATTAAGAAATAAGAACTCATTCTAAGTATTAAAATGGTATTTGAACAGCTGTATTTTCAACAGGACAAATTTGATTCCTTTAAAAAAAGGTGATCAAAAAATAGGATATAGGTAAATTATTTCAAAATTTGGACAAATAATTAAATAGACATGTAACCTACTTAGTAAGAGTCACATTCTTGTAGCACTGCCCCCCCCCATTGTGTGACAAACAGGTAGACTATTAGATATGTTTGGTCGAAGTAGAAATGTGAAGAACACAAATAAAAATTGATCTTGTTTTAATTATGAAAATCTTATTTAGCCTCAGCAACTAGAATCCATGTGACAATGAAGAAGAGGACATGAATTTAAACAGCTGACACAGTGATCAGCAGCCACTGACAGCATCTCATTTGATATTTGATATCAAGCACTAGATCAATATTTGTAAGATCAATGCAATTTTAATGGTTTTCTTTCAAAACCGTATGAAAGCCAAATTGTGACTCTGTGCTAGGATTATTTTTAGAGCTAGTTATTCCCAGGGACAATATTAAGTAATTTACTGAAGCAAAGCAAAAGAAACAAAACAAAACAAAACCACTACAACAAACCATCAATATTTCTTCAGTTGATAAATCCTGATTATCCAAGTACCCAGAGAAAGTGTGAACATTTATTGGAAAAAGGCCATTTATTTCATTGTGGTTTAAAAAAAAAAAGAAAATAAGCCTTTGAAAAATTCTTTGGGGTTCATGAAGATGAACTGGATCAGAGATAGCCTTCTCAGACACAATGGGATTAGGTGGTACTTGAGCAAAAAGAAATGAAAATGATAAAAAGGGAAGACCTAGGCCTTTTAGGTATAGGGTCAATCCTCTCGAGTGTGAACTTCAATGGGAAATAACAGGGTTTTTTTTTTTTTTCTGCATTTCTAGTAGAGTAGAAAACTGAGAGCCCTTTCTGATACTCTAAGCAATGCTCTCACAAAGGTCAAATAGAGAGGGAAAAGTAAATGGGTATAAAAATATTGCCCACTACTTTCCATAGAAGAGTTTATAACAAAATAAAATGCAACTAATTCTTACTTAGAGGAACATAGTTTTAAACATATTATATTTTGATTCATTTGGTTACCAACTCATTGTGACAAAAACGCTAAACTTGGATTTATTTTTACAGATTCAATTTTGAGGAACTTTCAGCTAGAGCAACCCAAGACCATCTGTACCAACAATTTCTGGGGAGGTGATTGATGGGTGTGTGTGTGTTAGAGGAGATGTAACTAGGTAAACATTTCAAAAGAAAGCAACAAAGGTGAGCTGTGGTGATTTTAGGTAGTGTTAAAGACAAGAAGAGGTTAAAGTTTTTAGGTTATAAGACCAAGAAAATGTGGGCATTTGTAATTTAAGTTTAATTAAAGACAGGAGAAATTTATTTTCTTTTCACTCAAAATGATAGGAACATTTTAGAAAACTTCTGATGCTTAACCCCAAAAGACCTCTCATTGTCTTTCACATAGAGAATACTTCCAAATTATGCAATTCTTTCTTCACGTGTGTATTTTTTCTTGATATTTTTCTGGATGACAGTAAGTTGTCTGATGAGAAAGTGACAGATCACTTCAAATAAAGGGCATTGCACTACATGCTTTTAAGTAAAATTCATAACTAAGTCTTTTTGTGGCACCAGACACCTTGTATATTCCTGAAAACTCTAGACAAGTGGATATTTTCCAGGATTTTAATAACCCCATAAAGAAGTCACTGCATGTGCCTCTCTGTTCCGTTGTATTTCAAATTTGGCAGGTTACCTATAAATTAAAGACATCAACAGTTTAAATCAATTTTTCTTTAATAAAACAAAGTCACCCTTACAACAAGTACACATTACATATAAATAGAGAACTTATAGATGCAAATAACTTGAAAGTATTTACTGTAATGTCTTAGAGATTTTGAACTTGAAAATTTAGTATAAAAGAAGTTTTAAAAACATGCACAGTGACCAACATTCACTGAGCATCTATGGTACAAACACCAAATAAGCATGTACATAATTTTTATGTTTCAGGTGGAAGCAAAGGACACATATACCCTATGGATGGATATGGATGTGTGTGAGGTACATACCCCTATGTGCTTACACGCACATTTTAATGTCTTTTTAAAAAACCCTGAGTTATTTTAATGAAGACAATGAACTTTACATTCTTGGTGATTATTTCAGACTTCATTTTGGCTAATCATAATTTGACAAATTTTCCTCATAGCATGAAAGACAGTACTTAGAATTCAAAAGTTTAGTGCACCAAAAAATGCTGCTCTTAAGCCACTTTGAAGTAATGCTGGTGAGTCTACAATCCAGATCTACATGTTAATCTCTAGTTTTGCCTTCAAACAGAATTCAGTTACAAAGAACTTGGAAAGATTTTGAATCTATTCAGGAGAAGAAAACTCTTTAATTTTCTGAGGAGTAAAAACTCCCCAAGAAACTTCATATAGCTTCTTAGATTTTGCTTAGCATACGTGATAAAACATTGATTGTTGCAGTTTGGTGACCCATGAAATTTGGGGGTTAGTTTTCTCTTCAGACCAGAGCATATAATTATGCAAATAAAGAGCTGTCACTGATCTAGTGAAATACTCACAAACACATGCACTCTGAAATTGGACAGAAAAGTGAAAATGGTTGGTGGTGTGATGGTGCCATGGTTTATTTTCCTGCCAAGTTTCTATCCAAGTTCATTATTCAAATTGTAAACTTTAAAAAGAGACATATCATTCTTGGGGCATTGGTTGTCTTTTCATTTCAGATTCTTTGTATTGGGACTGCAGGCTGGTCACAAAGTACAGTCCAACATTATTTTACCTATGATGGTTTCCCATATTACCCAATGTAATTGCTAAGGGAGAAAAACTGGTCTGGAAAGAAAGATGTAGGACCTCTCTAGATTTCTTTCTAGAAACATGTCATGTGTTTTAAACAGAACTCGATTGCAATAATCCAAAGAATATAATGAAAGCTTTCCCACAAGCTCAAGGGAAGAGACTGGGAAAAGTTGCCTGGAAGGTCTCCTGCATTCAGTCCAAATTCCATTTTGAAGCCTTTTATATCCAAGGTGGAAATACTTGGTCATTCCGTGATGTCTCCTTAAGGGTTAAACTTTCAGGTCATCTTTCTCGTATTTAGTAATTCTTTTCCTTTTGTGGTTCACTTACAGTTATTGCTCCTATAAAAGCTTTGTACTAAAAATTAATAAGAGTTTTTCAATCTGCTCATGCACTTAGGCATCAAGGCCTCCCAACTCCAAAGTCACCAGCACACAGACTGTTGCATAATTTTAGATGTCATGGAGAGAGTCCCACTGATGAAATCCGAAAAGGCTCATGTCAGACCACTGACTGCTAAAGACATCACTACATGAAAGATCAGTGGTGTGAAACTTTAAAAACATCGATCCAAATGAATCAATCAACATTCATCCTTCCTAAGTGGGAGGTTTAAAATTATTATTGTTGCTTTTTTTTAACCCTACATAGATTTCAAGATAAATGCTGGAATGCTTTGATGACTGCTTCTATTCTTGAAACTCTGTTAATCGACTTTGTGCTGTTTCCCCCTTTTCAACATCTTCCACTTGGTGTACATTCTTTACTTTAGTACAGTGCATGACAGTGGCAATGCTTTAAATCTCAAACCGCCTAATAAAGCTGATGCTTTAGGTAGGGTAGCTTTAAGCTCTGTGAAGTGTTGATTAAAAACCTTTTCTCAGACTCAAACTGATCTTTTTGGAGATTAATAGAATATTAGATAAAAGGAAGACGAACAATTCAAGAGACTCCCACTCAGTCATTCTATACAAGGAAGGAAGGAAAGTATTCAATCTTTGAAAGGGAGTACCTCCTAGCGTCTTTTATTTTATATTATTACAGTCCCTAATAAGTAATCATAAAATCGCCATCACCATTATTCCCCCTTTGCCACCCATATTTCAAAGATGAGAATGCCTCACATTGATTTAAGGATTTTTTTTCCCACAGAATCATGGGGAAAGTTTTTGAGAATTTTTACACTTGCTGTAGTAGTAATCCTTCTTAAATGAATCAGAAGCATAGCCTCTAAGAGAAACCCATCAGTTCACAATAAAAACTATGATTTAACAAGAGTCATCATACACTTTTGAGCTGGAGCTCCAGATAATCCAGAGAAACATAAAAAACTGAAGTATTAGGACTTAATATAGTTAATGTGTCTAGTCACCCACATCCTCTCAAAGAAGTTATGTATCTTAAAAGAAGGAACAACTGTAAAATAAATGCAAGTTAATTCAGATTGGATACAGTACATCAAGGACCTAGGTACGAGAATTTGGGAGCAATTTAATCTCATCCAACTTGCTTTGGAAAACACATCTACCTATAGATGATGTGTTCTTGAAATTTTCTTGCCAAGGAGATGTTTAGCTTTAAAAACAAATTACTTAAAATGGTAGCTTTGTGAAAAATGTAAGCCAAACTGTGCTAAAGTTGAAGTCTGAATATCACATTACAGCAATAATAATAGTAACTACAAAGCTTCAAAGTTGACAAGTACTCTCCCATTATTCCTTGATAGTCCAGCTTTTAAAATTTGTACACACTTTATGAATAAAGAAACTTCTGAACAAGAATAATACACAGTTGCTTATTGGGGAAACTTTTTATTTTAAAATGATAAACAGAAGTATAAGATATATAGGAAACCCCTGTGCTTTAATTTTGCTTTTTGACATATAAACAAGAATGCAATCTGGGTTAAAGCACAAGGCAGAAATTGCAGAAAAGGACAATTATTATAAGGAGATGGTCCACCTTTTAAGAATCCATGAAGACTTTGAAAAGCTGCTTGATTAGTTACCTTCAAAAAGTGTCAAAGCTTATCAGCCTTTATATTTCAACTGAACTATTCTGAACTTTAGATTTGTCAACAACTCCTTTCCCATTCCACTTGCTCTAAAAACTAAGTATATAATTGAAATAAAATGTTCATATTCTAACTTTAAACCTCTAACCACCTAAAGACCTTTCCAAGGAAACCAGCATGGGAGATCAGAGAAGCACTGTTCACACTGGCTGCCCCTGGGCAGGCAGGCGATGGCCAACTGCTTGCTGTTACCGCAGGAAAATTGTGGTGAACAGTGTTATTACGTTTACACCAAGAGACCCACAATCAACAAGTTTAAAAAAAAACCAGTTTCCAAGGAATCTGATCAGTTTTCGCTGGTGGTCTGGAATAGTTTTCCTAGCTCCCTCTGGGTTGCCACAGCTTAGAGCTACAAGTATAAATTACATTTACACAAGTTAGGTTTGCAAATAGCTCTCTATACATAGTTAAACAAGGCCTTACAACCCAGTAGTTTTAAAGTATTAAAGGCAATTAAACAGCGATTTTGTCTGTTACAAGTAATGGATTTTAAAAAGAGGTGAGAATTGGAGAGAGGAATAGGAGTCATTTGGTTTATAAGTTTCTGTACTTCAGCTGCAAAAGCTTCACAAATTAAGCACTGCACAGGTACTGGCTTTAAATTGTCACAAAATTAGTTTTACGTGAACATTTTCATATACTGAAAACACCACACAATTTATAACACTTGGAAAAATATATTCAATCCACATCAATTCTCAGATCCTCTCGCTGGAAGATATCATCACTTTACACAGTCTCCTGTTACTTTTAAATGAGAAAGATCAGATAAAAAGGGTCAACATCACAGACCAATATGCTTGACACTGTTGGGCTTACACATTTTAAACCACCTAAAAACTGGGTAAAATGCCATTTTGACTTTTCCTTTTATGTTATTTTTTGCTTAAGTAACATCAAAAGATATACAGACATGACCACTGAAAATATCACTTTAATCTGCCATCATTCAAACTACTGAACTCATGAATGAACATATAAGATATTATCATTTTTAAAACTTGCTTAAGTCGGTTAGTAATATAAAAACGTTTATCTGTGAGGTGACTGACTGTAGGTTATTTCTCTGAGGCGTAAGAGAATTCTAAGTCATTTTGGGTACATGTTATCATGTCCTCAAATAAGGCAGGCATATCAGTTGTTGCATACACTTTTAAAAAGGATGAAAAATATTAAATTCAGAACCTCATCTATTAGAAACAATCTTCACACGATAATTAAATTCTTCAAGTAATTAAAAACTGATAATGTCAAGTTTAATACTTAAATTTGAAAGTCAGCAAAATCTTGACTTATTTTATCACTTGTATTTCACAGTGTTTGCCAGATCAGAGCTGGATTAAAATACTCAGCTGTTGAATCTGTAGGACAAAAAGCCTTACACAGAAGTGGAGTACTAAAAAATACACCATTGCACTTGGGTATGAACATCTATCCCACCAAGTCTCTCTTTTCCCCTTGGAGAATAAAACTGAAAGAATCATTTTTGCCCTACTTAGTCTTCCAGAAGGAAAAGGCTCCAGAGTACAGTTTCATTTTCCTGATGTCAGTAAAAAAATTCTATCCCTGAAAGGGTTCATAGTAGGTCATTCTTCGGATTAACAACAGCCACAACCATACCCACCCAAACCCTTCCCCACAGTAACATTTAAAAAGTAAAACTAAAGTGTGCTATCTAAATTGCAGTGCCACTCAATGCACAGCACATATTTAAAAAACAAAGTCAATTCTAATCATTTAGTTGGAAATTCCATTGAAAGTAGGACCTTTCACACCTATCCTTAAAAGATCTGCTCATTATGTCTGGATTCAGACAGTGTCTTCTGAAATGAGAGACTTGCAGACAGCCTCACACTCAACTGGCAAAGATTTTCAGCAGTAATGCAGATTCGGTATTTTGTAAGACTTTTATGCAAAGTTTTTCTTCTGGTCTCGAAATGAAAATAGATCGTTAGGGAGAGAACAATTTGCACTCCCGAAAGTATTCCATAGTGCATGGTGGCATTCATGTTGTGAATTTAAATTTGGTATTTCCTGGGGCGGGGGTAGAGAGAAAGAGAGAGAGAGAGATGGACAGAGAGACACAGAAAGTCAGAGAGGGAGAAGGAGGAGGAACGGGGAGCAAAGGGAGGGAGGAAGGGTGGAGGAGACAGAGTGAGGGGTAGAGAGAGAGACAGAGACAGAGACAAAGAGAGACACAGAAAGACAGAGAGACAGACAGAGAGAGAGAGAGAGACAGAGAGACAGAGAGAGAGAGAGCGAGAGAGAGCGCGAGAGCGCGACAGGGAGACAAAGACAGAGAGACAAGCGGCATCTAAGATACCTTCGGGGACCAGGGAAGCCCTAGTTCGCGCGTGTCTGGCCGTGCAGGCGGGCGCCAGGCCCCGGCCCGGCCCGGCCCTGTAGTCAGCTCCGTTGCTCGCGGCCGGGACGCGCGGCCGCCGCAGCCTTATTGCTTTGACAGTTGCACTCATCTAGAAATAATGCAAAACGCTACCCAGACGTGTATATGGCGACCCCGCGCTCTGAGAGGAAAGCAAGCTAATGAGGCGGCGCTGGGGTCCCGCCGGCCGGCGCTCACAGCTCCTCGGGCTGCGTCCGCTGCGAGCGGCGCGTGGCTGCCGGCTTCGCCGCGCTGCTCCTGGCCTCCGCGGCCTCGGCAAAGAATTTGAAAATAGACGGGAAGCTCTTCCAGGAGGTCAGCTCGTGGCGGTCGGTGCCTGCGGGGAGAGACACAGAGCGGGTTACCAAGCGGCGTCGCCGGCCGGCCCGCGCCCCTCGGACTGCAGGGCCACAGGCGGCCGCCGGCCGCGGCGCCACCCCGGGGCCCAGGCCGCTCCGGCGAGTCCCCAGCCCGGGGCGCGGCCGCGCGTGCCCCGTAGGTCGCTGAGCGCGGCCGGGTCCCCGTGGGCCAATGGGGGAGCGCGGGCGGGCCCCGCCCCCCGCTACCCTACCCACTCCCGAGGCGCGCGCGGGATTGGCTTCCCCAGAGCGTCCACGCCCACCCGCGAGCACCCAGCGGCGGGCTCCCCGAGGGGGTTGGGAGTCTGCCTTCACCCAGCAGCTGTGATGCTGGGCACCGCGCCTCAGCGAGGTCGCAGGTCGCGGGGACCACATAGTACGGGATGCTAGAGAAGGACCTGCGTAGAAGAGAGGCAGGTGCTTGCAACATCCTCGAAGGCGACTTTTTTTTTTTTTTTTAACTGTTTTTTGCGGGGGGGAGGGGGCAGATTTAGAGACGCTAAGAAAAATACTTTCAACGCAGTAACTACTAAAAGAGCATTTAGGCCTCCTACTGTGACAGGAGGAATTCCACTTTTAAAAACTCAAGTTAGCTGTCAGTTTACACAGGGCTACTTTATTTTACTGAAGCTGCTTTTATGGCTTTGATTTAATATTAATGTATACTGCTTTTTCAAATCAAGTCTACCTTTAGTGTGAGACAGGCAACGCTGGTAACAAAGATAAAGGCATGAGGATAGATGAAGAAACACATTAGCCTGTGTTTGATTACTTATGCTAGCTTTTATCATTTCACCAGTAGCTTCATAACTGAATTTTTAAAGTTCAGAAATAAAAATAATTACAAAGACTCTTATGTAGGTATAATGAACAAATAGCCAGCCTTGAAACAGTTGTAATATCTTCCTATGTCACTCAATTATGCAGAGATATTGCTTAGAAGTCTCTGAATTCAGGGCCTCTGTCTGATACTTTAACACTGTTAATGGTAATTCTCTAGTCTGTAATAGTAGGTCATTGCTATGGTTACTCTACAATGGTGCAACACTTTGCTTTCCCCTTCAGCTATTCGCTGAGACCTGGTAACCACATTTGTTGCCTAGCAACAGTTTTGTGACAGTATCACAATCTGGGAGTTACAACAATAAGGATGCTACGGCTGCGGTCGGTGGGCCAGAGAGCAGAAAGCTACAGTCTGTGCATGTGACTCATCGGTGGGCGATGGCCCTACCAGAGGTCCCCACCCCTCAGAGGTGCCGCATCCTCCTCTCCTCTGGCCTCAGGAGTATGCACTTGGAACTCAGATCCAGTACTGAAGTCACACCCTGGAGAAACACCCCCAATACTACTGTACTCAGGTTAAAAAGAAGGCCACTTCTCTATTTGCTTATTTCAGGCGAAATTCGAATTATTTGAAGGAAGGGAAGGGTGTATGTAGGTTTACCTTGGTAGAGCTAAAATGCCTGTTTTCCCACAATTTATGGTAGAATTCTGGACAAGAATTCGATCAATCAATCACTCTATATATCTCCATCAATGGATTATATACAGTTTCAAATTAAGACATCCACATAGGACATCCAGATATTATTATTGATTTATTGAAATGATAGTCAAGGGATTCTACTGAATTTAGAAGGATTTTACATTCCTCAAATATAAGTGAAAAGTTCTAAATACCCGCAGACCTACGCTTTAAATAAAATTCTGTAATATATCTAGAAGAAAGCTCAGTTGCTGAGATTTATGAAATATATCTGTCTGTTTTCCTGTAGTGTTTCCAGCCCTGGTTTTAGTTCAATGACAACTATTACACTGCACTTATGATATACTATTTTGAAAAGTCAATTGTATTTCTTTCTTTGAAAGGGCATTTTCTAAGAACACCCACCTCCAAAATCAGTCAGCCAAAAAGTGTTAATTGTCTCTTTTCCTCCCCATTTCTCAAGATGCCAGCCCCACTTAGCATTTCCTCCACAGTGGTCACACTTACACCTACGAGTGTTACTAAGGCTATGATCAATTTGTAAGCTTTCTCAGGGAAATCCTCTTGTAGTTCCTGCTACCCCCTGAAAACCAATTCAATCTATGAATCTAGAGGGACTTAAGAAGCCAATGGTCTAAAGCAATTTTGATTCCTTTATTTTTTCTTTCCTGGTGATAGTCTTTCTGTAAGATGAACAAATTTCCCTGGTGATGAAATTACTACAAAAGCTTTTTAGTTTTAGCTTATGATGACTCTCTGCTTGATTAGTCCTGGGCTGAAAAGATCAGAATCCCAGAGGTGAGTACCAGCGCTGACTCGCGACATGTACCCCTATGATTTAAGAGTAGAAATAATGAGACTGTGTGCATCTGTCAGAGGAAGGGAATTAGTAAGAGTCAAGTTTGTGAGCAAGGCAGGTCCTCCAGTGAACTACAGAGAAGGGTGTATGTGTGTGTGTGTATCTTTCTCTAAACAATGATAATATGAATATCTTATACACAAATATCTTTTTTATATTTTTGGAAATATGTTTTAATAATTTAAAAAATAGCATTTGGAAATTGGATAACTGCAAGTCCATTTTGGGTTGCATGTACACATTTCAATCATGTGTTGGAGATCATTTTAACAATTCAGGGATAACACCCAGTGAAAATATTTACAAATTAATATGAAAATCTACCTGTGACATTGCTCAATGAGTGGCAACTTCTCAGATCAGCTTTCTAGTACTTACAAAAAGTACATCATTTTAGGGAAGTTAAGAGTTGGGCCATTTATTCCATCAATATAGAAACATTAAGCCATTATTAAATTATGTGCTCATAAAAGGATATAAAAGGTTGAAGTTTAAATAAAAAGCATCCATTTATTAATGAATTGCAATGAGGTGGCAGGAAGAGCAAAAGCAGTCCATTTAGCACTAACCATGTTACTTACAAGTGGTAAACACAACTTAGCAGAGCGGGCAGGATCTTTCCTTTACCTCATTATCCCTATCCAAAGTTCCCCTTTGTATGGACTGTGAAATTCTCTTCATTTTTCAAATCCCCATTTTCCAGTCCAGAGGGACACACATAAAGTAGGCATAAAGTGTTCTCCCACGCTAACTGCTGGCCAGTTCTCAGGGAATATTTTGTGGATCCTTTTGGATTGGGAGGCTTATGTATTGTAGCTGGACAGTTCATTTTTTTTTATTTTAAAGAGAATGAAACAGAACACAGCAGATCAGAACAATGCAAGCAACACAGGATTTCAAAACAAGACAACAGGAAATCAATAGTGGCTACCACCATGCCTCCTGTTCTCCCCGAAATAGTTGTCCATATCTTCACACTCAAGGAATTCAAACAAAACAAAACGTATAAAACCAATCAAAGCAAAGGAATGAAAGCATTACCAACCTTCAAAGCCAGGCAGTAAGATAATCAACAGTGGCTACCATAATGTCTCTTGTTCTCTTTGGACAGTTCATTTTGAGGTGAATTTTTGGTTTCTTAATCCATAAAATTAATCTGGTGTTAGAGTAAAAGTAAAGGCTCACAGTGCTTTACCAGGAAAAGTGGCTTTGTCAGTCTCAATCAGTGGCTTGAGGGTAGTGACCTCTGGAGCTATTCTGGACACTGGTGGGAATATTTTTGGTGGCCAAGCAGTTGGAAGAGGCTATTGGCGTTGAGTGGGAGAAGGTCAAGGATGGGTGGATGCCCTGTTACTTGCATGGCAGTACAGTATGATGAACTGTTTTGTAGCCCACATGGTTTTTAGTGTTCCACAGTTATTCATGTAGTTGAAAAACCTATTTATAATTATATAGGCTTATAATTTGAAGCTGTTCTGCAAATAGACTCAAAGTACTTTTTGTGCAATTTTCATATATACTGAATTTACTAGGAGAGTGATTACTTTGTAAACTGAAGATGTTGTGTACTTTGTGTTTTTCAGATTACCAAGCAGGGTCTACCCTGTGAGAAAATGCGAAGGACAAACGTCAGCCACCACTAGGCACACCTGTGTGTCCCTGCATCTGTAGCTGTCAAATTCACGGTGATTCTGGGCACAGGACCAAGTATCTGACTACTTTTATTATGCCTTTTCATGTAGACTTGCCAGAATACTTTAAATATTGAAATACATATTCATTTTATTATGAATTACTTGTACTCTACCTGTATATATATATATATTTCCTCCTTTATATTAACTACAGTAGTACAGTGACTTAACAATCTTGCATGCAGATTACTTTACTCTGAAATTTATTTCATGATAGTAAAAGCACTGTTTAATATTTGCTTTAGTAGGAAGTATTTAGATATTCAGGGTCAGCCGAAATAAAGATGAACGATTCTGTTTTATTTCCTTAGAGACTAATTTGCTCAATAATTTGAACCTGTCTCTTTTATCTTTGTACACAGCAGAGAATACATATCTTATGTTCCTTATGTTTGTTCCACAAATACTGTTTGTCAATGGTGTTATTTACTGTGCAATAGCTGAAAGAAAGGAGATCTTTTAATTACTAACTGAATATTTGTCCTTGACTATCTCTTGTTTTAGAAAATGAACTGTAGCCAATTTCAAGGCATTAAAGGGAATACAAATGGTCAAAAGGGTTAGAAACCCTAAGTATGAAGGATGAGATTACAAATCATATGAGTAAAATCAAATTTCTAAAAAGTATTTGTTTTCCCCAAAGACTACATATTTAAGAAAACTGCCTTGTAATGGAACTGACATAGAAGGGTGTTATAGCTATACAATAGCTTTTAGAAATTAAAGAAATAGTGGTTGGAAAGGTACTGCTCGTAAAGTGCTTGAAGACCAGAACAGTGTCTCTTACATATTGCCCTTTTGACTTCCCGTCATAACCCCGTCCAGTGTTTCTCACAGGTTAGGTTTGTCCAGACAGTTCTGTATTGGATCGCAGTGCTTAGGAGTTTTTTTTTTTTTAATGGAGGCTGAAGGTACAGTAAAAATGATGCCAAAGTATGCTTTGAAGTTAGCACCCCAATTCTGATGTTAACCTTGGCAGACGTGCACTGCTCTGAAGCTGTATTCTTTTATGTAAAAGTTGTCTTAAAAGTCATATGTTAATAGACTTTTTGTTTGTTTGGGGGCTGGAGGTTTAACTTAGGGCCTTCTGCATGTTAGCGCAGGTTCTATCACTGAGAAGCTCTCCCAGTCCTGGAAGTAGAATATTAATTAATATTAATGTAAATGAAGAAGGTTATTTACCTTACTCAGGAGTCCCTTAATAGAGAGAAGAATTCTCTAAGAAAGCAAATGTTCATTCCTGAGATGGCACATGAAATGTCTGATGACTATGGTTAATGTCACACACACACACACTAGATTGATCAGAGATGAAGTGGGCTGATAAACAATAAATGGTAAACAGGAAGCAGGCTGGCAGGAGGCCTGGGGCATGACTCCCCACCCAGAGATAAAGCAGAAGAATTTCTTGGTTGGTCATTCACTATTCCAATTACTGCTACTCACTTTATTTTACATGGTCCCATACCAAAAGGTCAGGGAATAATTTCAACTATCTATGCATACTTTACATGTTAGGTTCTGTTTAGAATAGGGAATATCACTGTTTACAAAGTCATCTTTAACATCTTCTAAAAAATCTTTACTCCAGGGGGGAAAAATCCCAGCATATACTTGCTTCTCCTCACTGTGTACCCCATATCTCCGAAAGAATGCATTCCTAAAGCACAAGGTAATGAATAACCTATATAAGTTCCTATGATAAAGGAGGAAAGAAGCTAGAGAGATATGAAACACATTAATATTAACAGCATAACATGTCTATGGCACTTTCAAAATGACAAGGCTTGATTTTAAAAATTGATCTTTAACAAGAAAAAGAAGTATGGGCAATTAGGAAGTAATGAAGACCCTGTCAATATAGCTATGTTGATAATAACAGGTAAGGGAATTCTTGAGAAAATCTAATATATAAAAATCAGAAGGTCTGTAATATGCATTATTGAATCCCAGTGGGGTTAACTAATGAATTTATGGGCTCACCAGCAGTTATTTTTAGAAAGTTATAGAGTAGAGAAATATCAGAGCACTGAAAAATAATGTGCCTTCTAAAAAAAATACACATATAACTACTGAATTTTATTTGAAAGTGAGTTCCAGAATTTCTATGGGTACTATAATATTAAGAAATACAAACTTAACAATACTTGAACAGAGGAGGGCTCCTGACAGAGCCCCTGTACATCAGCAGGAGCCACCCCAGAGGTAGTGAATGGGGGGCGGTGTCCTTGAGTCTGTGAAGGGAGAGCCAGGTAGCACTGCCTGGCCAACCTACCTGGGGCACAGCCAAGCCCGGCCATCACCGACACAGCTGCAAGCCCCTTACAGCTGCCACAGAGTCACAACCCTAAAGCTACTGATGTCGCCTCCAAGAGGAGAGAAAGAGAGGCTAAAATCAAAGCTTGAAATCAGAGGCGGAAACTTCAGATCATCTGCAGCTTCTTGGGAAGCCTGTCTTTGGTTTTGCCACTTTTCTGCCAAGTATCTGTCATCTCTGGTGGGAGACAGGCGGGCAGGAAGTGCCACAGTGTAGTTTAGACCCAAAGAGGTAACACTGGGAAGTAAATTTATGCATGAGGTGGAGGGGACAGCTCTTAGTGGCTGGGAGTCTCTCACCCTAAACGCTGTTGCAAACCTTTGACTCTTAATTCACCTGTTGCCAATCAATTAAAAAAAAACAGGATGCATTTTTATTATTCCAAATGTCCACTGAATGCAGATAGCTAGTGTAGATGTGCTTTCTCTTCTTGTTTTTATTTTCGGTAGTGGGAATGGAACTCAGGACCTCATGCCTGACCGCCAGGCGCTGTGCTACTGAGCTTTATGCCAGCCCACTTTCCCTGCTTTTAACTCCTGTTTCACTTTCTGCTTTCAGGGTTGCCACTAGGGACACATTCTGCTTCCCTCTGAAACTTGAGCCGAAGTGTGGGCAAAAGCCCTCCTTTTCCAGTTCCCTCTATCATTTTCTTCTGGTATTTTACTCGACTTTAATATTATTTAAGCATGAACTTTTTTGCATGTATGTGCAGCTTACAAGTCATACCGTAAAACACTATAGTATAGTTACTAGAGTTAAGCAAATTAATATATCTCACTGTCACTTTTATAATGTGATGAGAGCTAAATCTAGTTATGAATGAAAATTCTGAATACATTACACTTTTCTGAATTATAGTTCTCCTGCTGTACATTAGCTGTCTATTCTTTTTCAACCTATATGTCTGGTAGTTTCTACCCTTTGACCTACAGTTCCCTATTTATTCTGTTTCTCTACACCCATGGTAACAAATGACTCTCTTTCTTTCTTCTTGTTTTGAAACAGGATCTCACTATGTATTCCAGGCTGGCCTCCAGCTTGAGCTGATTGTACTTCCTCAGTCTCTCAAGTACTGGAACAACAGGCATCTACCACCATGCCCAGTGGTAACCATTCTTATAGTCTTTCAATATTTCATTTAAAAATACTATATATACTTAAATTAGATCATGCAATATATTTCTCTGTGGCTTATTTCTAGGTCCACCCATGTTGTGTGAAATATCCAGTAAGATTCCAATGGACTTCTTCACATGAAATAGAAAACATAATCTTAAAATTTATACAGAACCACAAAATCACTGACTAGCCAAAGACAATCTGAGGGGAAAAAACCCCTCAAAAAACAAAAACACAAAAACAATGTTTTAAGCATTTAAGCATCATACTTCCTGATTTAAAACTGTACTAGGAAGCTACAGTAATCAAAACAGTATGGCACTGGCATGAAAACAGAAGAACAATAAAACAGAAAAGTCAGCTTGGAACTAAATCCAAACATGTACAGTCATCTAGTTTTTGATGAGGGCACCAAGATGACACATGGGAAAAAGACCATTTCTTAAATAAACAGTGTTGGGAAAACTAGATTTCCAGATGAAAAATGGGGAACTTAGATCTTTATCTTACACTGTACACAAAAATTAAGTCAAGATAGATAGAAGATCTAAATGTAAGAGCTAGAATATAAGGGCAAAACTCTGAATGAATTAAAAAAGTGATTTACTTATGAAAAACAAAACTAAACCACATATTGGTTCCAAAGGTCTCAGTCTTTCATGGTCATCCTTTCTCAATGTCATGTAAGAACATATGTTGTAAGCACACTGTTTTCCCAGAGTTGCTGTGAGTGATTAATTCACATGTCCGTGCATTTGTTTGTTGTATCAGATATGTTTTCTTGGTGCTGAGGATGCAGTGGTGAGCAGGATATATAAACGTTTTGCTCCTGAAGCATATTTGCAAGTGCAAAACAACACAAATCAAGAAGTAAACCAAAGAACACGGTAACTTCGGAGCCAGAATTTCCATAAAGAAGATCTACAAGATGTGAAGCCTGGAGGCCAGGGTAGGGGTGATGCCAGTTGGGAGTGGGGGTGGTGGTGGAGTGGAGCAGTCTTCCGCCTAGCCTGGTATGACCAGCAGGAAGGAGCAGCAGGCGGCCAGGCAGATCTCTGCAGGCTGGGCTGTGGGCCATGGAAGCCCGGTGAGTGAGGGGAACGCAGCAGAGGATTGCAGAGGGGCAGCTGCCAAGCCTTTAAGTCTTGCAGGCTGTGATGAAGGGTTTGGACTTCACTGCAAGTGCACTAGGAGAGCTGTTTTAAACCGAGAAGAAGTACGCTTCCTGTGTTTTGAGAGTATTCTGCTAGGGTGTGGAAAGTTTTAGGGGCGGATTTAACCCTACCTGATAGCACTTGCTAAGTCCTCCTGCCTTTACAGCAGTCTCTGGGGCCCATCCTTCTATGCACTTCAGAGAACAAAAATTCTTTTACTGGTAATTCATATATAACTCACATATAACACATATCAAAGATACAGTACTGATAATACGCTGGAAGATTTGAAAGAGAGCCTAGTAAAATATTTCAAAGTGGTGAATATAAAATGGAGTTAACAGGAGACATTTTTGTGACAGCTTTGCTCCTGGCCTCTCATGCCTAGAAAGCCTGTTTCCTGAGGTGGTCAGGTATTGGGACGGGAACACCTCACCACAGCATAACAGTCCTGCACACAGAGGAGACAGGCTTATTCTCCAGGCTTTTCCCTTGAGTCTTTACCCCCATCATTTGAAAACATTTTAAATGTTTTTGGTCTTGTTATGTAGACTAGACTGGCCTTGAGCTCACTAGGCTCTGGCTCAGTCCCTGAAGATCCCAGACCTTTGCACCCACACCCACCTGAGTCCCTCGTTTCTGTGAGTGGACCTTTTCTCAGCTGGTCTTCTGTGGAGACTGAGCCATTTTTGACTGTGTGCTCCCCCTTGTTTGCTGCTTTATGATTGAATGATAACAGATCTTGACAATTGTACCTCAGCAAAGTTTTTCTAGTGTTTCTTCCTTTCCATGTCTTCTGCTATTTAGATTTAATGATGTATCATTTAGCACTCCTAACTCATTTCACTGTTTGCCATCTTTTCCCTATTTTGTACTCTTGCTAAAAAATGAAATATTCTAAAGTATTATTTGTGTCCTATACCTCTTCCCCTGCTTATTATTAGCTAATGGTTTTCTGTAATATATCAAATTATACAGAAATATCTTAATTTGGTTTAAGTGCCTGTTCTCTGGCTCCAGCCTTCTTTCCAGGATTATGATGACTGTGCTTTTCTGTAAGTATTCCTTGTCCTCCTACTCTTACTAACCTGACACTTCTTACACCTTTTCAAAATCTGTCTCTCTCTCTCTCTCTCTCTCTCGTCTCTGTCTTTGTCTCTCTCTCTGTCTGTCTGTCTCTCTCTGTTTTGTACCAGGAATCAAACTCAGGATCTTGCACTTGCCACAAAGGTGCTGTGCTGCTGAGCTACATCCCTGGTCCTTAAACTTTTCCAAATTCTTATGACTTCTCCCTCTTAAAATATCTGTATTTACTCAACATATTGTCTTTCTGTATTATCTTTCTATCTTGTCTTCTGTGCTTTAATATTAGAAAGCAATGCCCTAATCTCTAACTTCTAAAGCCAATTCTTGGGGGCTGGACATCTGTGACCCTAGTGATTATGAAATTCATAGAGATGATGTTTCTATGTACATCTTTTAAAAGCTAGAGTCAGACTTCACTTACCTTCAATACTACCTTATCCTTATGTAGAATTGTATTATTGGCCTTTACCATCAAGAAATAAATTTTTTCTTTTGTTCCCTTTCTGTCTCATCTCTCTGCTTATTACTAAAATACGAAAAATTTAAAACAGAAATTAATTTCTTTAAAATTGGGACATAATGACAGATGTTTGCTGTTATAAGTGATAGCCCTAAATGGAATTCACTATAATATTGCTGCTTAATAAATATTATTAAAATGTAACACATAGGAATTTCCTATTGGCTTTTTTTTTATTTTTTGGAGACTTGCTATGCAGCCCGGGCTGGCCTTGAACTCATGGAGATCCTCCTGCACTGGCTTCCCAAGAGATGGGATTAGAGGCATGCACCTCCATGCCTGGCTTTGCTATTGGATTCTATACATGTTTTTTTTTGTACTGGCAATTAAGCTCAGGACCTGGGGCTTGCCCGGCAGACGCTGTGCTGCTGAACTATATCCCCAGCCCTCTGTACCATTTTGATGATGGTTTTCATTTTGCAATTAAAGATGTAAAGGAAAAAGACCATGGAAGATAAAATGTAAATTTACATAGTTCTGTGTTACTGGTATTCTGAATAAATGGATAAATTATGCATGAACTTTTATATTCACAGAATAGTTTTAAAAAATTACCTTGTAAGGCTTTAAAAACATAAACCTTGGGCCAGAGATTTAGCTCAAAGCAAAGTGCCTTTCCAGCAAGCACAAGGTCGTGAGTTTGAACACTGATACCAAAACAACAACAACTACAACAACATCAACAAAACAAAACGTAGGCCTTTTATTTGTGGTCACTAGAAGGAGAAAGGAGGCCAGTGGTAAAGTAGCAATTACAGATTACCCAAATCATTTAATGTTTTCAAATTGCACTAAGGCTTGTAGGCCAATTTGGGGAGAGCTACTATATTTGCAATATTATGTGACACAGGCTAAATGTTTGTGTTTTCCAACACCCACTATTAAATTATATGACGAGATGCAGTCTCCAGTGAGATGGTATTTGAACACAGGGACTTTGGAAGGTGCTTAGGTTGTGAGGGAGAAACTGCACCAGTATCCTGAGTGCTGTTACAAAGGAGGCCCTGAGAAAGTTTCCTGTCCCTTCTGTCCCCGGGAAGCTGCAGTGAAAGTGTGACCTCTGACCCAGAAAGCAGACCATAATTACACACTGCACCTGTGCACTTGATCTTTCATTTCCAGCTTCCATGATGGTAAGAAATAAATGATTGGTGTTTGCAACCCACCCTAGCAGTCTATGGTGTCCTGTCACAGCAGCCCAGATGACAAGACAGAGTCTTCGGATAACAAACGAGGTGCCATTTACTTAGGTTTTTCTAGAGCTGTTTATAATTAAACTCTTTTAGACAATTATAGATGCATATGCAATTGTAAGAAATAACAGAGTGATCTTGTGTATCTTTCATTTCTTCCCACAGTAGTAACATCTTGTACAACTGGAGTGCAGTGTGACAAGATCCTGACAGTGGTATCCCAGGCACAGGGCATTCCCTCCCCTGGAGCCCACTGCTGCCATTTATAGCTGCAGCCACCTTCCTTCCACCCCAGTCCTTCTTAACCGTTGGCACTAATTCATTCTCCATCCCTAGTCTGTCACTTCAAAAACACTATATAAATGGAATCATATAGTAGGCCATCTGTTGTTTTTCTCCATTTAGTTGAATTCTGTAGAGATTTACCTATGCTGTTCTGGGTACCAATGGTTTATCTCTTTTTATTGCTCAGTATTATTCCATGGTATGGACATACCGCTATTTGTTTAACCATTCTCCTGCTGGAGGACACTTGGCTTTTCTTTTTCCTAGTGTTTTGAACATTGTCATAATGTAAGCTGCTCTGAACATTAGGTGCAGATTATCGTATGAACATAAGCTTTCATGTCTCTGGAAAACCTGAGTATAACTGCTGGGTTTATTTGTTGGCTGCATGCTTAGTTTTTCAAGACACTGGCACATGGTTTCCAGAGTCACTGTCGCACCTTACATTCATGCTCTCCAGCAATATATGAGGGTCAAGTTTCCCCAGAGCTTTTCCAGTCACAAATTTGGAAATTGCACACACTGATTCTTCTCTTTTTATTCCTTTTTCCCCAAAAAACCTGTTTTAGGAATTTAATTCCTTTCCCTGTCTATGTAAATTAAGAATAATCTTGTCTGCATTTCTGTACTGTGAGGGTTAACATCACCCAAAGAGAGGTGTGGCTTTGTCCTCCGTGCCTCCTGGTCCTGAGTTCGGTCTGGTAACGATGTCTTTATTAACTGCAGCTCTGGTGTATACTGGGTCACACATGCCAACAGTGATTTCAGGTGGGAGTGTAGTGTCACTCTAGCCTCTGAAGGCCCTAGGAACTAAATCCTGCCACATAGATGGCCAACTTTGTCAATGTACCTGGGACTCTATAGACATTCTGGAGAGAAGGATCTTGGTGAGCTTTCCTGGTATGCAATACTCAATGTGTATTCCCACACTTCTTCTGAGAAGACTGCTGCTCATGACTCAACTGAAGACAACAAGTGGTCAGTCCGGCTTAGACATCCCTGGACCTGCAATGTGTGCTGTTTCTTGGCTCATTTTATTATGTGCCCTTTTTCTGTGATTAGTTGTGGCTGTGATACAACAGCTGCCGGTTCTGGAAGTCCTTGTGTGGAATTATCAAGACTGAAGGGGGTTGAGGGATCCAAATTTGTAGATGGCATCACAAGTGACAGCAGCTTTGGGAGTCTAGATCTTTACATCTGAAAAAAATCTTGTGAAGTAAGGTGTGGTAGTGCACACCTGGAATCCCAGTATTCTGGGAAACTGAGGCAAGTTCAAGTCCAGGTTCAATCTGGGTAACAGAGACTTAGTGAGAACCTATCTCAAATTAAAATAATAATGTTTTTAAAAGGGCCAAGGATGTAGTTCAGTGTAAAGGTTTTGTGTTTAATCCCCAGTACCACGTGCAGACACAGAGACAGATACACACACACAGACACAAACACACACACACACAGATACACACACACAGATACACACAGACAGATACACAGACACAAACACACAAAGACACACACACAGACAGATACACACAGACACAAATACACACACACACAGATACACAAACACACACAGACACACAGATACACAGACACACAGACAGATACACAGACACAAACACACAAACACACACACACAGACAGATACACACAGACACAAATACACACACACACAGATACACAAACACACACAGACACACAGATACACAGACACAGACACACAAACACACACACACAGACACACAGACAGATACACAGACACAGACACACAAACACACACACAGACACACAGACAGATACACACAGACAGACGGACAGACAGACAGACACACACACACCCCTTGCTAAATTGGATGAGGTTGAGGTGTGCACCTGAAGGTCCCAGCTACATGCCTGTAAACTGAGTCAGGAGGTTGTTTAAGCCCAGGAGTTCAGGGGAACTCAGTAAGACCTACATCTCTTATAGACAAAAGGAAGGAAGGGAGGGTGGGAAAAACGAAGGGAGGGAAGAAGGAAGGAGAAGGAAAAGGAAGAGGAGGGGAAGGGAGGGGAGAGGAAGGAGAGGAGGAGAGGAGGAGAGGAGAGAAGTAAAAATATCTGGCTGGAATTTGTATATCAATTTGGAGAGAACTGGCATTGTATATCAATTTGGAGAGAACTGGTACATTGAGTGGTCAAATCTATAAACATATTTCTGTAATTATTTTTACCATTACATATTTCTTGGTACTATAATAAGTGGATTTTACAGAATATTAGACTTTTAAGTAGTTGTTGGTATATAAAATGCATTTATTTTTGCATATTGCTTTTGTATCTAGCAAAGATTCTGAATTATCCTGTTTATGCTAACATTTTATATGTAGGTTTTTATTTTCTACATAAACAATCATACCACATGTGAGTCATTTCAGTTTTGTGTTTTCCTAATTCTTAGATGTTTTACTTCTTCCAGTTATAAATTTAAGAAAACTTTTAAACTCTAAAGAAATGGCCTCAGATTAACTCACATCATTAATAAGGGGATGAATAAAAGCCTGTAAAGAAATGGAAACAAAGTTTTGCAAAAAGGGTGGGAAGATGGGCTGAAGGGAGAAAATGAGGTTGGGGAAAAAGAGGAATCAAAATGTGTCATGTATGAGTACAAAGCTCCTGAGATGGACTATGACTGTTATGTATGTCTAAAACGTACCAATACACTTACCTAAAAAGCATGTAAAGAAAATTATAAGGAACAACACAAAACTGGCATTAAGTTACCGAATTTTCTGTCGTAACTGATTTCTTACTACTGCACCCAGGAGACCAGGCCCAGACAGGTGGCATCACGGAGCCCCTGACTAACAGCCATGAAGCTCACTTGGTCTGTGTCAGACTCTGACAGTGTGGAGGTCGGTTATGCTCATAGTGCGGTGTTGTTTTTCATCCTACCTAAGGTAGTGTAGAATTTTTATTACATTCAGTCTTCAAATCTAGAGTTGCCCTCACTGTGTCTGGTAGTACTTTCATTTTATTTCAGTTTTCTCCCCCAAGGAATTTTTTTTCTTAATTTTTCCCCCTTCTCTTAAATCCCACAATGTAACTGCCTTCTACAGGCTAGCACAGTTCTTAAAGGTTCTGAACTCACTTACATGATACCACTAATACATATTCCTTTAAAATAAAAAATGATTGATTTTAAATTCATAAATGTATTTTATAATCATAGTAACTTCCTACATGTTTTTACTTTTTTTTTTTTTGTACCAAGAATCAAACTCATGACCTTGTGCTTGCCAGGTAGGCACTTATGACACTGAGCTAAATCCCTGACCCCCTTTTTGAGTAGTTTTGAGACAAGTTTCTATGTAGTTAAGGATGGTCTTGAACTCACTAGATAGCCCAGACGAGCCTTAAACTTGTGGTGATCCTCCTGCCTCAGCTTTCTAAGTGCTGGGCTTACGGCCATGCAGCAAACATGCCTGGCTCCTACTTTGATTAGTTTGAAAAATAGCACAAGGACATATTAGACAGGACTGACCACTCAATATTAGATAGTACTACAGAGTATTAGGATAAAGAGAATTCAAGAATAATTGAAAGCAAAGTTCCACTAAAGACTGATTCATGTTAAGGACTGTACATAATGATACAGCTAAACAAGTACTGGTAAGGGTTGTGAAATTTCTTTATAATCACCAACTTCACTGTAACTATATAGGACTGAGGATACAGTTCAGAACTATTGGGCTTTTCATATAGGCTTTTATTACAACTGTCCCCATGATGCATCAGCTGAAATCTTTTATTATTGTTTAAGAAATTAAGTTTTCTTTCTCTGGCATTAAATTTACTTGTGAATTTGTAAATATTTACAATCTTGGTGGGTTCAAGAAACTGTAATTCTGTAGTATGTGTAATAGGATTTGGCAAGAACATTATTCTCACTTCTTTGTCCTACATACTGGCTGTGAGAAACACTATATTTCATTAGGAGGTTATGAAGGAAAAACACTTTTCTTCAAGTGTTTTAAAATCAAAATGAAAAATAGAACTCGTATCTTAATAAAGTAGCAAAGGGGCTGGGGATTTAGCTCAGCGGCATAAGTGCCTGCCTTGCAAGCAGGCAGTCGTGAGTTTGATCCCTGGTACTGATAAAAAGGAAAAAGACAAAAAAAAAAAAATAAATAAATAAAGTAGCAAAGGATGGGATTACTTGTTTGTGTTCTAGATACATTTAAAGTGTTTGTTGTATATTAGGCCATGTTTGCGGTACGTAGTGACTGCATGCCTTGTGGAGAGTTGGTGCATTTACCCAACACATCTTAATTCTATTTTCTTGGGGTGGGGAGCATTTCCCAAAGAATCATAAATATACCCTAGTCAGCAGTGTAGATAGCAACTAGCATTTTATTTCTGTGCCATGGAGAACATTCATAGTCACACTGATGGGAAACGGATGAGAAAGAATGTTGGCTTCTGAAAATAAGATATAGGGGCTGGGAATTTAGCTCAGAGGAACAAGCGCCTGCCTTGCAAGCAGGCGGTCGTGAGTTCGATCCCTGGTACTGATAAAAACTGAAAAAGACAAAAATAAAAAAAAATAAAGTAAAATAAAATAAAGATGTACAGAAGTGGTCAGATTTCAATGCTTTTGGTTCAAAATTTATATCCATCAGTAGAAACATAAGGTTGTAGAAAACTCTCCAAAAAGAACTGTATGCAAAGGAAAACCTATAGTATCAAGACAAAGATACTTTTATCAATCCAGTAATAAAGACTTCTTTAACTAATTACTAGAAAAATAACATTTAAAAATTGTAAAAAAGGAGTTAAGAAATGATAAACACTGGTTTAATACTAAAAATTTTAACCATATGAAAAATATAGCACTAAAGTTACCTTTGTTTGCATAATAGTAATTTATTCATATTTTCTATTAAAAACAGAATTTGAGATATTTTTATAAATAATACATTAGTAGAAAAAAAAAGGGTGAAGAGTAAAAAAACTAGTAGAGAAATAAGATAAAGTAGGGAAAAGAAAGGACCTAGATAGTTGACAAATGGCAAAATGTTTGACTCTGAGTTTTTTTGGGGTTTGGGGGATCAAGCTCCCAACCTCACATTTACCAGGCAGGTGCTGGAGCCACCGAGCCAAACCCTCAACGTTCTGAGTTTCTCATCTTATGGACAAACTCAAAGAAGACAGCGTGGCTGATTATGATTCACTGCACTGGAGAGAACGGTTTTGGATGCTTGTGTCCTCAGTGCGGACTTCACAACACCTAAAGAGCAGCTCCTGGATGCCGCAAGACCCTGTATTTTAGGTAACTTGATAGTCTGTGCCAGCCTGGTTGTTCAAGGGAGATAGTCAAGTATGAAAGGGATGGATACACTGTATTCTTTTCAGGCAAGTATTATTGTAGGTTTGTCTAACAATTATTTCATACCAGAAAGTCTGTGGTCATATTCTCTAACAAGAATAGGCATGACAGATTATTTGTTATTTTGGGTGTATCAGTATGAATCCTAGCTATTCTCAAAGTTATGAATCCTAGCCAGGATATGCACTCAAGGTGGTCAGGAAATAACTGGGAGGAAGAATGGTCAAGATGTTCTTAAATCAGTGGCTTTACTCCTGTCAATGTGTGACCTGGGTGTGGAAGTATCAAATCTGTTTCCCCAGTATTAGAGACTGAACTCTACCACTGGGACTGATCTCTAGTGTTGTCTAATTTTTTTAAAAATTTGAGGCAGCTGATTCTACGTTGTTCAGTCTGGCTTTGAATCTGTGATTCTCCTGCCTCAGCTTCCAGAATAACTGAGACTACAGGCATGTACCATCATGCCCAGCCAGAAGTCCCAAATCTGACAGTGGGTCTATAAAACTTTCAGCTTAGACATTATTCTTGCTAAAAAAATTATCAACAAGTAGCTCATGGAATACAGAGAACATTTATTTACTTTTTGACATCTCTTATTCTTACACTTAAATTTTTTCTGTTTAATATTTATTTTTAGTAATACATGCATGCAATAAAGAATATATTTCATCAGAGGGAATTGGTACATGTACATAACACATCTTACTGCTTGTAACTTCCCTTCCCTCTCCTTCCCTTTCCTCCCCTATCCCCCTATCCATAGATAGCCTTCTCATCTGCAAAGAGCACCTTCCTGTTTCAACTGTCTCTTTTATTTTGGTCTTTCATTTATTTATACTTTGGGCTACTTGTATAAGAGGAACTTTGTGATATTTAAGCTTGTGTGTGTGATTTATTTTGCTTAGCATTATGGTCTTAGGTGTATCCATTTTCCTATAAATGATTCAAATTTATCCTTCTTAATGGCTGAGCAGTACTCCATTGTGTATAAACACAGAATTTTCTTTATCTGTTCATCTCTTGATGGTCATAAACATTGTTCCCAAGATTTAATTACTGTTGAGCTGTGCTGCTATAAACATGATTATGTGTGTCCCTGTAACATGATGTCTTTAACTCTCCTGGTAAGATACCCCGAAGAGGCATAGCTGGTTTGAATGGAATTTCTGCTTTTAGTTTCTTGAGGAATCTCCATACTGATTTCCACAGTGGTTGTACTAGTTTCCACTGCCACCAACAATGCAATGTATTTCCTCACAACCTCACTGGAACATAAGCCAGTTGATGTTGCCTTTTAAGGAAGCTCTGTTGCTTATTTCTTCCTTCAAGGAATAATGAGACTTAGTGTATCTATTTCTTGAGTTAGAACAAGAAATGAGAAAAATAAGTATCCAAATGTATACTTTTTCCCCCCAAATGTATACTTTCAGAAGCCAATTTGGTACAACCAAATTTTCTAAAGTAAGGGTAAATATCCTATACATATGTCAATATATGTATCAATATTCCCTCCCGTCTATCTTCCCAACTATAAAGTATTTAAAACTCTCTTCAACCCCTCTTTCCCTACTTATTTACAAAACTTTGTTTTCAATTTGTTCTTTTGTTTCTTTTCTCTTACACCACCCCCCTCCTCCTGAGTTTCTCTTCCCTTTTGGAAATGAAACAAAGATCTGAATATTAAAACAGAAACACTAAATCTGCTGAGAGAGAGAACAGGTAGAACTCTTGAAGACATGGGGTGATGAAAGGCTTCATGAACAAAATGACGACTGAAGGGGAAAACTACAATCAACTGGGATCTCATCTTATTAAAAAGCTTTTGCACAGCAAAAGAAAAATCACAGAGTAAAAAGACAATCCATGGAGTGGGAAATAAAAAAGCTTAGCCAGTTATTCTTCAGACAAACAACTAATATCCAGAGCATATAAAGAATTGAAAAAAATTAGGAATCTCCCAACTTAAAAGACCCAGTCCCAAGATGGGCATTGGAAAGGAATACTCAGAAAAAGAACAAAAACAAAGCAAATAAATACATGGAAAAATGTTCAACATCACTGATCATTTAAGAGATATAAATTAAAACAATGCTGAGATTTCATCTCACCCTAGAAAGGAAGGGTACTATGAACAAATCAACCAGGAACCAATGCTGGTGGAATTTTGGGGATGATTATGACATTATTGGTGGGAGTGTAGATGGGTGCAACCACTGTGAAAATCAGTGTGGAGATTCCTCAAAAAACTAGGACAAGAAGTTCCATTCAACCCAGCTATTCCTCTTCTTGGGATCTTCCCAAAATAATTAAAAGCATCACACAACAGTGAGATATGTATGCCCATGTTTACAGAAGCACAGTTTGTAATAGATAAATCTTGGAAATAACCCAAATGTCTACCAACGAATGAACAGACAAAAAAGACATTTTTAAAAATACACTGGAGTACTACTCAGCCAAAAAGAAGGATGACCTTGAGATACAGCTAAATGGATGGACCTTGCAACTATATTCTTAAATGAAATAAATCAGACATATGTATAAATATCACACTGTTTTACTGCTGTGAGACGCTAAAGTATAAATAAGTACCCAGATGTATCATAGAGACTGTGAAATGAAAAAGCCTGTTTTATAGCTAGTTTTCCTGGTTATGTTTTCAAAGATGTGCAAAGAACAAAGTAGCTATCCTAACAGCCATGTCACCAAATAAAATGATGTCCCATGTCGCTGTTATAGTCAGGGTAATACAGAGATGATTAAAGTCATAGTTGGGTAAATGCTTTCAAGAAAGCTGTGCATGTATTTCTTTTTATTCATGCATTATCTCTTCCACTAAGGCAGCACCTTGGGTGTGTCTGGAGTGCGGGAAGATGAGCCTTTGCTCTCTTGTGGACTGCAATCTCCGATAAGTTATGAATGCAAAATACCGAGAAAAGAGCCTGCAGGTGAATGCATCGAACACCAGACGGCCAATCAATAGGTCATTTCCTAAACTTGAGGCTTCTGTGGAACCATTTCGGCTCAGCAGTTTTACTCCAGCGCAGCACAGCGCGCTGGCTGCAGCCCTTACACTTTCTGTAACTCACAGCTCTCCCTGTGCAGAGCAACCAGACAGGTGAGGGCGGCGCAGGGTCTCTGCGAACAGATGAACTGAGAAACCATGCTTCTTACCATTAAAGGGGAAATAGAGAAAACGGTAAGAATCTGGGTGGATGGAACCTCAAGACCCCGAGTGTAGTATCTGAAGTAATTATTATTATTTATGCATTTGGAAACAGCTGTCTCTTGAAGTTTAACTTGTATTTTACATATATACAAAACAGTATATTAATCAATAATACTTTCTCTGTTATTTCAGAATTTCTTTTGACCCAAATAGAGCAGTTTATGTTTTATGATCACAGAAGAAACAGTTAACTTATTTTAGACAAGTTAATCTCTTGCAAACAGAACTATAAGTAAATAAAAAAAAAAAAAGTTCTAGCCAGGCACCACACATGCCTGTAATCCTGGCAGTTGGGAGGCTGAGACAGGAGAACACCATGAGTTTGAGGCCAGCCTGAGCTACATAAGGAATTTAGGCCACTTTGAACTACATAGGCAAGACCCTGTCTCAAGAAACAAACAAAAAGTTCTAGAAATAAAGATTTCAATAAAAGTCACTTTTAATATTCATAACTCTGGAGTTGAGTTTTTCTCCTGTTATGAACACTCATAGCCATAAAAATGTATAGCTACATATTGAATATAATATTATTTACTTGAATTTTATCAAATTATAGAGCAAGACAAACAAGATGAATCATTCTACAGTAGTAGTTACTCTTCAATTTAAACAATTACCCCTAAAAGTGACTGGAATAGTCTTACAAGGCAAATGAAGAAGTTAAAATTAAAACTATTTCCACAGAGGAAAAATATGAATCTTTACACCTGTTTTGTCACAGTCACTCTCGCGTTACTTAGCCATTTCACATGCCAGAAAGGAAAAAAACAAACAAATAAACAACAACAAAAAAAAACCAAACAACAACAACAACAACAAAAAAAACAAACAAAAAAACCCCCAACTCTGTTTATTAGGTTTCTGGTGAAAGCTTTTAAGTGTTGAAGTTTTAGGCCCCGGAGCAAAAGTCTACAAATTTTGAGCACCTAAAAATGCTGGCAGATGCTGAATTACAGGGTTACGTATGGTGCTAAATATATACACTTTAAGTAGGTGTTTTAATAAACAATTCTTATGTAAAGCAACTTTGAATTAAATCCATTTGTAAACATTTCATTCTTAATAAAACTTTCTTTGCTTAGCAAACATTTTCCTCATATTTCTCCATAAGTTAGTTCTTTATAATAAATTGCCTATTTTTATTTATTATTTTTTTACATTTTGTCTTTTTCAGACAGTCTCTGTCTATGCAATTGAGGCTATCATTGAGCTCACTTTGTAGCACAGGCTGGTCTCAAACTTGCAATGATCCTCTTGCCTCAGCCTCCCAAGTGCTGGGATTACAGGCATGAGCTACCACACCTGGCTCAAATGGTCTATTTTTAAAAAGCCAAACATGAAGTTTTTCTTTTGGCCAGACTCTAATCTTTCTTTAAAAAAATAGTAATACATCATGTAACTTGTATAAATCTAACAATTCAAACTGATATATGAAAAAATGGAGTTGAATATATAATACTCCAAGAAAACGAACTGAGAAATATTAAGTTGAAAAATTTATTTAAAAATTTATTTATACTTTCAAACTTATATAAATTTGTAAGAATAATACTTCAGATAACTTCTATCTTATACCCAGATTTACCATTTGAAAATATGTCACTTCTAGGATTTAGTCTTTCACACTATGAAAACATATATAAGTAGGTATACATATTTCTAAATTCACCTGACAGCACATTATAAATACCATGCCTTTTAGCATGCATTTCCTAATGACAGGAATTTGCTTATGTAGCCACAGTACTTATCAAACTTAAATTTTACATTGATACAGTAATTTTTACTCCACTTTTTTTTTTTTTTTTTGTCTTTTTCGTTTTTATCGGTACCAGGGATCGAACTCAGGACTGCCTGCTTGCAAGGCAGGCGCTTATGCCGCTGAGCTAAATCCCCAGCCCCTCCACTTTTTATATGTCGATTTTGCCAGATGTTCTCACAGCCTTCTTTATTCTCTGATAAAAAATCTAGTCCAAGATCCTACACTGAGAACTACTAAGGTTTAATAATTGTTTCCTTTTGCTTTGCTATGTTTCTATAGGACTTAGAATAAGAATATGATTAAAACATTCCTGGGTACGTTCACATAGTGACCACCGGAGCATATCAGTCCTCATCCTTTGAATTTTATAAATGAAGAAAGCTTTCAAGCCCCAAAAGGAGGAAATTCCTTGCTATCTCAACAGGTCTTGGATGTCAGTTCTGAGAGTGCTATTTGGATGTCAGTTCTGAGAGTTAACTGTAGTGAAATTAAGATCAGTCAAATTTTCTAGTTGCTAGGAGTTTTAGTAAGAGATTTGATGAAGAAGAGATAGAAATTAGTGACTAAAGGGAAATTTCCAAAATATTTGAGGCTTATATTTAACTATGATAATTTTTCTATGCTCATTAGAAAATATAGAATTAAATGCACACTTTGATGCTGAAGGCTAAAAATTATGTACATAGCTGAACCAAGGGGGCCTGAAATTTAAGATCTATTTCTGGTTACTCTATCAATATGCTTGAAATTCTGGGTAAGCTCTGAAACTTTGATTTGTTCCAGTTTCTCTATTCTTAATGACACAAGGAATATAGAATAGACTACCACACAGATTAGAGATAGCTAATCTACTGCAATTGGAATATAAAATGTAGAAAAGAAGCATAAGCCTGTATCACTATAGTCATCATAAATTATTTGTCCAGGAGACCAAAGAAATGCTATTACTACTCTAGTCATGTTATAGGGTAGGGAAGAGCAAAGCACACAGAAGAACAAGCCCAAATCACTGATAATCTAATCAGTCATGATAAGCAGAGAAGATGCTCTTGAAATATTCAAACAAATAAATTTTTAGTATACAAAAACTGAATGTGTCCTAAACAGTTCCAGTTTATGAAAGAGGAAGCTCTTCCAGCTGAAAGTGAATCTACAAGAAGAAATGCCCAGCACCAGAAATAGTAAATATGAGGGTAAATATTATAAATGAATACTTTTTCTTCTCTTGTTAATACATTCAAAAGTACAACAAGGTTTTGGGGAGATGCTTGAGACTGAACCCAGGGCCTCCCATACGCTACCACTGGGGTACACTCCCAGTCTCACAACTGAATATACATATTTTTTTTTAAAATCATAACTGAATCTTTAAAGCAAAAATTTTAACAATGTATTGTGTGGAGTTTAAAAGGAAATGAGTGTTAAATATTTATGACAATAATACAGCAAAAGACAGGGGCTAAATGAAACTTAAACCTTTACACTTTATATGAAGTTGTACAATATTAATCCTAAGTAGACATGATTTGGATGAATCAACAAATCCTAAGTCTTGAAAGAAATCACTAAAAAATAATTTTACAAGGCCTAGCTAAAATGACCTCAGAACAATTAAAATGAAATATAAAAAAATATTTAACTTAAAAGAATGCATAAAAGGAGAAAGAAAAAAGAAAAAAAGCCCTGACCAGACAAGTCACAGAATAACAGACATAAACAACCACGTCAGGAATTACATGAAATTTAAAAGGAAGAGTCACTCCAATTAAAGTGAAAATTAAAGACTACAAATAAACATTGGTGAGATACAGAACAATTCAAACTGTCATAAATTATATGAATGTACAATGGCACAATTACTTTGGGAAATTATTGACAGTTTTGTTGTCCTTGTGGTGGTTTCATTTGACAGATTTTTTTGAGACAAGGTCTTGTGATGTAGTTTGGGCTGGCTTTAAATTCACTATGTAGCCCAGGCTGGCACTGAATTCATGACACTCCTCCCTTAGTCTTCAAAGTGGTGAGTTCACATGAATGTACCATGATTTATGCTTGTCATTTTTTAATAAAATGAGGCATATACATTAACTATATAATTCAGTATTTCCACTACCAGCTATTAACACAACAGACGGCAAACATCTACATGAACGTGTATGAAACTATTCATAGAAGTTTTATTCATAAAAAAGAAGCTTTATTCATAAAAAGCCAAAAACTATGTATTATCCAAATACATAGAATGGAACTATGTATTATCCAAATACAAGAGAATGGAAGCCAGGCATGGTGCACATCTGTAATCTCAGCACTCGGGAGGCTGGGGCAGCCTGGGCTATAGTGAATTCAAGACCAGCCAGAACTACACAGGGAGACCCTGTCTCAGGGGAGAGTGTGAGAGAGACGGGGGGGGGGGGGGGGGGGTGAGAGAGAGAGAGGGAGGGAGAGGGAGAAGGGGAGGGGGAGAGAGCGCAACAGATTGTGGGACAGTCACAAAATGAATGACATTTAGTAATTAAAGTCATTAAATGACATGAATTTTTTAAACATTATATTAGGTGAAAGGAACTAAACACACATGAGTATATCATGTACACACCACTTATATGAACAAAGAAAACAATTCTATGAAGATAAAAATTGGAACACAGATTGTAGGACAGGGTTGGGAGTGGGAGAGAACTGACTAGAAGGAGCTAAGGAGAAAATTTTAGGGTGACAACAGTGTTCTAGGTCTTCCTTAGGATGGTAGCTACAATAGGTTGTTATGGATTGAATGTGTCCTCCTAAAGTATGAATTAAAAACTTAATTCTCAGAGCAGCGGTGTCAGAAAGTGGGACATAATGAGAAGCTCCACTGCCAAGAGTGGGTTAATGTCAATGAGAAAAGCGACTGCAGGCTGGGAGCTTACACTCTTGTCCTCTCTTTGTCCCTCAGCCACATGAGGATGCAGGAAGACAGCTTTTGCAAGATCCCTTGGTCTTGGGCTTCCTAGATTCCAGAACTGTGAGCCGGCACATTTCTGCTCAGTATAAATTACCTGGTCTGCATATTCTGTTACAGTAGCACAAGAAAAACCTAAGACAGGGGTATATGCATGTTTCAAAGCTTAACTTGATCAATTTGAAAACTGATTTGATCATTTTACTATATGCAAAATTTGTATCTAAAAAACAAAAAATCAAAAAGGTCTATACTTGGGCAATACAAACAATAATATAGATATACCTCATAAGGATATATAACAATGTTTGATTTATATCACTGAATAAAAATTCATTGCCTTAGAACATATTTTTTTCATCTTTATTCAAAATCATTGGCCAACTCATGAAGTAAGCCCTTCTGGAAGCAGTAGAAACCAAGGTAACCAGTCTGTCCTTTTTTTCCCCCTCATGGTCAATGACTAAAATTCAGCAAAAGAATATGTTTACAACAATTGGATGGTATCTGGTAACTCTGCCTTGAGAAGATGGACTCATTTACTAATTTGCAGAGACCAATTTAAAAGCGACGTGAAGTACGTTATTTTCCTTTAAAGATGTGGCATTCAAATTGTATGCCCTTGGTGGGTCTTCAAGGAAAAACTAGGTGTTAAGGCCAACATTTACAGGTAACACAGATAGTTGTGAACTTTTCAGTGACAGAGGGTATTTTATTGCTAAAGGATTGGCACGGTTTCCAGAGAATGTTGAAAATTATAGTCCCAAAAGGACAGGCCAGTAAAAACTCATGAACCCTTTTTATTATATAGACTACTAATATGAGTCATTATATCCCAAGGTGGCAGAACTAATGGGCATATAATAATAATTAAAGTTCTATGACATTTTTATAAGATATATGAGAATGAAATAAGAAAAACAGGTAATATTTTCTATGATTTTTTTTTTTTTTTTTGGTGCCAGGAATCAAACTCATGACCTTGCACTTGCCAGGCAGGAGCTTGTGCTGCTGAGCTAAATCCTTGGCCCCTTGTTTTCTATGATTAAAAGGAAACAACATAGAATTTTTAATGAGTTGATATAAAAATATCTGAAGTTCAAATATAGTTTGGTATTAAACCATTCTGATTCAAAAATGTTTCAAATAACTATTAATTTGGAAGATTCTTGAATGGAAGGACTAAATGAATCAATTTTCAATTTTCTCCCGGATTTACAAAAGGAAACGGAAAATAGTTGTTCTTGCTAGTATGGGTTTCCATCCAAGTTGAAATACTTATTTTGCAATTACTTATTTAACTATATTTTAATAATTAAAATAATTTTAGTAACAAAGTAAATGCAATAATCTATTGGGGTACTATTTCTCAGAGGAAAAGATGATTTAGATGTCTGTCATCTTTCACTGTATCATGCTGCCGTCAAAGTTGGGAGAAAATTAAATTGGAGAACTTTAGGAAGTTTAATGAACTTTGCAGAATTGCCAGGTGAATGTTATATCTCCAACAATTTTACATAGAGTTTAAGGTAAGAGTGGCGTCCTCTGTGTATTGGTGTAGGCTGGCAAAACGATCACTGCATCTGCAAGCCAACACATCCACAGTCAGCCTTCCAGAAAGTGTATTCAGTGGAACTCAAGGATATTGACAGCTATGACCCAAAGCTTCTGGTCAAGGTTTAGGCAAGGCTCCTGTTTGCAGTTTTGCTCACAAGTTGCATTATGCTAATATGTACTGAGATAGACAGAACAGAGGATTTCAATTGTGTATCATCTCCCAAACATAATTAACCAGTTAAGTTTGTCTTGGGATACTTTTCTGGGTTTTACTGTACAAAGCATACTTGAGAAAATTTTGATCTAGAGGTAAGATGGACATCCACTGAGAGGTAGACCAGCTGAGAAAGGAGAGAACAAAAGGGAAAAAGAGCAACTGTTTCCTAGGCCATGCTTCTGAGTACTGTTTTAACTGTAAAATATTCGTACCAACTGTAACCTTGTGTGAGTTCCTTAATCATTGTAGGGTTTGTACTGAGAATTAAAGTTGATGAGTGTAAAGTATAAGCACAGTGCTTAGCACATGGGTCTACTTGGATAATGAGAGTGACTATTATTATTTGAAATTTTGACACAATTTGCATAAATTAAATGCTTTTACTTGGTCATATATAAAAAGAAGCATTTAGTCCTACTCTAATTCACAATATTAATTTCCAAGAAGACTTGCTCATAAGAAGTCTGTTTGCCTTTACTTGGATTTAGATTTAACCAAGGAGCCATCATTGGGACATTTGGGGCAGTTGGCTCCACTGAACAATATAGGCATTAGTGTATCACTTGATTATTTCTGATTATCTTCATATGTACGATTAGAGTCTGTACATAAAAAGGCTGGTAAGGCAGAAACCATTACCTCTAAATAACAAACACGAACAAGGTCCACAGAATTTAAAAGAATTGTCCAAGATAATAGAATTGGTATGTGATGGTGACCAGACTCACATCTGTATTTGCCTTACTTTCTCACTATGTCCTTCAAATGTAGCACTAAATACTAAATGCTGCATCACCTCCAAATCTTTTCTATGTGGGGACACAGAGGGTGTCCGTGACTGGGCTGCCCAGCAGCGCTGCTTCTTCCACAGGGTAGGGAATACCACAGTGTGGAAGTGGCGGTGGCCTCCAGAAGGGAAGTTGCACTTTTTAGGATGAGTCAGTAACGCACAGGAAATGGGGAAAGACTGGCTTTTTATCAGAGGAAACAGTTCAGTAATGGGATACTGAACTGCACAAAGAGTGCAGCTTTTTCAAACAACTAAGTGAAGGGCATCTGTGGTAGGACCACACAGCCTCGAAGTGGAAAAAAAACAGGCCACATGATGCTCTCTGCTGAAGGACAATCACTGCTCAACTCCATCTCTCCCAGCCCCAGTGGCTTTTCATCCTATGACTCTATCATAGGATGTTCACCTTAACACTTCCTAAATGTTCACCTTAACACTTCCTAATGTATGACACCATGTATCTGCTCGGGACTTAACAGCTTATCTTGGCTCTTACAGCCACTGCCTATTGTCTCTGGCTAAAAGGTGAGCTGCTTCAGGGCACGTACTTTGCTACCTCTGTTGCACTAGCCCTGCTCAGTGCCTACAACAGTGCTTCTCGCAGGGCAAGCATGCAACACACTTTAGTTGACTGACTATTGGGTGAAGTCCTCTGAAATAGTGAGAGCTTGGTAATCTGAACTGAATTAATAACAAGTAATAAACATTTTCTGAGACACGTTCTTCAAGTGTTACATTTTCCAGAGGAAAGAATATATTATTATGAAAAATAAAAAATTCAAAAATTTAAATGCTTTTCAGAAAATGTAGGTGCTAAGTTCCAAACAGTAAGTAAAAATGACAAGATAATGCACATTTTGCTTCTAACCTGCTGTTGAGACTGTTATTCTCAGTAACCTAATCATTTGAGTGAAATGATCATAAAAAAAATGATTGTGAAAAGCTTCCAGAATACAGGAAACATAATTTTAACTGTGTATTTGGTTAAAAACTGAATTCAGTGCTGCTTTCTGGCTTTTGTGTTAATAACATTCTCGCTAAAAAGAGCTATTTATATGCCATAGAAATATTAAGGATTCATGTATTATTCAGATTTATTTTTGAAAAATGTAGTAAAAGGAAGACATAAGAAACTGTTCATTATTTTGACTTCAAAGGTATTTTTTCATTTAAGCAGATTTGAAAAAGACAAACAGAAATGCAACACTTCATGTATCTTTCTTTTATTCCCCACACAAAAGACCGAGCAACACTACCCAAATAACAATATATGGCAGAGTTTTGGAATTTGTTCAGGTGTTGCTTTTAGGCCCTTGTATGCAGTAAAATGAACTTAATTTTGGCAAAGCCCTGTATGTTAGTACGTTGTCGAGCCACCTGGGCTCGTTTGGCTACCTCAAGTTTGAGACTGTCCATATCTGCTGTTCTATCACCAGGGGTGAGCTGGCTCGCCATGTCACACCTCAGGAAGTGTGAGCTGCAGGTGTGGAAGATGAGCCTCTGTAAAGAGTGTGGCTTCCATATGTCAGGGAGAAGCCTGAGAATAGTGCAGGAGTAAGCCAACACTCCACTCTCTGTAGATCTGAGATAAGAGGAATGGGATTATCAACACCACAGAGGCTGCAGCCTCCCTCACACCAGATTGGAGGAGCAAACTCCCAGCCAACCTGCATCCTTTTTGGATTTGTTTGGTATTTACTCCATTGTCTAAAAGACTACAAGTGGGAAATCGGGATACAGTTAACACTGGCATGATTAATGCATTACGCTGCTGGTCTGACGGCAGTACGGAAGTTGCGTAGCAAGTGTCATTATTAGACTTTCCTGTCTGTCATGGGCATGTCCTATAGTTTGTCAGCAGTCAATAGAAAATATAGTAAGAACGTGGATATGACAATTACATCATCATATAGTGATATCAGTAATTAAAAAATCCACACCTATAGCTTCAATATGTTGTTCTAAAGAATGCAGATTGTATGATAACCTTCTAAGAGCTTAGTTCTTTTAGTCCTAATATTTTCTTAGTGTGTTGTATGTGTCAGATGCTTTAGTGAGTGGGCATATGAAGGAAGACAAGACCTAGATCTGACCCTTGAGGAAATTATAGTAGCAGCGGTGTGTCTTGGAAGAGCCCAAGACATACCTGCCTTATTCCAAATTGTGCTTTATGGTAAGTAGCATCAAAATGGAACTGAAATATGTTATTTGAGGAGTCATATTTAGATATATAAATTATTCCTATAATGAAAACAAGATTCCCATGTTCTGATACAGTTACCTCAGCACAGTGAACTAATACATGCCAGTGCTACTACAAACACTAAGCATGTTAGCTACCTGATGCCCACTGTTTTATTAAAACAACGATTCCTATTTTGGTGTATTTTTTACTGAGTGGTAATTAAGCCCATTTGATAATAAAAACATATCCTTTTTCCCCCTGTGAAGGTTGAATGGCCTTCTGTGGGATTTTAAATTAGGCTTCTAATGTTTCTCGTGAGCACCAACTGCTTCATCAGCCTGGTCAGTAACTCGCAGTGTAAACACACACATGGTTACTTAAGGCTCTCAGCACAGATCTCAGCCTTTAGTTCTCTAACATTCAACTCCTTCCAAAAAATGTGGTTGAGATAACAGTATTTAAGAGCTTCAAGTACATTTAAAGTACCAATTTCCTGTGTTTCCCTGTGTTTGGTCATATAAAAGTATTACTAAGTTTGAATAAAAACCAGTGGTTTCCCACAAGTCTCACATGATTTAGTGTTGTGTTACGGGTTTTTATTGATCAGTGATATGAAGTATGCTCAAAATATGGTAAATGTTTAAATTAGTTTATTACAAAACACGTTGCCACTAACCCCACTAGGAACTGTCTCCCTCAGTTTGAACACTTATCCATCCCACCATTCCTGCTGCTTTCTGAAGTCCTCTTTCATGTCTTCACATGGTATGATTAAAATATATTGAATGTTGCTGTGGAGTGCCATCCAACACGGATAGGCTTTTGAGAACATGCTGGTGAGTCCACATCCACCTTGTTCACTGGATCTGGCACCATGAGATTTGTGGCTCTCCCAAAAAGTCTAAATGACCATGAAAGGTAAATGTTTGATATCAATTCATGACATTATGGCAGCCAGGACAGTACAACTAGAGAGACATTCATGAGAGAGGAGTCCCAGAATTGCTTCAGAAAAAGGCAAGAACAATGAGACAGTGTTCTCAAAGAAAGGTGAAATATTTTCAGAGAAATTAGTGGTAATGTGTCTTTGACTACAGTACATTTTGAAATTTGAAACATTCACAATTTATTTCATTCATAACTCAAAAACATTCTTTATATTAACAAAACAAAGAATGCTAACTGCACCTGATTTATATTATTCTTTGGTGTGTGATCAGTGTATTAATTAGTCCATGCTTCTTGAATACAGACTTATGTGAACTCATTTCCTTTACATTTCTTATTTTGTTTTCATTTTCATTTCAACTAACATTTATTCTAGGACTTGGGGACATGGAGGTTAATAAAACACATGTGATCACTGCTTTAAGGAGTATATATTCTGATTGGGTAGCAGACACTAACTAAATCATTTTACAAATGATTATTGATTTAGTAGTAAACAATATATGGTGACTTATTGGGTATTTATAAAAAGGAAATATCTTTTTAGATAAGCTTAGATGTTTCTAAGTAAGAAAGGTCAATGTAGTTGTAGGCTGATGGCTAATTATCTCATCTAAATAATTTTTGATCTGACAAAAAGTTATTTTAACTATGATGTCTTACTTCTTTGGTTGACCAAAAGAGGTAGAGAGGGACAGGTTGTGAGGTATGTAGGATAAAAATCCCCACAATTATACTTCTTGAAGTTCTGTTTCACAGCTACAGTTGAAAATCAGGATTGTTCTATATATTCACTGATGTATAAGACACTATAAAGTTTTTATAGAAGTTCAAACTTGGAGTTCTGTTTAAAACCTGTGATGTTGTATAAAGATGAAGATTTCAATTATCTTCAGCCCCATGATAGAAGCAAGTGATGGACTGAAATTTCATGGAAGTACATGGAATATGTTATGCTAAAAAATCAGAATTTCATAATCTTTTGAAACTCTGCAGTACTTTAATGGTACTTCTAATAGTGCCTAACACTTGGAAGGATTCCACAGTTTGGCTCTCATAAAGTGGTTTTTGACAGCAAATGTGCCGGAACCAGGATCTATACTGAAACTTGAATCTGAGCCACTTAGACATCATGATTTTGCCCAAATGTGGAATGGTTTCCATTGGCAGTACCACAGGATCTTCTCACTGAAGCAAGAAACTGAGTTTGGGAGATGTTTAGCTACCAAAAGAAGCAGACATTATCTAAGTCTTGATCAGACAGGGAAAAAAAGATTTGAAAAAGACTTCCTGGCATTCACTCAGTGGAAAATGAAGAAACAACGCCAAATAAAGCTAACAGCTCTAAAGAAAGGCTAGAAATTGTGGTGCTCTAAAGTCTTTATCTTTACCACCACACTCATGGATGCCAATAAATACTTAGTAAGTTCTAACCTGATAGAAAGCACAATGACAATAGCTTTAGTTATAATGGCCCTGAAGATCAGGGCTCTCTTTCCTACACAGAGTTTAATACTTTCTCTCTGAGTACATTATAAGTGTGTCTATTTATTAACTCATTTGTTAACTTATCTTCTTGCTTCCTCAGTACTTACGTAGTCTCACTCTTCTTTCAAAACTCATCTCACGTTTCACTTTGCGTCTCTTAATTCTTGCCTATAACAGGGTTTTGAAGAGATCCAATATGTAGGAAATATGTATGGATTGAATGAACAGACTTTAAGCATCTTATAATCCGACTGGGACACAGGACAGGTATCTTTATAGTAACTCCAATGCTGTTATGTTTTATTACAATGTCTAGTACATAATATACATTAAAATTGTTGATTAATCAATAATATAGAAGTATTTTTATAAAAATCTTAAGCACTCACTATATTTTAGACATGTGACTATATTCACTTTTCATGAAATGTGTTATTATTGTTACCGCCTTGGAGATGACTCAGCTAAAGTACACAGATACTTATATATGGATGGTAACTGTGGAAAAAGCATTAGAACCTCAGCAGACTGACTGCAATTCATATCCTGCACATATAAATCATCCTGCACATATAAAAAGATGAATAATACTGTAAGTAGCTTATATTGAAGTTCAGCTGGATGACAGAGGTAATAAGTCCTTTCCCTGTAGAAGTGACAATAGACACTGGGTAGTAACAGCATTTTTATGAGGAAAATGGACCTTGAGATAGGCTTTGAAAGGAGAGTAGGATTAGTCTTCTTATATTTTGAGATAAGTCACTAAGTTGGGCTCCAATTTGTGATCCTCCTTCCTCAGCCGCAGAGGGTACTGGGATCACATGACATGGCTCAGGGTTAGACCCTCTTTTTTTTTTTTTTTTTTTTTACAGCAGAATAAGAGCTTATACAAATTGGTAGCACAAACTTAAGGACCAGTATGAACAAGAACATGAAAGACATAAAACTTTGGATTTCGGGCTGGGGATTTACCTCAGGCGCAAGCGCCTGCCTGGCAAGTACAGGTCGTGAGTTCGATCCCAGGTAAAAACTTTAGATTTCATTCTTTGTGTTCTTTTTGGAGAGAACATCTTGCTGACGTAGTTCAGACTGACCTTAAACTTACTCTGTGGCCCAAACTCCTCATGATCCTCCTGCCTCAGGATCCTGAGTGCTGGGATTATAGGTGTGTGCCACCGTACCTGCCTGGGTTTCATTTTATAGGATCAGAAGGAACCCTTGGGGAAGGTTAAAAGACCTGAGCCCTTTTCAGAGGGTAGAAAATGCAGGCTCCGTGTGGCTATCAGCATGTCTTGGTTACTGTTCTCTTTCACTGTGGAGACAAAATAACTGACACTCAAAGTTAAGGAAGGGAAGGTTTATTTCTTTATTTCTGCCAAATGCTGGAGAGAAACAGGTCAGAGTCTGTCCTGTGTGACACCCACTGATCATGCCACTTGAATAAGTGAGGGTATTTTAATCAATTAAAACACCTACTTCTTGTGGGGAATCTATGGCACAGATATTATTTTCTTTTTGGGGGGAGGGCAGGGATTGAACTCATGACCTTGTGCTTCCAGGCAGGTGTTTATGCCGCTGAGCTAAATCCCTAGCCCTCAGGTATTACTGTCTTTTAAGACAAAAGATGTTAATGTAGAGTTGTTATTTCAAAACTAAAGCCTCGGTACTAAGGATTAGTTGTGATATTGGCACTTTGCAATGAGTAAGTGAGTTCTGGGTTACAGTCTGGTACTCAGTTACCCAAAGGTTTGCCATCACCAATTTAAGGCATTTATTAACTAAGTAGTAAGTGTTTGGGCCCTGGTGAAAAGTCATAGGCCAGGTACTGATGACAGAATGTTGAGGCGAGACACAGCCCATTTTCACAGATCTTAAGAGTTTGTGAGAGAACATTACATTATATAAGTAGTTGTGATAA
The DNA here is from genome assembly GCF_034190915.1 of Cavia porcellus. Classification (NCBI taxonomy): domain Eukaryota; kingdom Metazoa; phylum Chordata; class Mammalia; order Rodentia; family Caviidae; genus Cavia; species Cavia porcellus. The sequence continues at coordinate 128,932,845 of NW_026947485.1, forward strand.
CACCAATGAGCTTGTGAGATATAGAGATAGAGGATGAGTTTTATGACAGAGATATGGAATATTCGGAAAGCATTTTCTAGGAGCACACATAGAGTCTGGGACTCTCTTCAGGAAGTGACATTTAAGTAATGAGTTCTGTTAATAGGCTGATACCCCAAACTAGGAATAGTAATTTAAGCCAAGGTTATATGTCTAAATGTGAATCCCAAAACCTGTGTGCCAACACTCCTTCCTGTGAAGCCACATTGTTTATAGACCTATTTCAGGGAGAGGAGTAAGGGGCCATCTTTTGTTTTAAGTGATCCCAGACCTTTCACAACTGATGAAGCCAGGGATGGACACTGAACTAATTACAGCAAGATTCCCCAGGGTCATTGTCTATTGCATAGAACAAACGGATGGGAAAATTTTTTTTTCTTAGAAACTTGGATGAAGGAAACCAAGAGACTGGGGGTGAGGGGGTGTTGCAGCTGAAAACTTTTGAATAAAATCAGAACTAGATAAACTTGAAGACCATGCATTTGACTACATTTTGAGAAAGTAGAAAAAGGTAGTTATTAGGGAAAGAAAGAGAGAAACAGATCTCTAGAAAGATGTAGTGTGTCTCATGAGGAAGAGAAGCTTTATTTATACAGCCATATTAATTTTCAGGGACTTTCCAATCACAAGATGATGACTATCCTCACAATAACACATAATTGATTCATTTCACATTAGAGCAACATTATAACATTTTGAGGGCTTAAATTAAAATTTCAGCACAACATCTAGTTTTTAATATTTTCTTTAAGAATCTTTTTTAGGAGACAAACTATAAACTGTATCGGGTTGAGTGGGTCGTTATTCTTCGATGGAAAGGGCTCAATTAAAACTGGTTTTATATATTGGGTAAAAGTGGATTTAAAGGAGATATTGTATTGACTTGGGCTACCAGGGTAAATAAATTATCATATATGTAAACAAATCTGTTTTTCTACTTATAAATGTCTTTAATTGTCATAATTATAGCAAGCCTATTTCAACACAGATGCATAAGATACACTTTTAGGAAAATTGCTACAACTGTTGATACTTACACTAAAATGTTATATTTATATATTATACACCACACACACACGCACACACACACACACATAAACACACACACACACACAAGAAATATACTTTAAAAAATCTACACACCTAACTAAATGCAATTAGTTAGACATGAATTATACCAAGGTAGAAACAGAATTACATGACTGCCAGGAGCGCTGCTTGGAACCTCCATCATGAGTTCAGTCTGCCCCTCCACTTCTCTCTTAGTGCCCCTCACTCCACGAACAGATGGCAGAGGGGTCAGCAAGTCTGCTCGTGGGTAGGTTCATCTTGAGTTTCACCTCACTGTCTTCAACTATGTCACTACCACAAAACACCCAAGACTGGATAGTTTTTAAAGGACAGTAATTTATTTCAAATATTTCTAGAAGCTAGAAACTCTAAGAGCAAGTGCTAGAAGGATCCAGGTTCTGGTGAGGACAGAGACCTCCCAGGAGAGGAAACTATGCCTCTTTTAGGTGCCAGGGGAGGAGGGATGAACTCCCTCCAGGAGAGCTCTCCAGAGGGCACTGAGCCCACTCGCTGCGGGCCCACCATCACAACTCACAACCTTCCCAAAGCCCGGCCTTCAACCCCTGAATTCTGGAGGGAAGCACTGAAATCACAGGACCTGCTCTTATTCTTTCTGTTAGTCTTTGTGTTCCTCAACTGTGCTTTCTCCAAACTGCTGTCAATCAAGTAACAAAATGATTCTTCATCTGTGCCACTCTCCCCCGCCCAGCTAGAATATGAATGCCATGTGCTTGCTGTTTGAGAGTATTGTGCAAGGAAGCTGAACTAGGTTCCCTTCTTCTGAAGAGGAAGGAAGCTATGAGTTTCTGCCTGTTCTATTTTGGGCTGCACTTAGTACATGATTTTGGCCTGGGAAATGTTAAGAAACAAAATTCGGAGAGAATTCACAGAGAAGCCATTTTAACTGGTCAAGGAGGAGGGATGAATCTGCTGAATAAGACTCATCTGTGTGGGAAGGGGATATGGGATGCATAGAGAGGGGCTAGAGAAGCATAGCAGGCTTCTCTAAGGGCAACTAGGACATGGGGTGACCCTCCCCACTCCAGACCTCAGCTCAGCCTCAGTGGGGGAAGGAGCAGGAAGGGGAGATCACATCTGTTCAGAACCTAGAAGATAATTTGCATATGGTTAATTACCAGTGGGTTGTCCTCCTAATGGAGTATCAAAAGTTACAGTTAATCCAGGCTGGAGATACAGCTCCCTGGTGCAGCTTCCCTGGAATGGGTGAGGTCCTGGGTTCAACACCCAGCAACTTGAAAAAAAGCTATAATTAGAAACTCTATCTTTTTGGTCTAGTGAAAAGGATTTCTCTGTATAATTTCTTTAACAGTGAAAAAAATGTTTTGAAAAAAATGAAGCCATTTATAATACTAAGTACATTATTTAAAACTGATTAAACTTCACTATTATAAGAAAATTTACCTGAGGCTATAGTGTTCTGATTAATCCATTTATTAAAAAAATTTTTAAAAATATTTTCTAACATCAATTTAGTAAGGTAACTTATAATATAGACATTACTTTGTTTCTATCACACTTTAAAAAACTACCATGGATCACAATGTGTCAAATAGACATACCATGAATTACACAGAGAAAGTTGTACAAACAGATACATCAAAACACTATTTTTTTTTTTCTTTTTTTTTTTTTTTGGTACCAGGGATCGAATTTACAACCTCATGCTTGCTAGGCAGGCTTTTTACTACTGAGCTAAATCCTCAGCCCTTTTTATAAAACTACTTTTAGGACAGATATTCTAAGATCTTAACAGTGAAAGCAGTTGGAAGGTATTATTTGTGGATTTATAAATATATTTCTTAGCATCATGATAGAGATATAGGATATGATTTTATGAATACAGATTTAAGCTAGTACATCTAAACAATGGATGTGATATACTTAAAAATTAAGCTACTATTTGTTCATGGTAATAGTGAAGTCCATATGAAGTGATTTCACTTTAAAGAAAAGAAATGGAGTCACAGATAACAGAGTTTGTGATCACAGGGTACCAATTTCCACAGTGTCCCCAGGCTGTGCCACATACCACAAACAGCATGTTACATCCGCCTTGATTAAGCAGGCTGCGTCGCTGAGTCGGGACCTAGGGCTTACAGCAAACTTGGGTAACAACCAAGAGTGAAGAAACTTACAACATGATGTAGACGGCAGATTGGGGTCAGAAATATACTGATGGCAGGAAGTACAAAGATATCAGCTTCAACACTGAGAAAACCCACACCAATTTTTATTATTTAGAATGTGAGCTGATAAAATAAACAGGGGCCTACATGGTGTTCTATCACTATTGAAGCATTTTCCATGTTAGAGTTTACTTCACACAGAAAACTGCAAATAAATCATGATAAGGCATCATAGTGTGTCTGATAATCTGTGACAACAATTCGAACGCTGTCATTGTGGTGGCCACCAGAGAAACCTGCACGTCCTGAGTCCTGACCTGCTGGGTCTTTTATCTGCATGTGTACTCTCCACAGGCCAAGCAAATAAAGGCCAAATGATAATTTACACATGAATCAACTTTCTCCGCAGCACAGGCACCAGAGACGCTTCTTTTCTCTGTTACAGAGAGAAAGGCAGCCAGGTCTAAGCTTGTCTCACTAGAAATCATACAAGGGAAACAGTGATTTGCGGGAAAATGGCAGATCAGCACCGGGACGCTGTTCTGAATGCCTGATACAAATGGCAGCCGCAGAGGAAGAGATGAATATTTAGTTTGAAAACAGGCCTGACTGTAACAATGAGTCTTTATCTTATTCAAAACAGGTAGTGTCATACAAACTGCAACGGAGATACAATCCTGATAGAAGATTACACGAGATACCTGGGTGAGGATCTTTAAAGACTTCAAGCTTCATTTTAATAAATGTAGACTCATGGATCCTTTCATCTAGATCTTACTCAGAGCACACACGGGTTTTTCATGGGGATGACATATGGAAGGTATACTGCCCACTTTGATGATGAGAAATAAATCAGTTGGGATGATTTTTTAAGAAGGCTTATTCACAAGAAACTAGGCTCACTTTTTATACGATGGAACTTGCACAGGGAAAAAACGTATGTGCTATATTTCTCTTCAAGCCAGAGCTCTTGGTACCTAGTCAACTTTTATAAATGTATCAAATATGAAAATACACATTGCTACGGCCATGCTTATAGAAATGTGAAGTGAACAATACCTGGCCTAGTTAATAGAGAAAAGGAGATGTTTTAATGTACATTAATAGCTAATTCCAAAGATGATCACTGTAACCTTCTAATCGATGATACGCAATAACCATAATTAATAAAATTAATTTTAGTTTTCTTGTGCAGGCCATATTCTATCTGCCCTGTGGAATGCCCAACTTCCTACTCAATAATGTGTACCCCATTCTTTACAAACCTCTCCCTTAAGTCCCAGTGTTGGTATGGCACCTAGATATAGATTATTTTCAGTAAATGCTGCTATGTATGTATATGAACTCTCAATACATAATGATAGACCAAAATCTTAAAAATAAATTTTATTCATGAATTGTAAATATAAGAAACATGGTATAATTTGTGGTTCATAAAAGGAAATTATGAATTTTTATTCCTTTGGAGTCCAGAAATGAATCTGTAAATTCCAGATCACAATCTTTACTCTGAGAAAATGCCAAAAATAATGAGTTATGGTATTTAAGTCTTATCAATTCTTGGTGATAAGTTGCATACATAAAATATTCTGGCAGTAAACAGTTTTTTGGTATTCCTTAATTACTTTTCCTCTACCTTTTATACTACAAGTTTTCTTTTTAACTCTTTCGATTGCTTTCCTTCATTTCCTTTGTTTTGATTCCTGCTTTTGGCTGAAAATCTTCCCCTCAACTTTTTTAAACCCTACCTCATTTTTTAACTAGTAGTTTTAGAAGCCAAAATTAGCATTTTCCTTAAGCTGCAAGCTCCTAGTTGGTAGGAATCATACCTACCATGCTACCTATCTGCAACCTCTTACAGTGCTCAAGACAGTGTCAGCCCTTTAGAATATCCTTGGTAGGTGCCCAGTGAGGAGAATTCTTACCTGCTTTAGAAAGTCAAACTGTAATTTAGCTAGTGATGTTCACTGGTTTATTGAGGAAATTTATAGATAAATTCACATAGCACTTCTAGCATGCTTAAAGGTGAATTTCATTATCACTGTGGTAGATGACAGGGTCAATGTCACTCAATGATTTCAAAGAAATAATATCTGAATGTGACAGAGGAGTAAAGATCAACTAAATTAGAACATTCATGAGGTTACACTTAATTTTCGGAACTCTTTGATAAATAAATTCAATCACCAAATTTCTTCTCCTACTAAAATCTCTTTTTCCTTTGAAAAAAAAGTTATAATTTGAAAAGCAATAAAAGAAAATTGTGTTAAGTTGGGGCTACTTTACTTGTATGATTTATAAAAGCAAAGAAGATGACAATCTGCATGTATATGGAAAACAAAAGAATGGGGGAAAGAACTTAGGCTATCAGAAGCTTTTGGAAAGCAATGCAAAGACAAAAAATCAGGAGCTTTCCAAAATACTAAATGGAAAGAAAAGCAAATGCAAACTTGAGCCCATTTAAGTCAATGCATTTAAGATGTTTTATTTTATTTTATTATTTTTCTTTTAGAAAGAAGGGATAGCAATGAGTATACAAACCTAGAGAATATATAAACCCAATTTCACTTTACTGTGTATTTTGATCTTCTTTACTATTGCACTTTGATAAAAACCTTTCATTATCAAAGTCTTCTCTCCTTGTCTTATCATTCATCCAGTTCTTTCCTTATTGATCATCAGACCATGAAAGAGACAATGGATAGCTCCACTATAGTCAATATATAATGAGACACTGTATCTACTCAATCTACCAGTTCTGTCGATCTGCCATGGCAGAAACCAGATTGGTCTACAATTTGAAGTTCACAAAAGGAAGCTGATAATTACATGGAAATTTGTCTTCAAATATTTGAGTATTCATTTTGGAATGTTTTGAAGTATTTCCTGGTATATATCTAAATTAAGTTGGTGGGGGCTATAATGTAAAAGTCACCTTAATTTTCGTCATTGAAATACATTCTAAATTTGTCTTTTCTTTTTTTTTTTTAACTACCACTGTATTTCCCACCACATACAAAATGCAAATGAAAACTGGTTTGCCAAAGCAAACAGCATTGCTCCTTTGAGATGTGAACAAATCAACAAAACAGCAAGTGCACACATATAAGTTACTTCTCTCACTGGGGATAAAAACCCAACATTTGAAAGGTACGGTTTTCTGATAAGTATATTGCAATGCTCAAATGATAAGACTATTGTCCTGGAGGTGGGCATCTGTAGTTAGTATCTGGCATACTTGATGGACAAGACAAAGTATGAGAGATAATTTCCTCAAGTTTGAATGAGGCTGACTAGAGATCATTGTGCAAAGGTTTACTCAGCCATTTATAAAAATATAAAAGAGCATAAAACAGAGTTCCTCAATTTATTAGACATCATTAAGTTGCAGATTTTTAATAAAGTATTATTAAAATTCTTTGAACACTGGGGATATAGCTCAGTGGCACAGTGCCTGCCTGGCAAGCTCGAGGTCCTGAGTTCAATTCCTAGTACCAAAAACAAAAAAAATTCTTCAAAGGAGAATGAAGGTTAGAAAACATGTTTAAGCTCTCACTGGCATGCTGAGGCTAATGAAAAACTTTCTTCTTTGCAAAGGATACTGCCAGATGTTTGATCTGTGTACCTCAGTGAGGCCTGCACTGGTTAGAGGGTTAAATCTGAAGGTGTACGCAGTCATGTTAGCTAAGGATGAGTACTCTGGTCACACACACTGCTGGGTCTTTACATTCTAGGTCATGTGATAGATTTTGATACTGGTAAAAGAGGAATTTTAAAGTTACATTTTTCTTTCTTACACAGAAAACCTCTCTCTGATCTCTAGACTGCTTCCTTAAGTAAAGATTTTAACATAAAATGAGAGCATAGCTAAATGCTCAAGTTTTATTTGCAGTTTTCCTTTGCAAAGCAGTTCTTCTCTTAGATTTCTTTATCTCAGTAAATGATACCACCTAGAGGTGCAAGCTGAATAACTTGATTCACCCTTCAGCCTTCCTAGCCCTTCACTTCCCACATCTAAATATTTCTTTTGGACTTTCCATCTCCACTAACATCACCATGATCTCCTGTCTAAGGTTAACTTCACAGCCTCTTAAGAAGTCAGCTGCTTATACTCATGCTTCCTGGCCCATTCATTTTTTCTGTAAAATAGGTAATACAGAATTAATTTCGAGTTCAAGAATCTCAGTGGTGTCCCAGTGATTAAAAAAAGAAAATGTGGACGCAGGTTTTGGAGGCCTTGAACAGTGGTGGCCTCTGCCTCTCCTTCTCCTTGCACTATTTGCTTCTGCACCCTTGCCTTCTTTCTGTGCTGTGAACAGAGCAGCTCTTCCGCTGTCTGCCTAGGGTGGGCTCTTTAAGGCTGAGGTCAGTGTGGTGGACTTCTCTAATGGCGAAGGTGACATACCATGTTGGTTAGCTCCACCTAAAATTCTGTCTGTCATTAAATCCAGGAAAAACCAGCAGATTACTGAAATGAGTAGCCTCACAGGAACAATTGAAAGCACAATTTCATTCTTCAGATGTTGTATTTATTTACTCATAAGATGTGAGGGGAGATTCTGAACATAATACTTCTTTTTTTTTTTTTTTTTGTCTTTTTCGTTTTTATTGGTACTAGGGGTTGAACTCACAACTGCCTGCTTGCAAGGCAGGCGCTTATGCCACTGAGCTAAATCCCCAGCCCTTGAACATAATAATTCTGACATATTTCTGAATGGAAAAATTATGAGTCAAAGAAGGGACAGACTTTCTCAAGGACTACAGTCTGTCTTCCGTGTCTAAAACTGTGGTGGTGACTGCATTTTAAAGTGCTGAGTAGTTCTAATCATTTTCATTTACAATTATACTATTTAAAATAATCCTCTATTTTTTCTTACTTGGGTTTTGTAAAAGTGTTTTATAAGAGGAAAGTGATTTTCTTATAATAGATTAGTTGGAATTCTTACAGGAGCATTTAGAATGCCATTGGTTCTGGGTTTTTGAAATGCTGACTCTGATTATATATTAGAAAAGGATGAATTGTTTCCCTCATCAGTATGTTAGGCATTATAAATCTTAAGGCTAGATATTGTGCACGTATTTTATTTGACAGGGTACTGGTAATTTTGGATCCTCCTGAATCTTGGAAAAAAACCCAAATTGTTTTAAAAAGTAAGCAGGCTACCATCATCACTGTTATGTCAATTATCACTGACTTTACTATTGGTAATAATGATTTTACTATCACTTCTATAATTAGCTAAAATGCATGGAATATACAAAAGCACAACAGAAAATCCAGCATTTTAAACATGTGAATGAAGAATTAAAGATAAAAATTTAAATGTAAAAAAGCTATTTTAGATGATGGAGTAAAGAATTAAAATGTTACTTGAAATTTGTTTTAAATGGAAGATAAGAATGGAGAACTTCCGTCCTTAAAAAATTACACATAATCAAAATCATCCTCTACACTGGATTAACAACAAATAAGACTGAGAACTCTACTCAGAAGCTCAAAACACCATCACATGTTACAGGTTATTTTAAAATGAGAAAAGACTTGATTTATGGAAAAAATTTTGAATACATAGTATTTTTTTTTTCCAGAATTTTAAAAAAACTGCTCAAAATGTCAAACAAGCTCGTATACTGGATAAAATGCTGAGAGTCTAGGAAAAATACCACATTCACACTCTGTGTCTTTTAAAATTGTTTTACACTGGCTATTTGTTCAATGAAATAAATGATCATTGAGATTTAATCTTTAAGTGTGAGGAGAAAGAAGGCCAGTTTATCTCACTAAGGCCTTCCACATGTGGGTCTAAGTCATATCGAGAATTATCTCCAAATCTTGGTGGAGTACCTTCTTGTATCATTATCAGTTTTTTACTTTACTTGTACTTGTCAAAGTACTTGTCAAAAATCGAACAATTCCCTTCTCTTGATCTGGCTCGGGCATTAAAAATGTACCATCTTTTTAAAGCTCTGAGATTAGGAACAATGTGACCTTAAGGGTTAACCATATTTTGGTAGTGATCTCAAAAGGTAGTGACAGAAATGCTGCTGTATGCATGATAGTGCATAAAAAGCATTTCTTAAGATAATAAGGGAAGAAGAAAAAGCAATTAAGGATCATGGGGCAAGGAATATTTATGATAACCATATGATATGATAACCATAAAATACAAACCAGAACTAAACTGTGTTTAAATTTGAAGAAAAAAAGAATTAATTTAAAACCTCATATGCACACTGAGGGTGCAATTTTTAAGTATGATTTGGACATTAGCTATCTATTACTCTTTAAATAATTTAGAAAATTATACCAAGTCATGATATGGTTTGACTCTTTGAATTATATTACTAGAAGTTTAACATTTGATCATGACAGTTTGTCTCTGTCTTATTTCTACTCGGTCTATTTATAATTTTAGTTATTGCAGAAACCAAGTCAAATAATACCAAACCAACATGCATTTTGCTCACATTACCAAAACACAGTTGGTACACACAAAACACAGGTGTGTGTAGCTAATTAAGTAAAGGATAATACTTCTCTAGTATTTCTTCATAGAAGGTTTTCAAAATTAATATGACATTTTTATTTTCTTCCAGTTTCATTGTTTTTCTACTTTAAAATTTAGATTTTAAATATAGTCAGTAGAATCTACATTTCAAGTGTGAGGGGATTTTAAGTGAAATAATTTAAAATGGAATGTTTATAAGCAGTGCTCCTTGCTGACACTGATGGTTTGTTTTGTGATACAGAGCATAAAACCATTTCCTCAAGATATTTTGTGTTCAGCATAAAATATTATAAATGTCTCATTTCCAAGAGATCTGGTGGGAGTTCATGACAGATGTGTTATTTCTTTTTTTCTAAAAAAACAGCATTATTGTGTCTAATTAGCACTGCTGATTTACCCATGGCAGTATGAACTTCTTGGGAGGAAAGAAAAGTACACCAGTCTCTCTCTCTCTCTGTCTCTCTGTCTCTCTGTCTCTCTGTCTCTCTGTCTCTCTCTCTCTCTCTCTCTCTCTCTCTCTCTCTCTCTCTCTCTCGAGAAAAGCACAAACTGGGACAAAAAGGAATTAAAAGAAATGCATCTTGCTGAAATGCCCATAAAAAGTCTATAGAGTTCCCTTATTTATATATGATATAGTATCAGTCTGACTGCCTTTGTGCCAAAGAGAGAAAGCCTGAGTACAAAGCCTTCCCAGGTGTTGGTTAAGGTTTGCCATTATTTCCTATTTATAGACACTGTCTAGTAAAAGAAGACAAATTACTGTAAGTGGGGGTAAATGTGATTAAATGAGTCCTCTGAAGATAAGAAGGTACACGGACAAGGGTCATTAACACAAGCGACCTCTTTTTGCCCAAACGATATTTTTATTTAGTGTAAATGAAAATGCTGCACTGCCAGAATAATTTCTACCACACAGAGAAATGTATCCTTCTTATCCTAACACACATCTTCATAGCTTTGTAGTATTTTAATAACACATCAACAGTGTCGAAATGCTCTCAGACTACACCAAGAACAATACTGGAGAAATTACTGAACCTAAGGAGTTTAATGAGAAACAAGACACATAGTTGTAATCAGTGTACTTATAAAGCCTAAAATGTAAGATAGTGGATATGAAGATCATCCGAATCAAATGGGAAGTTTAAATTTATAAAGTTTCAATTAAAACATCTATACTCCTTCTTTCACCGGATTGTAGCCCCATATGGCAAGGTCAGCCCTTTCAGTGAACAAACAGCTCAGTCGCCTCCAGTGTAGCTGTTATCTTCCTCAACAAGGGGAGACATTTGGCACAGCCTAAAGCTGGGGCATGAACCCTGGCTAAGCTTAAGACATTTATCTGACAGCATCAGCTGACACTCCACAAACACATTTGCTCTCCATGACCTCAGAGCATTTGTGATTAATCAAAAATGTATCTTGAATCTTGAGAACAAGCTACAAGCAGACACACACACAAAAAGAATACGCTGTAGATCTCGCTTATCGACTCAAGAGGTATATTGAATTTAGAAATAGCAAATAGAATAAAATGATCAATATGTTCTCACTTGTCCATGGAAGAGCAAACTTTATCCCTCAAGCAAAAGACATTGATCATGTAAATGTTTCAGAACTGCTTTCAAAGTAAGGAATGCAAAATGCACAGTGAGGATTGGGGGTGAGGAAGGAGGCCTGCCAAAGAACAGCTTTTGCTTTAACTTAAAAAAAATGTATCGCTTGAAGACATAAAGTATTATGTTTTTAGTGTTGTACTTTCAAAAAAATGTATGTTCAACTTGAAACCTTTTTTTAGCAGTATGTTGCCAAATGTTCTTAATAAAACATTATAAGGAAACTTTAAAACTTAATGAAGGAATATTATTTGTGTAGAGCAAACTCCCTGCCTTAGTTTAAATGAACACAGTTATAACATATCCCCTATGCAGTGTTTACAATTTATAATTTATAATTTATGTCTCTTGGTTCAAACCCACTATTTTCTGCAGTCATCTGCTAAGTAATGTGATTAGTATGTGAATATTGTAATATTCTGCTTCCCAACATAGTATAATTTAGTATTTTTATTTTCATACATACTTTTTGCTTTCTAATAACAATACTGTACTCTAATTAAAGCAATGGGAAACAGAAGTTACATGCCCCACCCTTGATAATAGGAAAATGATGATGACTTTAAAAATCTCTACAATTGAACTTATCAAATCCCACTCTTGCCTGATTACCCACTGGTTAGGTTACCGTTGTTCACCATCCTATGGCAGGATTGTTCCACTAAAGAAAAACTACATGCCCTGTCCCTGTTGGCACGGCAAACAAACTTTCATAGCATGTGCTCACTCTATAAAATGGTGGTACTAATTAGAAGATATAAACTCATGCTGAGACATGATATGAATTGGCTTTATGTATCTACTAAGCTCACAGCAGTACTAGATTTATACTGTTGTTGCTTTAAACTAACACTAAACAGAAAATTCAACTTCTAAATATATACAATAAGAAAGCAAAAGTGATTGAGTTGGAAAAAATAAAACCTCAGCCCCTCATTTTTGGTTTCACTTCTGAAATATTTCCTGTGCACTAGAGGTTGCCTGGCCCTTTTCTCCCACATGTTTACCTAACTTAAAATCTTCAAACATGAATTGCAAGTACCAGATAGCACAGCTGTATGTTTTGACATCCATGGTGAAAATGAGCAGAAAATCTAACTGTTCCATATCAAGAAGTATTTTTACTAGTGCTAATGTGCCTTAAATACCTTGTTCCACAGATGAGTGGCCTGGCACCTGCTGCATGAGAAATAGCCAATTACTGTTCAGTGTCTCTAATTTTCTGATTCAATTAGCATGCTTCAGAGCTTTCCAGTTTAATTGCAAACTACTTCACAGTTAGCTCTCTGATTAATCATTGCCCATCTGCAAGCCATCGGAAAACTTAGTGGAACAAATTTGTGTACTTTGGAATGCTGGGAGCTTAGCAAATCAAACTTGTTTTGGTATATAAAGCTTTAATTTTGTTTGCCCTTTTCAGCTGCACTTGTAAGAAGCTCTGTACTGATTAAACAGGAAGTCCGGACAATAATATGCTACATTATGCATATAATTACTGTAAATACAACCGAGATTGTAGAAACATCATTTAAGGTTAGGCACTTACATGAATAGAGAAGGGGGTCAAGAAAACACATTTGGAATCAATTTCTTTCCATTATGACCAAATACAAGTATCAAAGGGGGGGGGGACTGCATGACACACAGTGATGTCATTACAGCACCTGTTCCCCTGCAGGCGTTTTAAATTCTGGCTTTTCATGTATTCATAAAATCTTTCTTGTTATTTAATTAGTAAAGTACTAAGTTTTATAAGCTTTGTTTACAAAACATATATTAGGGATTTTAAAGCAAACTGGCACCACATTGTTTATGCTTCATTTTCCAAGCGTTCGTGCTGGTCCACTGAACGTATGAATGATAATGTCAGAAAACAAAACTGTTTTAATCTAGTTTTGGCTGGAGTTTGGACAGCTTAACCTACAATCATGATTTCTTCATTTCTGTACAATGAAGTATGAATTTCATATTTTGCTCACTCACATGAACAAGTATGACACAGAGAGGATTCCTCGGTGTATGAAGACAGAGTCTCTATAAACATACTGCAAAGTCATCTCTAACTCTGCTTCTCAGGTTCATATTTTACACATTTTAAAATTATTCTAATACAATTTTTAAAAGTTTCTAAACAGATTCTATATAACAGCTTTTATTTCCAAGACTCTATTTTTCAGTTCCAGGAGAGCAAGGACCATGGATTTATCTCAGCTCTTTATCACCTCTGCCTCCCAGACAGCCTGAACATTCTTGGTGCTCAATAAGTATTTGTTGGTTGGAGGAAATGGAAGCAGTATGGGTCCATAATTTTCCATGTCATGTCACTGTGCCAGGCTGGACACTGCGCTTCCCTTCTGTAATCTCAACAGGATGTAGTCATGTTGTCTCATAAAGATGTTGACAAATATCATCATCCCATAACTACTTGGCTGGAAGCATAGCACAGAGAGAAGGTATTTTGCTAATTATGATGACCAGTTATGATCTGCAGTTAACTACAACAAAGCAAGGTAGAACTTGCCCATTTTTTTTTTTTAAAGAAGATCCTTAGCATAGTAGAGAAGTGTCAGAAAGGTAGATTTTAAAGACCATAACTTGTAAAGTCCTATGGAAGTTGGAAAATGGTACAATACAAATAATTTCACTTTAATAAATTTTAAAGACAGAGGTACAAGAAGTCCAGTGACTTTCTGTCTCCCTTAATAGCGAATGCATATGAAACCGAGATTCTGGAGCTCCTAATAGCTCCTATTTTGTGTCTGTCTGTTCAGAGCTGTAAAACTCAAGTATGCTGACTTCAAGCTTCTCTGAACTTTGTAGGCAGCCAATGCAAGAAATGCTGAGAAGGTGTAATCTGATTACAGCCGCTCAGGCAAGTGAGCAGGCACTCTGCCACATTCTGCTGCCCACGAACAGGGACGCCTGGCTGGAATCCCCACTCAGATCAAATTACAGAATCATTGAGCTTTGTGGGCAGGTGGGCAACAGAGGCTATAGTGAGGTCATGAGATAAATCAGGGATGAGCCTGGGCAAAGCTGGCCTGTCAGAAGTAACATTTCGGACCCACACTTGCAGCACTGTGGAAAATAAAGTCTTAACGGTACTTAGTATTTTAATTCAGGAAAGGGCAAATGGCTTTCCTTGCACAAGCTCCCACCAATTGAGCCTTATGTTTAGAGATAAGCAATTAAGCTCTATACATCGAAGGAAAACAATGAGCTGTCCAAAGTGATATGTGGCCAAGAAGAGAAAAACTGGGCCTTGGTCCCTGTCCTGGGGTTCTCAGTTCTTACCTCTACCTCTTACCCACTGTGTGGCCGAATGTCTGTGTATATCTGGGATCAACAATTGGAACAACTGAGGGGATAATGAGTGAAAATTATTGCAAAGCACACTGAAAATGCCTTAAAGACCCAAATGTATTTTGAGAAGGTAGCACATCTTGGGCCAAGAGAGCCATTCTCTGAAATAATCCCTTGATGCAAAAAAAGCAGCATATTCTTTGAGGAGCTGAAAAATACGAGATGACTCTAATATGCCACCAAACTCTAGACAATATTCTACAGAGAAGTATTAACATTTTCATACAGTTCCCAAGCTGGGACTGCTATGGAAATCGTAATACAGTTCTTGAGAAATTTCAACAAGATTGTGTTGTACCAAATACAAAAAATGATGACACTATGGAATTCAGTCAGATGTTCATTAAAAGAGAAATACATAAAAATCAGGGTAGAGATATTAGAGGGCAGGAGCAGGACTGCTTTAGAATTGGTGGTTGGCAAACTGTTGGAGCTACCACAATCAAGATGGGCAGAAGTATTTCAAAGATAACAAACAAATAAGAACCGAAATACAGTGCAACCAACTCAGGCTACCGTGTTGGTATTTTCTTTGTTCCCTGAGACACCACTGAATTACTATTAGCAATATTTTTATTAGGCATAAAATCATATCTATTTGTACACTAAAAATTCAAAGACATGATAACTTTTAAAAAGTGAAATATAATTGACTATAAAATTCACTATAATTTAAAAAATGAAAATAAAAGCATAAAGTAGTTGCTTTCTTTAGATAGGGGATCTTACAAGAGATAAGAATTTCAACATCCACTGTACTTTAAGCCTATATCTTATTGATAATTTAAAATTATAATTAGTGTTCTTGAGACCAAAAAGCTACATAGAAAACTAAATATGCACATATGTATGAGATGTGAGATGCTGCTGCAGGAAAGAAATAGCCTATTTTTAAAGGGGGGAAAAACAACTCTGGTGAAGTCTATCCTTTCATTTATATGTCTCATGTAAATTACACATAATTTTAAATCTTCCACACACTGAAAATGGCCAGGTCTCATGGCGCTTCTCTTTTATTATCTTCTGTTTTCACTTGGCCATGATAATGGGGCTTTCTATAAATATTTAGGGATTAAAAATTATGTACTTTGAATTGAATCAAGAAATGACCGTTACAAAAAATTAATTTTTATTTATATAATCTGGTTAAAAAATATACGATTTTCTACTCTAAAGTCATTTTCTTATGCAGTAACACCACAAAAATAGCTGAAGTTTAAAATAGTGGATTTCCCATATGGTTAGTCCACAGCAAGATAAGAGTTGTAAATGAGGGTACCATGTGAAGAAAACATAAAAAAGCCTTAAGGGCACATGCAAAAAATGTGATATTACATGATTTACATACACAATTTTATTCTGTAAAAATCAAAGAGAAAAACTTAATTTGTCACAATTTAAACTATATTTTCACATCAAGTATTCCTGATTACGTATTTAACTCTAAGATACATAACTCAATTTAGAGCATCATGAGGGAGAGGAGTTAGGAAGAATCTAACCTTTTGCATTTTTTGACTTTTTTGGGCTGTGGTAATGTTGTATTTATAGAGATTCTACACTTTCAAATTTAAGTCTTGAAATGTCAGAAAAATCCCAAAGCTGAGATCTCACAGAAGGTGATTTTTAACAGTCCTTAAAAGTAAAAGACTTTATGATCTTCTGACAACTGCAGCTTTCACATTTTAAGATTTAAAAATTTCAGCCCTAATATTACATAAGCTTGCATACTGGTTTATAAAGATTCCATCATCTTTGAGAGGCCTGAGAAGAAGAGAAAAATGAGAAAACAGAAAAGTTGTGAAGTTTGAAAATATTATTTAAGTACAGATATAAAGCAGTAAATACTTAAAACTTGTATTTAAACGTGGTCCCTTCCAAGAATGGATTTCCAATGTAAAGGAAAGCACAGCTAGTTAATTTTTAATTATTTACAGTACTAAAAAAATAGGGATCTTCTAATACTTCAGAGTTGGAATTTGAATGAGGAAATGAGTCCTAGAGAACTTAAGAGACATTTTTTAGGATCCTATGGCTAGCTTTATGGTTATGTCTAAAACCAAATCTCTTGTTTTCAAGATTTTTACAAACTCATTTCCATACTTAAAATTTTATACAAATTCTTCTAATTCATATCTTTCAGTGTGTCCTACCACACTGCTGTGAGATCACAGGCAAGTCATAAAGTTTTCTCATTACTTTCAAGTCAACATTTTTTTTAATCACCTACTATCAACTAAATGTGGAGATTATCAAGATCTTAATTTCATTCATAGGAATTTTATGGTCTACTGCGGGAGACAGGGTTGGTAAACAATTTTGTTTTGTTTTTGGGATAAGGTCTTGCTATGTTCCAAACTGGCCTTGAGTTTGTAGCCTGATCATCCTCTCAGAGTGGTGGATGACAGGAGTATACCACCACACCTGCTTGGTAAATAAATGTTAAAGGCACTACTTATTTTGACTAAAAGGCTGACAAAGTGGATGGCAATGTTCAGTTTCTGATTACCCGGATTAAAGATAGGGTCTGGACTAAATGATATCTCAGTTCCTTTTTTTTTGGTACTGGGAAATGACCTCACGACCTCACACTTGCCAGGGAGGTGCTTATTCCCCTGAGCTAAATCCCCGGCCCTCAGTTCCTTTCTAAAGAAGTTTGTATTTCATCATTTCCTGTGTTATTTTTCTATACAGACTTATGTAGATAATTGATAAGATTTGAATTTCCAGTGATTTTTGTGGAACACAGTGATGCGTTTGCAAGAGGAATGCCATGAACATATCTTTTACATGCAAAATTTTGTGAAATGATGGATTTCTTCAGTAAAGGTCTTTAATATGTTAATGGGTATTGTAACCATGAGAATGATTTAATATGTGATGCTGTTCTTTTCATCTGGGAAAAAAATCCTCCCAAAAGAGGATCTTTGGCTCTGAGTTGTCAATGCAAGTAGTAGTTTGGGAAACACTAGCTCCAGAATCCTGAAACATTCTCTTACCTGGTCTTCTCCAATATACTTCCTACCCACATTTGGGTTAGATAATTCACCTGAAATTCCATCATATTTCCTTACTTAAAAAGGACTCTCTATGGTCTATATATTAAATGCCATGTATTTGAGACACTAGATACTCCAGACAAATGTCTCCTTACCTTTTTCTTCTATAATCTCCTTAAATTCCAGCCCAGACATCACTGGCTTTACCCTGTTCCCCTGCTAGGGGCCCCCTACTTCTCTTCCCATAGCATGCTTTTTACTCTACAAAAACTTACTTATTAGTTCTCTGATAAAAACTCAGTTGAGGTTCCATCATCTCAAGAAGTAAACGTGATATGGAATCTCTAACCTCTGAAGCACATCATAAAATTGTTATGGTCTTACTCTTCTTATTGGGTTTTTAAAGTATGTATGTATTTTAAAGTGAGTATGTATTGGGGTATACTCTGTAAGCTAACTGAGGCCAGGCACAGGATTTGTATCTCAGAATTTAGTCCATTTTCTTTGCATTAGCTTTCCATCACTGAGACAGAATGCCCAACACTCATAGTCAAGGAGAAGTTTATTTGGATAGTGGTTTAAGGGATTCAGTCCATAGTTGGTTGACTCCAAGGCAAGCATAGGGTGTGGCACGGCCAAGATGCTTCATCCATGGTGCCCAGGAAAAACAGCAGGGGAACAGTGCCAGAGAGGCAGGGGCTGCCATAGTTCCCAAGGTTATGGCTCCATGGCCCACCTGGACACATCCAGAAGTTTGCTTTAGTAATGTTCTAAGCAGCTGCCAAGCCAATAAAGTCAACAAGGCATCACATTCTCTT
Organism: Cavia porcellus; assembly: GCF_034190915.1. NCBI lineage: Eukaryota > Metazoa > Chordata > Mammalia > Rodentia > Caviidae > Cavia > Cavia porcellus. Next base: position 128,951,407 of record NW_026947485.1, read on the forward strand.
TTTTTTACAGTGCTGGGAAGAAAATATAGGGCCTTATGCATGCTAGGTATGCCCTGTACTGCTGAACTATATCTCCAGCCCAACAACATCATTTTAAATGGTGCTAACAGAGACAGTACTAGTGGTAAATAAAAACCGCAAGAGAAGAACTTGAACTAAGGGCCTAAATATTCCTTTATAAATTAAATACAGGGTTTTTTAAAAAATGAAATTGTTGACAATTGTTTATAGATGTCTAATGGTAACTATTCAGGTGATAGTTCTCAGGGGTTTTTGTTAGTTTTGTCCTGGGAATTGAACTTAGGGTTTTTCACATCCCTAGTATTTGTCTTTTTTTTTAAAATTTGGGACAGTCTTGCTAGTTGATGTTTCCCAGATTGGATTTGAGGTACTCTTCTTATCTCAGCCTCCTAGAATGCTGGGATTCCTGGATTCAGTTTTGAATTTTTACCCCCAGTCCTGGGGGTTGAACTCAGAACCTTCATGCTGAATGATACTCCCACCCCTTTTTTTCCCCCTGTCTTTTTGAGGCAGGATCTCACTATGCAATTTGGGCTGGCCTTGAACTCATTTTGTAGCCCAGGCTGGTCTTAAACTTGCAATGATCCTCTTGCCTCAGTCTCCCAAGTGCTGGATTTACAGGCATGCACCACAATGCCTGGTTTGATACTCCATTTGTAAATTTTTTTATTTTGGGACAGGGCCTTACTAACTTGCTGATTTGTGCAGGCTGGGCTAGCTCTGTTGTTCCTCCTGCCTCGGCCTCCCAGAATGCTACGATTACAGGAGTGCACCTCCACACACAGCTTTGTTTTTCTCAGTCCTTCTTGGAGAATCTGGAAAGTATCAGCTACGCTAATAATGACCGTGTCAATGTTTTTGTCACTGCAGTGGATGATTGAGGCCTGTGCCTGACACATAGCAGACCCTGATAACTATTTGTTAAGCAGCAGAGTTGCAGGACTATATGCTCATGGGAAGCATGAATGCTTTCGGTAGTTTATTAGTTAGGAATCTGCCTCTGGGAGCCAGATTTGCAGCATTCAAGTTTTGGTTGCACTATGTCAACTGGTGAACCCTCTCTGAATGTTTCCTCACCTGCACACCGGAACAGTGATAAAATCTGCTTCATACTGTTACAGTGAGGGTTAATGTACACAGAGATCAGGCACACTGAGTAATATACATGTTAGCTGCTATCATTGTCACTGACATTATCATTGCGTTCTTTTTAATTTACCTTGTTTAACACTTGCATCCTGTCCTAAGCACATAGCATACATTCAATAAAAGTTTGTTTGGTGAAAGTACAGAGATATGAAGAAGTGCCACTATTTCTGTGTACACCAATGTTCATTACATGAAGTATACACTCTGACAGGATTCAGCTAATAGCAAATTTTTATAAAATACGACTCAAAATGCAACTGAATTGTTCTTTTTGAATCTATTTTCAGAAACCCAGTCATGTAGTTCCTTGGGAATAGGTGTTTTACGTGTTTGCTTTTTGAATTTCACACAAAATTTTGTACCATCTCACTATAAAATATCTACCAGCAATCACGTCATAGTTAAAAATTAAAAACAAATGAACATTGATTAAAAATGGTTCAATGATAGAACTGAAAATATTTAACTGTATTGCAGTTTGTTTGTAGCATTTATATTTGTGGTAGTCTTGCTGTAAAGTGCAGAGGATCACTACTTCTAATTTAAAACTGCAGTCAGGGACAGCAGGTGTCAAGTTGCTGGCAGATGCTTGCATAGCATGCACAAGGTCCTGGATGCTGTGGTTTCAACACTCCAGAACAAAACCTGAAAAACCCATGGTTGAAACTGCACAATTAACAATTAAAGCTCTGTGCACTGCCTCACTGTGAATGGACAACAAAAATAAGCCTAGGTGAAATATCTGTCACTGACTTAAATCATTTTACATTTATATTTGTAATATGTCTCATCAGAGATGTCCGATATTAAGTAGCACTGAGAAGTTTTTCAATTTATTTCAAACATCACTTTGGAAAGATGCTATCAGATTATAGATTATTCCTGTTGTATATAATATATATTGATGTTACATATAAAATCCTGAAAATTTGGGTACACTCCTCACAGAAATGCATTATTTTTCAGAGGTGGTATGATTGGAGATTACTTTTTTCTTTGTTTGATTTTCTTTAAAATGCCTGTTTGCAAAAGTAAAAAATGGTAGATCTTTTCATTTGCAAAACTAAGTGTGCCTTGAATTTTTCACTTTTCAAATCCCAGATTATAATCATCTCTGTGTCTTAAATAGATGACCTAGTCTACTTCAGAGCAAAAGTAAAATTCTGTGAAATGAAATTCTTTCACCTTTTTAGTACAAAATATGAAAAACCTGTCGGCGTGACGCTCCTCCTTTCGGAAGGCAATTTTATCCCTAAATCAAGCTCCCAATCAATTTCTGTTTTCAAGGTCATCCCCACCCTATAACTGATTTTTCTTTACATTCTGTGTTCTCATTAGCAATTTGTATAACTTCTAACCACCCAAGTCTCTTCTATCTTAAATAAATTAAAACTCCTCTGTTTCGGTTGTTTAAAAATCTCATCTCTCTCTCACAGTCATCCCCCTTTTCTGTTGGGTGCAGGTATTGGGTGTGACATGATGTTTTGATACAGGTATTATGGCTTGTAACAAAATGCTCCCCCTAGAGCCTGATTTGGAGGAGGAGGAGTTATCGTGGGTCTCCTCTCCTACTGCAGAGTGGAAGGATTGCTGGGTGTGGCTCTGAAGGAGGAAGCAGGTTGCTGGGCGTGTTCCTCTCCTCACCCCTCTTGTCTCTCTCTGGCTCTGTCTGCTCTCTGTGTCCTTGCTGCCATAGTTCGAGCAGCTGCCCTTCTCCCATATTTTCTCCTGGGTGCTAGTGGCTGTGGATTAGAAAACCTCTGAAACCATGAACCATAAATCGGTGTTTTTTTAGGTTGCAGCCTCAGGTTCTTTGTCCCAGCATTAGAAAAACTGACTACTACAAGTGCACATTGTGGAATGATGCACCAAGCTAATTAAGTTGTCCATCTCCTCATAGAGTTATTTTTGGTGGTGAGTAAGTTTAAAATGTACTCTCTTAGCAAGTGTAAAGTGAGTTATTTTTCTTTAAATTCTATTTTATTTTTGATTGAAAAATTATACATATTGAATAAAATGTGATGTTTTGATATGTACATGGTAGAATGATCAAATCAGCCTCAAATATTTATAATTTCTGTCTAGTGACAACTCTAGTGCTATTTGGGTTTTTTGGGGCAGGGCCTCATTATGTAGCTGGGGATGGCCCTGAGCTCTTGGCAAACCTCTGGCCTCTGCCTCCCAAGCGCTGCGTCACCACGCCCAACCTCTAATGCTATTTTGACTTATACATTATTATTAACTACTGCCACCTTCCTGTACATAAAAGACTAGAATTCTTCCTGTCAACTATAACTCTGTCCTCTCTGACCAATGTCCCCCTCCTCCTGTCCACTGTCTCTACTCTCCATACTCTCGCCTCTGCTAGCCATTCTACTCTAAGCTTTTATGAATGTGACTTTATTTTTAGATTCCATATATAAGTGAGCTCACACATATTTGTCTTTCTATTTCTGACTCATTTCACTGACCCTAATGTCCCCCCAGGTTTTGGTAAATGACCAAATTTCCTTGTTTGTGTGTGGGGAGGGGTGTGAATGCTATTTCATTTTGTGTACATACCACATTTTAAAAGTCCACTCATTTGCTTCTGACACTTAGGTAGTTTCCATATGTTGGTTACTGTGAATAATGTCATGAACATGGGATGTAGCCATCTCGTTAAGACACTGATTGGGATTCCTTTGGATTATTACCCAGCAGATAGATTACTGGATTTAAAAACACAGTCTATTCTCTTAGCAGTTTTCAAGTACTAGTACAGTATTATTAACTATCACCCTCATGCTGAAGATAGGTCTCCTGATCTGATTCCTCTTGTCTAATTGCAGCATCACCAGTATTCCTCACCCCCTAACTTAGTCCTTGGTAACCACTATTCAGCACTCTGATGAGTTCCACCATTGTAGATTTCACATGTGAGCAAGGTTGTGCAGTAGTTTTCCTTCTGTGCTTGCTTCATTTTTCTTAACATGATGTCCTCTAGGTCATTCTGCTGCTGTAAACGTCAGGATTTCCTTCTCCAAGGCTGAACAATATTGCACTGTGTATAATTACATTTTCTTTATTCACCTATTGATGGACACACCCATTGATTACATAGCTTGCTATTGTGAATGATGCTGCAGTGAAGTAGATTTAGATAGAGCCAGTCTGTGTGGTGTCCCATGGAAAACACATTTAGGTCTTATATTTACCTCACCCATTTGCCATCAAAAATAAGATTATTTTTACTTAACAGTATCCCAATTTATGTTCCTCTTCTGTACCATTATAGTTCTGGGCTGGCTTTGCTCAGCAAAGCCAATCATTTGGTTCCAAAAGAAAGCATCCTAAAGGTGAATTAATCTTAGAAAATAGCAAAGTTAATGGAATCTTCAAGTACTTTAAAAATACAGAGTGTGAATGCAGAGCTTTATCTTACTCTTAATGTCTATGCCTTCTTTTCCATCGGCCTAGCCGCTGACCAGTGTCTTGAAGCCTACAGTTGTGGTCTTAAATTACAAGCTTGCTCACTGCCCAAAAGCTTTCTTGAACTTCTATCAAAACACTTCAATTCCTTCCTCCCTATCTGTTTCAGAGAATCTGTTACAAACTGATTGCTCTAATTGAAGAAAAACTTTAATGGACTCTTATAGCCAGATCCCCGGATGCTGTACCTATGTAGCTTTCATTTGCTATATATATATATATATATATATTTTTTTTTTTTTGGTACGGGGATCAAACTCAGGACTGTATGCTTGCAAGGCAGGCTCTTGTGGCGATGAATTAAATCCCCAGCCTCACTGTTTACATTTTCTCTTCACTTTCACTTTCATTGTCAGTACTAAGGACTTGTTACCTTAGGCAGTGATTTTTAAACTGCATTTCCCGTATCTTCAGCTTTTTCTCTTCATATATTTTACTCATTGCTGCTGGATCAATTTTTCTGATATTTCACTTCCTCCCTCAAAAACTTTGCTCCTTAAGACCAAAAATAACATAAAAATTCCTTAGCGTAAACTTTATTATGCTTGCGTCACATATTCTGTACTATCACCTCCTTATTCATGCTGACAATACTAGTTGAAATGCTCTTCTTTCCTTCTATAAGTCTGCTCATCCTACTCACAGTTTCAATGTTCAATTTAATGGACCTCCCTTTCTAGCCCTAAATGTCTTACTGGCTTTTATGACTGGATAGTATTACACTTTTCCCCAAATTTCTCCATCACAGGTGTTAGTAGCTCCCTTTTGATCTGATACCTTCTCCTCTTTGGACACCAGTGGGGGGGGTGTTACTGATTCTCAATGTTACTCATTCTGTGTAATGCTTACATCTTGCTATTGGCCATAGAGAGGCTGATATGGAGAACTGGTAGTAAAATATGAATAAAAGTAATACAGTGTCAGCCATGTACATGGTTTACCTCTCTTCACGTTATTTTTGTATTTTATAAAAGACAAAATTATGCCATGCCCAGTGGATTCTAAGCAGCAAGCAGGGCCTAGAATCCAGTCCCAGGCCCTGACCTGGCACACAGGTTGAATTCCAGAGCACACGGGGAAAACTTGGTACTTTGCTCCCAGGTGGCAAGACCTCGCCCCGCATCTCAATCACCCTAAGATGAATGGGAGTACTGGCAGGGCTAACAGGGCCATGCCTAGTGGACTCCAAGCAGCAAACAGGGCCCAGAATCCAGTCCCGGGCCCTGGCTGCGTGCGGGTTGAATTCCAGTGCACAGGAAGCCTTAGAACTTCACTCCCAGGCAGTAAGACCATGCCCTGCATCTGAAATCACCAGAGGACACATGGAGTCTCCATGGGCCCAACTGGCCCACATCCAGCAGCTCCAAGTAGTTGCCAGCAGTCTTCCCCAAGAGCCAAAAGTGGGCCAGATGATTCCCAGTGCACTGAGGAAGCTTTGAAACATTGCTCAAAACCTGGAAATAGGAGCGACTCCATCCTGCACTGAGGAACGCCATGCTGCCCTGGGACCTTGGCCGGCACCTCGGCACACTTCCTGTGGGACTCCTGCCAGCCCTGGGTAATGCGTGCTGCCCTGGGACCTTGGCCCACACCCAGTGGACGCCCAGACCCAGGACATCTGCTGGCCCCTCGGGGACATGTCCTACCTCCTGGACCTAATACTGCTGTTGATCTTCAGCTTGACCCTTTCTCCCAGAACCTTGGAATACAGTGGCTTAACTGTGCTAGCTTGGAGATTCAGTAACTGCCTTACCCATACAGGAGATCTTAGCAGGCTCCAGTCAGTGTGGTGAGTATGCCCCTAAAATAGAGGTGTACAGTGGGTAAATAGGGCCAGTAGTAAAGCTCCCTCCAACTAACTATAACACCTTGGTGAGCCTGGCAAGAGTGTGGGTGACTCCTTCATGCACACAGGAAACATCAGGCAGGGTGAGGAGTGTGCCAATAAGGACTCCTCCAACTTGGAGAAAAATCAAAAGGGCTTATGAGACGCTCAGGCACACAATAGGGACACAGTAGGGCCTCAGCCAACACAAACACTATAGACTGGGAGATTTGGTGACCTGGAATAACCTGAAGATAAATTAATAGGAACTAAAAATTGACCTCATTAATACTAGTAGGCTTGTCAGCCTAGGAAGAATATAGGACTCACCCAACAAGCCCTGCAGTGGGAAGTGAGGTGACTGCCCCGCCTCTTCATTGTAGGACCCAGCAATTGGACAAACATCAACCTTACATTAGGACCCCAAGATACACATTACCAACAGTTGATACTAGTGGGATTGAAGGACAAAATATTAACTTGAAAGGGGAAAATGGCAAAACAAAAAAGCAAAATGCAAACTCAAATATCTAGTCTACCAGGAGCAAGTACAGGAGACATTGAAACAGAGGACTTCAAAAGTAACACACTGGAAATCTCTGAAAAGATAGTGAGTGAAATAAAAAAAAAAAAAAAAAAAACAGCTCCATGAGGCTAGAGAGGAAATCAAATTAGAAGTACCTCCCATGTAAAGATAGAAATAACAACCTTAGTAAAGGAGTTACTGAGCACAGCTAAAGAAGAAATAGAGAAAAAAGTACAGGACCATGGGAAACTGATTGAAACCTTGAGTGAACAATATAGAAAACAAGCAGAATTCATGAAACAAACTCAAAGAGACATCCAAGAAACAAAAAATTCTATTCAAAGCTGACAAAATCATTTAAATGAAGCTGAGCATAGGATTTTGGACTTATCAGAACAGGATAGGATAGCAATTAACGATCATGAAAGAATAGAACTTTTAAAAATAACAAAGCAGCATGAAATGAAAATCCAACAGCTTAAAGATGATGCCAAGAGCAACAATATAAGATTAATAGGCATCAGTGAAGATGCAGGAATCAATGCAAATGACAAACCTAAAATATTCACAGAAGTAATAGCACAGAATTTCCCAAACATGGGGAAAAATTTGATATGCAGATAAGTGAGGCATATAGAATGCCAAACACTCATAACCAACATAAATCTACACCCAGACATATAATGATTAAGATCTCAGACATACAGCATAAAAACAGAATACTAAAAGCTATTAGAGAAAAGACACAACTCACCTATCAAGGAAAGCCCATTAGAATCACAGCAGACTTTTCAGCACAAACCCTCAAGTCAAGATGAGCTTGGAGTAAGGTATTTTAAGCCCTGAAAGAAAACCCAGACTGATGTACTGAGCAAAACTTTCATTCAAATTTAACAGAGAAACAAGATACTTCCATAACAAAAAACAACTGAAGAAATTAACGTCCACCAAATCAACCCTAGAAAGAGTATTAAAAGACATACTAAATAGAGATAAAAATGACCACAATCCCCAGAACAACAACAGAAAGAAACCACCAGGTAGGAGAAGCAATTAAACAAAGGGAAAAACGCAGGAAGCAAACAATGGGAACATAGCATGGCAAAGTTGAGCCAGTACAAATCAGTGATATCCATAAATGTAAATGGCCTCAATTCACCTAGCAAAAGAAATAGGTTGACAGAATTGGTCAAGAAACTTGATCCCACAATATGCTGTATACAAGAAACACATCTGACCCAAAAGGAAACTCATAGATTAAAAGTCAAAGGATGGAAAACAGTATTCCATGCAACAGGAACCCAGAAAAAAGCAGGGATAACTATTCTATTGGCAGATAATGTGAACTTCAAACCTAAAATGATTAAAAGAGATAAATAAGGTCACTACATACTTGTTAGTGGAAAAATTCAAGAGGAACTACTAACAATTATAAATATATATGCACCAAATACAGGAGCACTCAACTATATTAAGACAGATACTAATGGACATGAAAAACCAAATACGCAAGAACACAATTATAACAGGGGACCTTAACAGCCTATTGTCACAAAGAGATAGATCAACTAGACAAAAAGTCAGCAAAGAAATAATAGAACTGAATCATACCTGCGAGCAATTGAACTTAGTAGATGTTTACAGAGTGTCCCACCCAAATACATTAGAATACACATTCTTCTCAGCTTCATATCGGCTTTCTTCAAAATAGACCATATATTAATCCCATAAAACATTCTTAAGTAACTGCAAAGGTACTGAAATTATCCCATGTGTAATATCTGACCATAGCACACTGAAATTAGAAATTAATGGCAAAAAATTTGCAAAATCTGCATAAATACATGGAAATTAAACAATAACCTTTTGAACAACCTTTTGATTACAGATGAAATTAAAGAAGAAATAAAGCAATACCTACAATTCAATACAAGTGCAGAAACAATAGACTGTAATGTGTCTTAAGAGGGATATATATAGCAATAAACTGTCATAACAAGAAAACAGAATGACCACAAATAAACAACCTATTGCTTCATCTCAAGATTCTAGAAAAAGAAGACTAAGTTAAAAGCAAAGCTCATAGAAGAGAGGAAATTGTAAAGATTAGAGGAGAAATCAATGCAACTGAAACTAAAAAAATACAAAGAATTAATGAATCAAAAAGCTGTTTTGATGAGAGAATAAACAAAATTGAAAAACCTCTAGCTAACCTTATAAAATCTCTACTCACATAGAGTGGAAAACACAGAGGAAATACAGATTTCTAGAAACATGAACTATCAAAGCTCAACCAAGAAGATATAGAAATTTTGAATAACCCAATATCAGCTACTGAAATTGAAAACATAATTAAAAACTTACCAACAAAGAAAAGCCCAGGTCCTGATGGATTCACAGCTACAAGAAATTCAGGTAAGATTTGATGTCGATACTCGTTAAACTCTTCAATGAAATTGAAAAAGAAGCAATCCTCCCTAAATCATTTTTGGATGCAAGTATTACTCTGATACCAAACCTAGAGAAAGACCCAACCAAAAAAGAGAACTATTGGTCAATCTCACTAATGAACATTGATGCAAAGATTCTCAATAAAATACTGGCTAGAATGCAGCAAATCATCAAGAAGATTATATATCATGACCAAGTGGGATTCTTTTGAGGAATGCAGGGATGGCTTAACATACTCAAATCAATAAATGCAATACATCACATCATCAGAGCCAAAAACAAAAACCATATGGTCATCTCAACAGATGCAGAAAAAGCTATAAAGTCCAACACATGTTCATGATAAAAACCCTTCAGAAACTCAGAATACACAGTGTCTACCTCAATCTTATAAAGGCCATCTATGACAAACCAACAGCCAAGATTATACTAAATGGACAAAAACTGAAAGGTTTTGATTTAAAATCAAGACAAGGATATCCACTATCACTATCCTATTCAATATAGTTCTGGAAACACTAGCCAGAGCAATCAGACAAGGCGAGAGAAATAAAAGGAATAAAGATAGGAAAGGAAGAAGATAAATGATCACTACTTGCAGATGACATGATACTCTATATAAAAGACCCAAAATACTCCATCAGAAGACTACTAGAAGCCATAAACAAATTCAGCAGAGTAGCTAGATACAAAGTCAATGCTGAAAAATCAATAGCATTTCTGTACACAAACAACTCACTGAGAGAGAAATTATGGAAATACTGCCCTTCACAATAGCATCTAAAAAAATGAAATACTTAGGAATCAACCTAAATAAGAATGTTAAAGACCTATATGCTGAAAATTATGCTATGCTAAAAAAGGAGATTAAAAAGGATATTACAAAAATGGAAGGATATTCCTTACTCTTGGCTAGGAAGAACCGACATTGTGAAAACGGCCATACTCCCAAAACTGTTATACAGATTTAACGCAATCTCAATTAAAATACCATTAACATGCCTCACAGATCTAGAGAAAACACTCCTAAAATTCATTTGGAACTAGAAGAAACCCAGAATAGCAAAGACAATTCTGGGCAACACAGGAAAGGCAGGAAGTATCTCAATTCCTGACTTGAAACTATACTATAAAGCCACAGTGATAAAATCAGCACGGTACTGGCAGAGAAATAGACCTGACAACCAATGGAACAGATTTGAAGATAGAAGCACAACTACAAAGACACTCAGCCACCTGATATTTGACAAAGGTGCTAAACATGTTCATTGGAAGAAGGATAGCCTCTTTAATAAATGATGTTGGAAAAACTGGCTCTCCACATGCTGAAGACTAAAACTAGATCCATGCCTATCACCATGCACAAAACTAAAGTCTAAATGGATCAAAGACCTAAATATTAAAACAGAAACACTAAATCTACTGGAAGACAAGGTATGTAGAAGTCTTGGAGACACAGGAGTAGGCAAAGAATTCATGAACAAAACACAAACTGCACGGAAACTCTTCAAAGAATCAACAACTGGGATCACATATTATTGAAAAGTTTCTGCACTTCAAAATAAATCACCAACAGAGTGAAAAGAAAACCCACAGAATGGGAAAGAATTTTAGCCAAAAACTCCTCAGACAAAGGACTTATATCCAGAACATGTAAAGAATTGAAAAATAGCACCCCCCCCCCAAATTCAAAGGCCCTCTCCAAAAATGGGCATTTGAGATGCACACACAGTTCTGAAATGAAGATATACAAGTGGCAAATAAATACATGAGGAAATATTCACCACCACTGCTCAGTCAAGAAATACAAATTAAAACATCATTGAGATTTATCTTACTCTGGAAAGAACAGCTGCTGATCAATTGATAACAAATGTTGGCGAGGCTGTGGGGAAAAAGGAACACTGCTCTGCTGTTGGTGGGAGTGTAGACTGGTGCAATCACTATGGAAATCAGTATGGAGAATTATCAGAAGACTAGGACTGGAAGTTCCATTCAACCCAGCTCTTCCCTTCCTGGGTATTTTCCCAGAAAAACTGAAAAGGTCATATCACAGTGATATATGTGCACCCATGTTCACAGCAGCACAATTTATAATAGCCAAATCTTGGAAACAACCAAGATGTCCATCAACTGCAGAGTGCATGAAAAAGATGTGGTAATTTTGTACAATGGAATATTATTCAGCAATAAAAAGGATGATCTTGAGACCTTCAAAGGCAAATGGAGACAACTTGAGGCTATCCTCATTGGTGAAATAAATAAGAATAATATTTATAAATATCACATTGTGTCTCTAGTGTAAAAAGTAATAAGAAATGTAGGAGTAGTAAAACCCAAAATGTGTAATTGCTATTGTAAAAAAGAGAGGGAAAGGAAGTGCTCTAAAGGATATAACTGAGTGTATGTTTAAGTGTGTAGGACTGATAACCATATTACTCAGTTTTTGTTGGATCATTGAACAGCACTGTTTGCAGTCTTAGTTTTATCTTATGTGTTCTAATAACTGTTTTTCCAGGAATGGTGGCACATGCTTGTCTCAGGAGGCTGAGACAGAAGGAGTTTCAAGCCAGCCAGAACAATACAGCAAAAATCCATGTCACATTAGTAAATAAATAACGATATCAATAACAACAATTACTAGTTTTCTCATTTCTTGTTCTCTTTGGGTTCTGACACATTCTATGTCTCTTATCTATGAACTCTTGGGAAGTATTTTTAGTATATTTGTGTTTCTTGACCATCTCAGTAACCATTTATCCTCTTTAAAATCTTATTTGAATGTTCCTTCTTATTAACCTAAGCTTACTTAAGTAGTTTTATGGCATTGCTATGAAGTAGCCAAATAATCCTACCAACACCAAGGCAAATGAAAATATCACCTGGTAAATGTTGCACCTCCTGTGCAAGTACTCTCTCCTTCCTGACATGTCCTGCTCAGTTTTGAGTTATGCGATCTCAGAGTGAATTCAACCAACCATCCAAGTGACAGTTTGATCTCAGTGAAATTTTTTTTTAAAAAATAGATCTGGGAATTAATTTCGCTCCTTACCACTTTAGCACACAGCATTCTCCCTGATAGAACTAGCACAATGTAACCTTTTATGCTGTTATGTGTAGAAAAAATTTTTTATTGAAATAAAAACTCCTACTAAGTTGGCAGAATGAAATGCTTTAAACATTAAAAATGCCTTTAACCCAAGGATCTCATATAATTTTTAAAAGACATTTCAGATGTATTAGTTTATGAAACAATTTCTAACATACTCATAAGAATGATCCTTGGAAGAATATTTTGGTCACAATAATTTTCAGACTTTAGATCTAGAATAAAGAGCTCAGGGAAGTTCACTCTTCCAGGTATTTTTGAGGTATATCAGTGAGCAAAACCAACAAAGCTTGCATTCCAGTGGGGAGCAGGGGAGGCCAAGAAAACCATAACTATAACAACAGGTACAAGGGGTAGGACGGTCATCAATGCTACAGAAAAAGAGAGGGGTGAAGGGAGAGAGAGACAATCACCAATGAGGCAGTCAAGACAAGACTGAGGAGGCGACAAGTGAATGAAGACCTGAATGAAACGAGACTGAGTCAGGTGGAACCTTCTAGGCAGAGACCAAGGCAAAGAAGCTGAAGTCAATCATTCACCATTGTCAGACTTACACCCAGATAGTAATGTGATTAAGGCATAAGTCTACAGATGAATACTCTAACACTTGTAAATTTTTTTCTGGTACTGGGGATTGAAGTCAGAGCCTTCATAATGAGCTACATCTCCTTGTTTCTTATTTTTAGTTCTCAGACAGGGTTTTAGTGAGTTGCTAAATTGCCCAAGCTGGGTTCAAACTTTTGACAGCCTCCTATGTGAGGATAGGAGATATGTTCCTAAATTACAGCAGATAGAATTTTATTTTATGTATTTTATCAGTGTGTGGTGAAGATAGGTAGTGAATACACTCACCTTGGGGAAAAGATACTGGAGCTTCTTTCTACTTCCCCTTCCCCTCCCCTCCCGCTCCTTCCATCTCGAGGAGACAGGTTTTGAAAGAGAAATCTACTACATGTTCACCTTCCATTTCTTCCCCCAACATGGTAATGAATGCTGCACATGGACTCAATCCTCAAAACACCAGAGTGAAAAATGCAGGCACAGAGAGGCTAGACAACTTGTCTAAGGTCACATCAAGGGGAAGGGGCAGAGAAAAGAGCACAACTGAGGCACCCTGGCTCCAGCACCTGTACTGTCTGACTTTCCAGAACCACTTGCGGAAGGCAAAACTTGACAGTGCTTTAAAAGGTCTCCAGACACTTTCCAGCTGCTTAGAGCAAGGCTTAGTAGTGCAGATGATCTGAATAGTGTGATTCTAGAAGCAGCTTTGTATCAGCATGACAAAGTCTATTTTTGTATAAAAATTAAAATCAAACCACCTTGTTCATATTGTGGTATGAACTTTTGGCACGGTGTTCACTAACCATTAATACAAAAAGACCACACTAGGAGTAGTTATTTGCAATTCTCTCTTTCTGTCTTCTGACATTTTCAAAATGAAGAACCAACACCATGTTAATTTGAATGTCGTCTATTGAGTAGAAAAGAGTTTTAGCAAATGTCCACAGATGAATCTTAATTATTTGTCCTTCAATGGAGCCAATGTGAGAATGCCAGTGATGTTCTGGACCAAGTTACAAGTTACGTGATTTCCTCTAGGATACTAGAGAGCTGACAAGTGGTGATCACCCTGAGCAGAAGTGGCACTAGCGACCTAGAGGAGAAATCTAGATGTGCCACATGTGAGCGTAGGTGTGGCAGTGAGCCTTGCACAGCTATCCATTTGCTCTACTGGGTATTTACAAGCTGCTGACTTCCTGTTTTCATCACATCCAATTCCTTGACTAGCTAGAAAACTGAAAATTCTAACTGGGGACTGCACAGACTCTATCTGTTGTGGAAGTAATGCTAGATGACCATGATAAGTGACATGAATTCCAGCTGGAATTCTTAGAAAGACATAAGCAATAGGAAAAGCAATCATACATGAAAATGTGGAAATAGCAGGCAAGGGAATTAGACCCCTATCATTTTAAAGACATGGATACTTCCTGAGTAATAGCCACAGCTGAAAGCCACTGAATGATTTAGTAAAAAATATATGACTATTTATGCAACTTACAAGCATATATCTACTGTACAACTTGGTTATTTCCAGGTATGGTGTACCTAGCATTGAAGATTTCTGTCATATAAGTCATTCTGAAGGCTGAATCAATCAAAACAGAATGTCCTAACAGTTTACCTGGTGGGGAGACACAGAGTATTGAAAAAAAGTCAGATTCAGGTATAAATTTTAAACACAACAGGAAGAAAAGTGATTTTATCAACTGAGTTTAGGTAATGCTAGCTACAGTGACAAAAGATAAAAGGAAGTCAGAATCCGATGAAGAAAATTTGACAAAAACGTGATCAAAGATTAACACCAAATTGAAATGGACTGCTAATGTTATCTGAGTGTTATCACCTCATGCATTGGAAGGAACTATGATCAATCTTTCTATTTACAAAGAGAGCCCAATATAGTATGAAAAGAAAAAATTGGCTAGCCTTATAGAGATGACAAGAAAAGCGTGCCAGCTATGGTTACTAATTTGTGCTTTAACTTATAACTTATACCTCTACCCCCTTAAAGCAGATAAACATTTCTAAATTATGTAAATAACATATATAATTTTAAAATTCAGTAAATAGAAATACATAACAAAATGTGTAGGTACTACTTATAAGTATGATATTTCTGGGCAGAATTTACATTGAGATAGTTAAAAAAAACCCTCTCAAACTGTAGATTGCCTCTGAGAGATAAAGAACTCATAAATTTATTATGCTAAGCAAATGAAAACACAGAGTAAACTTTCTGGATGAAAATATGGCTCTCCTAATAACCAAAGGCTGAAGAACAAGAGCAGTGTAATATGCACTAGATTCATATTGTGGGGAATGTCTTTGTATCTAATCTAATGCTTGCATACATTACTCCTATGCTTTGAGAATAGAGTAACAATTGTAATTTTGCTCGGAATCAAAATAACACAATCTGTCATTTGACATGCTGTAGTGTTTGCACTTTCATTATTCTTCATACAATAATTGTATGCTGCTTTTTACTGCTATTTTGAAGCAGTTTATCTCTTTAAATATGCTACTCAGACTATCGTCAGCATGTATCTCAAAGTCAACCTCAGTCACTGCATCTGAACAGACATTTTCAAAGTGCTCGTACTTACGTTTATCTGTGTTGATCATGTGTGATTTCTACGTGCCCAGTGTGTTATTTCATTGCAATCTGCATTGTTATAATAGGTTATTGATTGATTTGTAGTGTAAAGGACTAAGGTAGTATTCAGTAATGACTGAGCGCTACAACTTTATTGCAAGTGCCCAAGGTTCACTCACCCTAAGCAATTTAGTCAATAACCAATTTTTATACTTCTATCTCCTTCAAAATTCCAAACCAATAATCCCTGTTTTTTTTAATTATTTCAGTATCAGACTAACATTTCCCATGGAAATCAATATGGGTGCGATCCATTAGCCAAAAATCTGCAGCACTGCAATGCAAACATATTAAAAATATTGATCTTGCAAAGCTACTGATGTTTTGATTGACTTTAATGTTTGTAAGCAGCAATAACAGAATTTCAATGACTGAAACAAACTTTTGATTAAAATTATAGATTTTTGAGGGAGGGAATCTGCTATTTTACTGGCTTAAAGCATGTCACATGGCTTCCCTGCCTGTCATAAATGAGTGGAGTGAGATATATTTATCCAATTCTTTATTTGTAAATATTTCAGTTCATCATAGCTTACACATCTTTAATCTACTTTGAACTGCTCTGACATTTCAATTCCACTTCTCATTTTATCACAAAGTGAGGTGGAATTTTCAGACAGAGAGTGGCAGGAATAGAAGCCTTTAATCCTTCTTTTGCTATTATGCAACCTTTGGGATGGTGGTTTACTCTTAGGTTAAATTCCCCAAATGTAGGACAGAATTAACTTTGGAAGTTGGTGAACATTCTTGCTCTATTTTGAGAGCAATGGACAACAAAGACCCTATCTTATATATACAGATGACTATCAGAAATAAAGACAGATTCCTTGAAAAACAAAATTTTGGAGCTGGTTAGTGACCACCTAGCAAAGCTCCCATATGGAAGAGACTGAGATCTTAAAAGTGCAATCAAACTCCAAGGGACTCCTCCCGGAGGCCTCCCTGACCATGCAATCTAAAACATAGCTGTGCCCCTGCATCAGGCACTTAGTTTACTTTATTTTTATCCCGATGCTACCATACACTCATAAAGTGTGCATGTGGGTCTACATATTTATAAACCATTTTCTCTTCTAAAATTTAAACTCTATAAAAGAAGAGTTTTGTCCACTCTTTTCACTGTCAAATCTCTTGCATTTAGAAGAGTGCCTGAAATATCAGTTGGGTTGGTAAATGTTTTTTACATAAAGGAAAGAGTCAGAACAATCAAGAAGGGATGGTTTGGGGAGCAGTGGAGTGGGGAAAGGCCTTGGGTCTCTTAACTTTTAGGGCAGTGTTGTTATAAGAGCTCCTCCCTAATATTCTCTGTATTTCTCAGGACTTCCAAGTATAAGTAGCACAGGGGATTTGGGCCCACAGCTATCATATATATTTTTCTCAAAGTTCATGGATATTTAAGAGTTCCATTATTTAATTACTAATCCTTTGCCTAGAGTTTTCTTCTATTTGTTTGCTCTATTATACACCATGGTAAAATTAAATAAATTCTGTATTTTATCTGTGACATTTCAGTGGAATAAAGAAAATCCATATTCACAGAAGAATGGAAGTTAAAAATTATCTATTTATCAGTTACTCATTTCATTTCTCCTCTACTTCTACATAGTCTTTTAGGGGAAGAACCAAAGTATAACTTGCAAATGTGCAGGAACTTTGGCTTCCATCAGCTTTTTTCCAAATTACGCTAAGCACACAGATAGTACATTTGTAGGTGTTTGCAGCAGCTTTGAGACAAATTCCCCAGCCCTCTTCCACAAGGCCACTCCAACACCAACTTGTGCTTCATCTCTGGGGCTGCTGCTCTCTGGGAGATAGGAGGGAGGTACGACCAGGAGGTGGTGGGGTTTGCAACAGTCAGAACTTGGTGAGAACATCAATACTTCTATATGTAAACCCCAGGCTCTGGGCTTAGCATGCTCTCTACAGTGATGAGCCCCAGAAGTAAAGGAGACAGAGCATATGAGGGGAGCGGTGCAAAAAGGGTTAGCTCCCTTCTCATCTTCATGTATTAGTAGAAAAAAAGTTGACGTAATGCTTTCCATTGCTTAGTGTTTTCTTTTTTCTATAGACACTCCCGTGAATAGGTAGCTAGAATTGGAATCTGCATACAAAGACTACAGTCTGAAACTGAAACCAAAGAAAGTGTTTTATTTTTATTTTTTGGTACCGGAAATCAAACTCAGGACCTAGTGCTGTGCTATATCCCCTGACCCAAGAAGGTGTTTTAGATGTGAATTGTCTTATGTATGGTTCATATGTAGATGTGTCCTAAGAGCCTCATGCACCCATAGGCAAGGCTTTTGGAAGAGGACTGGACCATGGGGCACCATAGGTGCCTCAACCTTAGGGGCAGGCCTGGTCAGAAGAAATGGTCATGAGATCAGACCAGAGAGGTCACCTGTGCATCCTTAGCTCCTCCCTTTACCCCCGGCTCCCTGGCCACAAGGACTCGAGCAGTTCTCTCTACTGCCCTGTGTCCATGGATCTTAAGGAGAATTACAGGTTTTCTCAAACACTTGTTTCTATTTCTAAATAAACTTAAGGACTTAAGTATGAGATGTAGGTAAAGGCTAGTAGGCAAATGGAAGAAAATGATTCTATTATTGATAGAAATGGTTCTTTTTGTTATTTCTGGTCAAGATGCAGTGTAACTTGCAGTGAACTTAAAATCCTGGCATTGTTGATTCTCTGTCAGCTCCCTAACACTATTACCTTGGTACTGCAATCAAAAGACTGACTAAAATGCACCCCTGAGCTAATCACACATCATCCAGTCTGTCAGTGCAACAAGGAAGGCTGACTCTTTGTTCTGCAGTTCTGGTTAGAACTACCAGATTTTTGCTTTTGGGGGACCCCATATCCCTTTGAGAATATAAAAAAGCTTTCCCTTTTCATAAGCAAATTGTACTTAACTTACCGATTCAACACAAACTTTCCAAGAACTTATTTCACTCCCTGTAACTATCCATGGATCCCCCAAATTAGAGGTGATTAAGGGTAATCTGCTGACTTAGGCAATACCAAGTAAGTACACAGTATGCAGGCATCTGTTGATGCGTGAAGAGAAGGAAAGAAGAAAAGCAAGTGTTAAATGGTAAGTATTATTTTTCTCCAAGTCAGAAAGTATTCACATGAAGGAAAAAGACCATTCAAATGCCAGGACTTGGATGCTTACAGCATAAGTTAAATACATGCAAGTGGAAGATCTGGCTTAATTCCAACTAAAAATATTTCAGCTCCATGAGGAAGTTAACCAGAGGGCTAAATCTCCAAGCAGATATGTAATGCCATTTTGTATTTTAAAGGTCCAGTGTTTTAATTTCTCAAGAAATTCTCAAACTTCCTAGAAATTTTAATGGTGCAAACAGTTTAAATATAGAGGCTGGCAATGGTTGAGAAATATTTTGGCTCAAATTCTAATGGAGATTTGTTGATCTTTTTTCAGGGACACACTCACAAGTTTAAAACACAGTTATTGAGAACTTGGAAGACACCTCTCTAATTTATAACTATTTTAAGGCACATCAGATTAGGGTCTGAAACTTCCTGATATTATGCTTCTAAATTGCAGGGTAAAGCATTTGTCCTACTCAGCTGAAGACAAAAATCAGAAAAGATGTGTGTGTGTGTGTGTGTGTGTCTGTGTGTGTGTGTGTGTAGGACTTATTGTGCAGGGATGTATTCAGAAGCTCAAATTCTAGTTACTAAATCACAGCCCCCCATTAGTCTTCAATTAATCAACAATTTTTTGAGGCAGAGCTCAGTAGTTCTTCAGGCTGGCCTCCAATTCACTATGTAGCCAAGGATGGCCTTTAGCTCACAGTGAGCAACCTGCCTCAGTCACTGAGTGCTGGGATCACAGGTGTGCACCACCAAAACTGGCTTTAAGCAACTATTATTTAGGAAGTGTAGAATAAAAACTGTCTAGTGAAAACTTAATCCTGCAGAGAAATGCTTAATAATGTCAAAAAAAGGATGTGAACTCAAATCACTTTGTAGTTAAGACAATTTGCTAATTTTCTCAGGGTGGGGTTTGGAAGCTTGGAAATTCTTAGCTTCTAAGATATTTCTACCCATAATAGGGCTTAAACCTTACATTGCAAATATGAGCAGAAAATTCATTTAGCAAGTCCTGAAAATAACTATATGACCCAACAATTCCTACATATATGTTGAGAATTGAAAACAGAGTTCAAACAAAATGAATGTTCACAGTAGCATGATTTATAATAGTCAAAAGGTAAAACAACCCAAATATTTTTAGTTGATGATTACACAAGATGTATATTTACACAATAGAATATTCAGCAATAAAAATAATGGAGAACTGATTTGTACTACAACATGGCAAACCCTGAGAACATGCTATGTGAAAGAAAAACACAGACACAAAAGCCACATATGGTATGATCCCCTTTATCTGAAAGGTACAGAAGATGAAATATATAGAAACACAAAGTTGATCAGTGGATGTCAGGGGCTGAGCTGAAGATTAAATGGTAAGTACAGGATGGGTGCAGGTTTCTCTCTGGAGTTACAAAAAGGCTTGCTTTGGAATTAAGTGGTGATGTTTGCACAGCACTGGATGTACCAGAAGTTACTGAACTGCATACTTTAGGACAGTTACAACGGCAAATTTTATGTGAATTTTACCTTCATGAAAAATATGGCCATAAGTTTTTAATTTGCTACAATTCTGGTAAAGAAAGTAATTAGTGAAACCAATTTGTGCTGAGATTAAAAGCTGGATATTATCATAGGTGTTTGGTCTTAGAACTCACAGCACATCTATGTGTTTCATTAGGCTGTGCCTCACTGAAGTGGGAAATTATTCAATCATTTGGATAGTTATAAATAGTCCCAGTAGTACATATTTACAATTCTGGAAAATGTGGATAAAGAAAGGAATAAATTTAATTTGTCTGAAAATTTTCAGGCCTAATATTATACAAATTTTAAAATGCAAAACTAAAATTACTATTTCTGAGATAATACCCATGGAGTGTTTAAACTAGACCTTAATAGAAGGCAGGCCTGGGAAATATCACCTTCCGACCCGAAGTTGTAGATGCCTACTCCAGTGAGACACTGTGCTGCAGAATTTCCTTTTGGTTTTTTTTTTGTCTTTTTCCTTTTTATCGGTACCAGGGATCGAACTCACGACTGCCTGTTTGCAAGGCAGGCGCTTGTGCCGCTGAGCTAAATCCCCAGCTCCCTGTGCTGCAGAATTTCACAGCACCACTGTGAAGAGCCACTTGGGCAGCTGTAGTGCATTCGTTCGTGACCAAGACACCTGACCAGAACTGAGCTCCAGGTTCTCCTCAGAACGGGCTTTGCTCTTCTTCCCACTGAGAAGCTGTGGCCTGAGCTGCACTGCTGCTTCTGCATTTGACTTATGTCAAAATTTTTAGTTAGCTGCAATTCTCAAAATTAGATACATTTCAAATCAAAACGTAGCCTGTAACCTGTGGGAAGACTGGAAACTGGTGCACTGCACTAGTTTGTAACCCTTGTTTTTCAACTGAGGCCTTAATTCAGATAAATGTGCAGAATTATAACTGCATTGTATACTAAGAACTTACATAAATCAGAAAATACCAAGTGTTATTTGCCAGTTACTCCTAATTGCTATCCATACATCCACAGTTATTTCCTAAGTTAGGAAAATGGATTGTTAATGGTAAGCATAAAAACAAAAGTGACTGCAGTATGTGGAGGGTTAACTATAATTTATTAAGAAAATCTATTTAAAGAGAAGAATCCATTCCTTGGACCTCAATGACATAAGGGCCCACTGTAATTTTGCTTTATAGGAGATACTGGTTCAATAACCTTGTTTCATATGTTAAACAAAAACAACTGACACAATTTTTGCCTTGATTTAAATACAGTCCTTAAGATCTGCAAACATTTCAGTTAGCCTGCTTTTGACCTGAACTAAGCAGTTATAAGAAAAAACATAAAAATGGGTTACAACACATTAAATATCCTCCCTCTGCCACCTTACACTTTTTGGTGCTAAAACATATGCTCTGCCACCTGCAGCTAAAAGTCACACACTGAGAGTGTATATTCCGACAAGAATTACTAGTTTCAAGCATGCCTGGTGATTTTGGACAGTAGCACTTAAGAAACCTTCAATCTAGCAGTTTTATCACTACACATTTTCTAAAGTATTCTATGAAGTTGTACAGTTTGGGAGGGGGTGCCTGACCTCTAAGAGAAAACAAAATAAGGTGAAACAAAAAGGAACTCATGGGTAGCATTATAGGCCAACTGGTTCTTACATTTGGTCATGTACATACTTTTTGCTCCTATTTATTTTACATCCCTATGACAAATCACTATGGGTGATTTAAAGTTTTTTCATTTTCTGAAAAAGTAAAAATCTAATTCTAGACATTGGGGATATCTGTCATAGGAGTTAAAAATTATTGCTGCTCCATAATGAGTTTAGGTTCTTATTTTTATGTGTTCTTTATCCTCGTTTCATTTTGTTTTATTTTGTGCTTATTTATTTAACCTTTCATCTTGCTCCTGAAAGGGTTTGAGGCACTAGAAAATTAACCAGACAGGACTTCTATGATGGTAAATGCAGACATTGGTGAGTCCTCCTCCCCAGAGAGCTATCAGAGTTGGCAAAGTTGTCAAGCACAACCACTTCAGTACTCTAGAAGTCAAGGGCAAACGGCAAGTTGAGGAGTGTTTACTGTTGAAAAGCTGCACAAATCCCTGTAAGAACTCGGGCAGTCTGTGGTGGGCAGCTGAGCAGATGGGTAGTACTTCTGGGGTGGCACTGTTTCTGGAACCATGCAGTTTTTACAGGTGTGTGCCACCACACCCGGCATTCCAAATCTACTTCTGCAATGGCTACTTCTAAACTCATTGTAATGACAGCATAACCGACATAGAGTAACATGAGCTATGTAAATTATCCACATTACTTATGAGGGACTAATCTTAGATTTTACTCTTTAGTTTTAATCTTTCCCTCCTCCTCATTTTAAGTTCATTCCACCCAGGACAACTGGTTATAGTATGTATCACTGAGTGGTATTAAGATTCTACCCTTCAGAATTTTTATGGGGCATAACATTTCAGATAAAATTGCTGGCACAGAGGCCTACCCACATGAGCTATGGCCTATGGCTTCATGTACTCTTCTGGCCACCTGAAACCCTTTTCTCAGGAGAACATTCCTTTTGGGGTTTTCTTGAGTATGACTTTGAAGATACACCCATGATAAGTACATTATTCCATCTTTATGGTTCTCTACTCCATTAGTCATAGCACTGCACCATAGTTACACCAACTATAGGCAGTAAAATCATCTTACATATTAATTTCCCTTATGGCACATCAGAACCCCCTGTTTTAAATCAAAAAGCTAGGTTCTTGCCTAATATAACTACAATATTCCATTTAACTATAAAGAAATTCCATTCCTCCCCTAATGAATTTTTACTGTCTATAAAAGTGAACCTAGAGGATTTTACTCTACTTAAATGATATTGTGATCATTTCTGTTTACTCTGAAAATGAGAGAAATCTAAAAATACTCTTGCATTTCTAAAATGTGTGTATTAGATATGCAAGAGTATGTTACAGAAAAGTACAAATGTGAAGGCAAGGAAAAGGAAAAAGTAGTACACAGATGTTTAGCACTTATGGACAGAATTTAAGCAAAAAAATACACTCACCTTATTCAAAATACACCTTAGGTCTCTTTAGTGACTTAAAATTTACAACAAATATGGAACTGTGTTCCACTGCAATCTCCTTAAGTCTTGTTAAATTTTGTCATAACATGTGTTGCTGTAGTTCTACACTTTTACCTTTGCACTTTGTAGTGCGTAGCAGAGCAATATAATTAACCACTGGTAGGTAGTGTTTACGTTAGATCTCAAAAGGTTAAGAAGCTGATTATAGCTAAAATCAGCTTTGCCTGAGGCTTCAGGGGCTCTGTGTAATCAAATTAGACAAGCAGGGCACAGTGTCACCTAACACAAACCAGTGGCACTTTCTTCTTGGCTCTGACTCCCCTTGTTTATGAGGGGGAAAACTCATGCTTTATGCTTTTATCAGATAATTTATAAAGACTTCTTTCTAATAAATTTGGTGCATAGTCTCCAAAGATCTCTACCTGTTTAAAAATGACACATAGAAATATTTTCTGAAAAGAAATTAAAAATCTTTAAAAAAGAAGAAACTTACATGTGGAGATACTGAGATTTTTTTTTTTTTCGTGAGACTGAGATGTTTTTAAGAAAGTGTTTTTGCAAAAGACTAGTGATATTATCATGTGTTCATATTATGGAAAATTTCTAGCTAGACTCAGTTTTATTTTGCAGAAAACTGCGATGGTTTATCTGTTTATCAGAGAACTTTGCAAACATGACATAACACTTTAGCACTTCTAAGAAAACATGGGAACCTACTTTGTTGACTTAGTTCATCTTTTCTCCATTTCTCCTCTTGAAAACCAGGCAATGTGGACTGCACAATGGACATACTTAAGAAGGAGGTTTAATAAGGTGGGGAGAAAGGTGAACTAGCTCTACTTTGGAGACACTTTCTACAGGCTTTATATTTAAATTCAGTAAGAAATATCAGTCCAGTGCAAGTCTTGCTACCTCTGGGCCTAAAAGGAACAAGAAGCATAAACACTAAAGTGATATTAAGACAGAAGAGCAAAGACAAAAAAGAGGGATACTGTTCTCAACAAAATTCATAAACCACTATTAAAGCAATAAGTAACATTTGTTTTATCTTTGACTTTGAACTTTTGATTCAAATTCTATATAGTTTTTACTTCACTTGAAATACAGAAGCAAAATGAAGGTAAACAACCTACAAATAAGTGATCAAGAGAAAATGAGTTTTGCTAATGATTTATCCTGAGCTATAAAATCAAAACTTGTTATTTTAATTGATTAAGTCATAAAGAGTTCCTGGAGAAGTCAAGTCTTGGTATTTGCACAGTCAGACAATTTCTGCTAATCCAGCAGTACTTAACAAATTCACATGTGGTTAGCCTGTCTTGCCATAGCTGTATATCACATTTCTGTGCTGCAAGCTGTGCAGAAAGAAATCAATATGCCAAGTTTAACAAAAGGACAGGAAACATGATGTTCTCCTATATTTTCAATGAACCTCAAATGACTCTGCTGTTCATACTCAGTACAATTTATGGCAGAGAAATGTATTCTTTGATGAAAAAACTCTACAATAGAATGAATTATATAAATTCATTGCTGAAGTTCTGCCTTATTCCATAAAAACAATTTATTTAGAAGATTGTGACATTCTGATTCAATGTGCACAGTATAATCAGCCATTCACAAGGCATATTTTTTTTCTTGATGAAGGCTAAAGTATATTCTTTAGATAGAAGAAAGCATTTGTGATAATACTTTGATATATGTATTTAATTTAGGTTTTGGAGATTTTTTCTAATTTTTCTTTCACACATGAAACACATGAGACAGTATCTACTGAGTACATGCTTTAAAGTATAACAATAAGGGGCTGGGGATTTAGCTCAGTGGCATAAGCACCTGCCTTGCAAGTAGGTGGTCGTGAGTTCAATCCCCGGTACCGATACAAATGAAAAAGACAAAAAAAAAAAAAAAAAAAAAAAAAAAAGCAAAACAAAAACAAACAAACAAAAAATAAAGCATAACAACAAGAAAAATATCCCAGTAGATCCTGAAATCCTGGGCTGCTGCATTGGTGAATTGATTCTACATTTTTTACATTTTCTTTTATTGCTGCAGAAGTGCATAATGTGTGGAAGTAGATTAGAGTGGAAATGTGAAGAATGAGGTAGGAGTGGTCATGACCAATAGGTCAGCACAGAGCAGTGCCACTTCTGCCTTCTCAACTCAGCGGTGTGGAACTAAGTGTGGCAAAGCAGCCAGTAAGTTGGACTTCAGCCAAAGGAATAAGAAGTGTTGCCACAATTGCTTTTTTTTTTTATTAAAAGGGTCATATGCATAAAAATAAAAAAGCTAAACAATATCATATATAAGAGGAATGCTCGTACACGTTTGGAAAACAGGTAATTTTTCTTGATTCCAGTAAGTAGTGGTAAATGGATTAATGACACTTGGCTGAGGAGAGTCTGTCATTGATCAGTGGTGAAGGTATAGACTGCTGTATAAAACGCTCAGAGAATTGCACTTATTCTGAATTTTCTATTAATGTGTCAGCTATAAGACAAATTTCATTCATAGATTAATGTGCCATTTAAAAGAAGATAGGCATAAATTCCCAATCAGAAAATAACAGCATAATGATTTTAAGTGTTCACTAATATTAATGTTGCTATAAATGATCACTTCAGTATAATTCATACTCCTATTTCAAAGTAGAACATGGTTCAAAATAGTAATAAGAACATGGCTCAGAAATGATAAGAAATTTTTGTGCAAATATTGAGGCAACTCAGAAGAACAGAGCTTGGAGAATAAAATCATGACACACAAATCACATTTTAACTGTATATTAAAGTAGGTTCTCTACAGCTTGCAATGAAATTAATAGTCATATATAATCCCCATTCAGCTGAATACCCCTTGTATAAAATCTATTTCCAGGATATTGAAGATAATATCTTAAAAATGTTTAATTCTTCTAATAACAACAGAGAAGTATCTTTCTATTCTATTTATTTGGGTATTTTATTATTGAGGAAAAGGCTGTAAACATATTATAGCCATTAGGTTAAATGGCAACTCATGCAAAGTTAATATTTGCTAGCTTTTGTTCTCATCTTTCTAAAGGCTCTTTGAGAGTAGTACCTTTTCCCTCTTCATCAGAAATCATCCACTAATGAGACTTCCCAATTTGTTTTTTTTTCCAAAACAATCAAACGCACTCCTTGTCTCTGTCCTTTAGACAGCGATGGTGCACTCATGGGTACCATCTTTAGAAAGCTATCGCTGAGGGTCATGGGTGTCTGTCATTTTGTTCATCTCAGGAGGGTGGGGCCCACCGTTATTTTCACCAGCCTACCTCATTTCTGCAACCTTACTCTTCTCTTCATGGCTTGTCTGCCTATGCAGGAGATTTCTCAAGATTCTTCCAGAACTTTTATATGCCTCAAAATGTCAAAAAACACTTTACAAAATTATCCTGAATTTTACACCAAGACGGTTGTCAGCAGGCCAGAATAAGCCAGCTGTTGTGAGTTGAAATACTTGATCTCTTTGAGTTCTTTGGTTGTAGAATTAAGGCACTACATGAGAATTTCAGAGCTGGAAATGTTACCTCACTATGTAATATTTAAAATAATAAGAGACCCAGAGAAGTTTAACAATTGGCCCAAAGCTACATGATGGTTAATGACTCTCATCTTTCCATACTAACTTTGGGCTTTCATCATCTCATACAATTAATATGCTTCTCAAAAACTATTGGGTCAATTAAGACATTTCACACAGAAGAGACTTCTACCACTTGTAATCAACATATTCTTTGTTTTTACTGTTCAAACTTTCTATGTACTTTTCCAGCACATCTCAACAAGACTCTTGAATCTTCTCCCTTCTCCTTGTTCTCCCTTTCTTGTTCACTGAAAGATTTATACAGATTTATTAAATTAAATTGCTGCAATCACATTATTACGTAGAAACTACTTCAGTATCCTTATAAAATTATAATTTGTTATCAAACTGTAAGCAAATACTATGTTTTGTGACTCATTTTGTGTTTGACTTATGTTTTTTACTTTTATTAGTACATGTTTGCAAGTATACAATGATTACATTCACTGTAGGGAATTGGTACATGTACATAATATCCTCTCTAAGTCAAGCTGAAGGCATCAAAACGTCCCTTTACTATCTCTAAAAAGTAAAATTTAACTTCTCATTTTCTTATCTGCTTTATTCACTTCTTTTAAGTAATACAGATAAAAGACTTTCATTTGTATTTGCTTTCTGAAAATTAGTTTGTAGTTCCATTAAAAAAAAACCCCAAACCATTCCTTTCTCATTTTCCTTGTGCTTAACTTTTCTGAGTGTTTCAGGGTAGTTCCTCTCCCCAGCCTTCAGACCCTTTCCTTTGTGTATGAAGGTCATCATAAGCTTTTCTTTCCAAATCCCTTCTAGACATTCATTTAAGAGATCTTTGAAACACCAATCTAGTTATTGGACTGTAGTCAATAACTACATATCACCATCACTAAGCTTTTAATTCTGTTTCCTCATATCCTTTAACTAAGGAATAAAGAATCCCAGAATTGAAGGATATATTAAAGATTCTTTAGTTATCCTACCAAATACAATACAGTCCATTTCATTTTATAAAACAATTTGTTATGGCTTGTGTCTAGATGTCCCTCCCAAAGCCTCACGTGGTCATAGGTGTAGCTTTTTCAGAGGATCTACAATGTATGTTGCTGGGATTATGGGTATGTAATTATTAAATTATCCACTAATTGGTTTGGCAGAGTTCTGAGTGTGGACAATGGGAAGACCTCCCCCTCTCCATGTGAGTACTACTGGCCCTAAAGGCATGTAGCCTGAATAAAATATAAAGGGCAGAAAAAGGGCTGCTGTGGTTGCTTGTCACCTGCTTCTTTTCACTACTTCACTGCTTTGCTGTCTTTTGCCCATCATGAACTCTTTCTACTTTGTGATGCACCTCTGCCAGAACACATTGCCTCGGAGCCCACTATGAATTAAAACCTCTACAAACTGCAAACTAAATAAAATTTTCCTCCTTTAACTTTGGGTGTCAAGTATTTTGTCTTGGCAATGAGAAAAGTAATTATATTGAACCTAATTTTCACAATCAACAATCAAAATCTTTGTCATAATATCTGCTGAGAGCCTCACTTAGTTTGCAGTTGTGAAGACCTAAATCATTAATGTCTTTTGTGAGTTGGGAACATATTTAAGATGTGGATGCTATCTATTAGAGCTCAAAAGCTACTTCATTCCAATAGTACTCAGTGTTTACCATCAATTATACCAAATAATCAACGAAAAGAATTTTACAGTTTTAATGGGACCATTAATAGAAAAAAAAATGAAAATATTCAACTAACGATAGTTCTACAGCTTTTAAGAAATGGGCTATCTAAAATTTAATACTTTGTCACAATGCAATTACTAGGTTATGAGTCTAAGGTAGCCACAAATATTAATATATTTTCATATGGTCAGGAAACTACATATACATGAACTTTTATTTCTCTTAAAAGACAAAGGATGAGTTTCCCCAGAAGTACATGACAGGTATTTCAATCTGAGGATCTGTGTTTTGAATGTCCTCCATTTTACCTCATGATTCACAGAGCCAAATACTGCATACATCATTGTATTTTTCATTTTGTGATGCTTGAATAAAATGAAAAGTGTACAATTTTTCTTATACATAAATGGTATACTTCTGAAATAAACATGATGAAAACCCTGACATTTAATGTTAACATACCCAAAGTCTGGTGGTAAATGGTATTATTTTCAAAGAGGTAAATAAATAAGCAATAAATATGGTCTATTTTAATGGCAAACCTTGAAATTAGCAAACATGCTAACTCCCAACTGGTTCAACTTTAAGATCTGTTTAAAGGGTGGTTTTTAACTTGATAGGTTTGGAATAGGGGAAGGCAGAAAGCAGAGGGGCGGGACCCAGGGAGGCAGCTCTGGGAGATGAATTGGTGTCGGAGTGAAGCGGCTGGTTACAGTAATAGCTGGAAACCCTAAGTGTTACAGGCTTTGAAGTCAGTTCAGCTTTGATGTCTTACTCTCACAGTTAATCATAAGATAGCATGGAAGGCGAAAAAATAAGACTTTCCAATTCTGTCCTTGGTGCCATTGCTCAAGAAACTGTAGCATGAAAAAATACCAATGTCTGTGTGAACTTTCAGTGTAGCACTGTTCTGCTCTTTATTTAAAAAAAATTTTAAAATACTGACGCACTAATAAAAATTCTTAGCTTGGGATAAACAAATGAATAGGCAGAAAGATTCTTAAATATTTCAGAGGAATATGTATAGCAATCAATAAGGATGCACATTGATGCTGATCTGTGTTTGTTACTACATTAGTTATTGTTTTGATTGAGTTATATTGACACAGTTCTCAACCTTGAGGAATTTATTAGCTTAGTACTGATTAGCTTGGTGCAAGCAGTTAAAAATTTACAGGAAGGAGGTACTGACACCATCTAAGTCTAACATTGAGGTCCAGGAAAGCTGGCTTGTTTTAGAAACAGAGGATCTAACTGTCTAGTGCACATGTGAATAAACGATAACCAATTGACAAGACAAACACAGAACAAAAAGCATCTTGTCAGTTTTTGGCTAGAAAAATTACGGAAATTTCATTTTCATATAGAGTATTATTTCCCTAATTTGTCATTTATGCAAAAATTTCATGCATTTTGACTCCTTTCTCTCTGTGTTACTGGGGACCTAACCCAGGGCTAATGCAGGATAAGTTAGTGCTCTGCCACTGAGCCATATCTCTGACACTTCAGCATTTCTTTTTTTTTTTTTTTTTTTTTTTTTTTTGGTCTTTTTCGTTTTTATCGGTACCAGGGATCGAACTCACGACTGCCTGCTTGCAAGGCAGGCACTTATGCCGCTGAGCTAAATCCCCAGCCCCTAGCATTTCTTTTATCAACTTAGTAAACTCTCACTTACTTTGCTGAGTTACAATAAAATGGATTTAGTCCATTCAATGGGTTTCACGCGTTATTTATCTTTTTCTAACATATTAGAATAAACAAAGGCCTATTAAAACAAAAACAAAACAAAGAAAAAAAAAAAAACAGTTCACCCATAAACTACCTGTGCTGTGAGTATAAAACACTGAGAGTTGCAGCACTCAGGGAAAGAATACATCCAATCTATTTGTGGTAGTACTTAAATGAGAACTATGATCTGTACATATCTGCTCTTCCAGTCAAATGTCCCAGAGTCCAGAGGCTTAAGCTAACTTGAATTCTAACTGTTTTTTCTTTGGGGTCCTATAGTTTGATATTTGTCACCTTAAAACTTTGTTCAGCTACTGTGACCTGCCCCAACTTATGTGATGGCTAACAATTTGCAATTTTAAAAACATGCTGGGAGCACTAACACATGCCAGTACTTTCACTACCCAGAGGCCAATGCAGGATTTGGTGTTTGAGGTAGGTCTGGGCAACTCAGAAAGACGCCATTTCAAAATAAAAAGTAAAACAGGGTGCAGTTGGAGCAATGGTAGAGCACACCAAGTTCAATCCTTAGGGCTTCAAAATAAAACAAAACTATAATAATCACAGTAGCCCAAGGCTAAGGCAGTAATAAAGAATTCAAATGCAAAGGTACCCTTTAATTATTTCTCGCTAGTGCTATCCTGTTGCCTCTTGTTTCAAAAGACAAAATTTTCTAATTACTGTATATAGAAACTAAGGAACCAGTCACATATGTGAGACTTCAATGGGAAAAGAAAAAAGTGATAAAACTTATGCAGTGCTGTTGTTGATGTGCTGGTATCACAAGCAAGATGTAGAAAAATCCAAAGGCAGACACTAGAAGAGAGAAGGGGTTAAATACACTTCAGGAAAACAAAAGGTTATTCCTCTGTTATATTCTTTTCCTTTAAGTGCATTAGAGTTGACTGTAAACATAAACAAAAGCCACTGGTGGGCAATTACATTTGAAGAAGTAGCCCATAAAAAGTGGAATATTTAGTATGTATTAGAATCAGTTACACAACATCTGATTTAATGGTTAGGTTTTAAGCGCTCCTCTTATAATACATGTTAAATGTTCTCAACAAATCATATTCGGTAATGTAGCAAAATGACAATTTCAATGTAGTCTCAGGCTGGTAGGACAAGAACATTAAGGCAAATTAAAGTGTAATCTTTCATTTACACTAAAAGGTTGAAAATCTACAGGCATTTGTAACAGGAACTTTAAAGTGAATTTGCCTTTCCCAAAGTCATCTCACTAGACAGCAAAGAGGACTTGGCATGTGACCAATAAATTATGAGAGCGCTGCACCTCAGGGTTAAAGGGCACTGATGACTTCAACAAATCTCACCAGCAGAGGCAACAGATTAAGCTGAGGGACAGGGTGCCCTACAACCCTAACCTGTTAATACCTTCAGATTCTTCAGGGTGACCTTTAGTCTGCCCTCTTCTATTAGTTGTTAGTTACACTAATTACAGCTTAACTGGTATTGTTGGTACCAGTTTCCCCCCTGAAAAGACAGGCAGGGAGAGGATATCTCTAATAGCTTCAAATAACTTCAGACAAATTCTGTTGTGCACATCAGGAGCACTTACCTCCAGCTTTGAATGAGTCTTTTATGGACATCAAAGGAAAGACACTAAAAGCCATGGGTGTTTGTGGATTCTATAAACCATTTCGTAAAGGAAGTGGAAAAGTAAGAACTGTAACTTCTGTGACTACAACTTTAGAACAGTTCTAAGACAAGGTAATATATTTTATCTTTTATGTTTGTTTTGAATCTGTGGGGACTAGTGATTTCAAAAACAAGGAGCTAGTTATACTTTAAGCAATGTAAAAGTATTTAGCCCAAGAAATCTCTTCAAAATTTATGGTTTTTAGAATGGGATAATGAAAATTCTATTACAGTGTTTTAGAGCTGTTTAAGTTCAACATGTACATTAATGTTAACCCAAGATTCCATGGAGTTGAACAGAGGATTCCAGTGCCCATTTACACAGATTCGAATACCATCTGTGAAGCTGCAGTAAATTACCCATTAACATTAATGTTTAAACAAGGTACTAAATCAAAGCAGAAATGTACCAAAGAGATTTACAGCAAAAGAATCATAACTGAATTATTAAGATTAATATACACAGTTTCACATATAAGAACTGCAGGTTTTCAACATCATGATATTTTGCTTTGAATAAAAACTTCTTTTAAATTTTAAAAATAAAGTCCTAATATTTCAATGACATGGAGTGTTTTGTGTATATGTATAAAAACCTGAAAACAACAGCTGAATGGAATTTATTATGATAATGGTATACCCAGTTAAGAAATACAATAATGAAAATCTGATTTTTATGAAGCAGACACATTATGAAATAATTACCATATTAGCATTATTAAAAATGTTTTACAAAAGGGAATCCTTAAACCAAATCCTAATGTTTTTAAAGATATTGACCAACAGAAATTTGACTTGTGAAAGTCTTTGGGAAAATGAAGATGTGTCATGCTTAATTAGGGCATTGTATGTCATTAGATCCAAGACTTTATTGATTCTAAGATTCATCATGACTTCATTTGCCACTTAGAAAAAACACTGCCAATTAAAGTTACAACATAATGTTTTCATATCACACTGGCTGAGAGATGTACCCAAACTTTAGCTAATTAAGATTGTCTTGTAATCGATGCTACTCAATATTTTATAATAAATTGGCATACCCATCAATATATCTAGAAAGATGAATTGGTTTTGGGAAAGTAATCTGATTTTGACACACAATCACTGAGTACCATTAAATAATTTTATTGTACATAAAGTATTGAGGGGATATTGACCCTATGTTTTCTCTTTTCTGAAGATAGAAAATCAAGGAACAGTGGCTGATAGAGTGATTTCAGTGTACTTGAATAATGTATTGATTAGCTAATATCTCTGCTTTTATCTAACATGTGTTTAAGGCAGACTCCAAAAAGATAACATCTAACAAAATAATTTGGAAAATGAAAACTTGAAGACAATAACTATGGAAAAAGAAAGAAACACAGTTAACAGTGAAATTTTAGGGGTTATTTCGCCAGGAGCATACCTTGCTAATCCCAAAGAATCTCTATAAAGCACACTGTTATACTCTACCATTATTTCTTAAAAGATAGATATCAAATCAAAGTATGACCTAGAAAGACAGTAAATACGAGAAAACCCAACTGAACCAGTGGCTCTCTGATTTTCTACATGCTTACTCTACGGTGGAGGTGCAATTCAGTTATGTCAGGCTATAGGCAGTTGACAAGTGGGTTGCAAATAGCTCTGGAAGTGAACACTCCTACAAACAGGACCTACAAGGGGAAGGTCTCAGACTCCACATGATAAAAAGCAAACACCACAAATGACCAAGGGCACTGAAATAATATTTAGGTCTACAGTGGAATCATGTTGAGGAATCAGTTTTAGAAGTTACAAGTGTGCATTCTACTTCTTGAGTTTCAAGTATCTCGTTTTGTCTGTCTGTTTGTTTGTTTGTTTTGGTACCAGGGATCGAACTCACAACCTAATGCTTGCCAGGCTGGTGCTTATGCTACTTAGCTAAATCCCTGACCCGCAAGTAACTTCAAACAGAAGCCTCAGAGTTCTCAGAACACTTATTTAGTTTTTGCCTCCTAAGTATTCTCATTAAATTCTGATATAGTCAACTTTTAAAAACCTTAAGCTATTAGGCTATGCACGGGGGGGGGGGGCTGTTCTCCTATTGCAGGGATCTGAAAGGCAACTGTCCAGTGGAACCTGCTCCGAGAGTCTGCTCCCTGAGCAGATGTCTCAAAATTACTCAGCTAACACATTACAAATTTTGGGGCTTTTCAGAAGAAATAGATATTCATGAGAAACAGTTTTAGCACAAATAAAAAAGGCAATGTAATATGTGTATATATAATATATATAAAATACACAATGGTGTATTATTAAGCCATAAAGAAGAATAGAATCTTGTCATTTACAGTCAATTGGATGGGACTGGAAAGCATTATCTTAAGTAAAGTAAACCAGACACAGAAAGACAAATACTAGGCTGGGAATATGGCTCAGTGGCACAGAGCCTGCCTGGCAAGTGCGAGGTCATGACTTTGATTCCTGGTACCAAAAAAGAAAGAAAGAAAGGAAGAGGGAGAGAAGGAGGGGGAGAGAAAGAGGGAGAGAAGGGAAAGGAAGAGGGAGGGAGGGAGAGAGAGAGGAAGAAAGAAGGAAAGAAAGAAAGGAAGAGAGAAAGATGAATATCATACACGTGTTCTCCCCTGTGTGGAAGCTAAGAAAAGGACTTCAAAATAGAGGAGCGGGTACTACTGCTTGAGAAGAAGTGGAGAGGTAGGCTATAAAAACAGAGGCTAGTTTATATCATATCAAAAAGCCAAATTAATATGTAGTATTAATATGTTAATAAAAATGGATTTATGCTAAATCCATTTATGCTAAAACTATCACTTGCATTTGAAGACAAAGTGTGATATCAGGATGCATGTATTTGTTGATGGATCCTGACACCAGTAAGTGTACAATTTAGAAAAAAAATCGGTCTTTGGATTCTGCATGGACATTGAGTATAGTATGAGAAAGTTTTATAAGGATTAATACATGGTTTAAAGCATTTCAATATTCATAAATGAACATAGCATTGGGTTTATGAGTAATAACTCATGATCTGCATGTAAGTTTCTCTTTTCACAAAGAACATGAAATACTGCTTTTTTTTTTTAATGCCTCATCCATTCTTCTGGATTGGTGGCTATAAAGATGTGTTCCCACCTGTGCACGCGTGCATGAATGGGTGGCTATTCTCAATGTGACTCCGCAGAAGAGTCTATCAATTATTTTCATTTCGTAGCAGAAGAAAACACTCTAATTAATTATTTGCTCCAAACCCATTGTTTGGCATGTACATTCACTGATACCTGTCCCACCTCCAGTGTCACAGCAGGTGTTCTCTCCTATACAGAGCTATGGGACAAACAGGATGGTGGCAGTCCATGAGAGGCAACAGGGTTTCTAATCAGACATCTGTTTCTACAAACAAAGGCAATTAGACTTCTACTTAAGTCACCATTTTGTGCCTTCTGGTTTTGTTCAGTTACCAAACCCATGCCAGTGGTTTCCTTAAAATTATTATACATATAACTGACTAACAAGATTTTGTTAAAAGCTTGGTAGAAACAACTGACTCTTAAGGAGAGCAGGACCAGTGGATCTTTCTCTGTATGATCCATGCCAAGGTAAACCCTCAGGACGTTTTATGTCACTACTAAATTACATTAGTTCCTGGAAGAAAGACCTTCAGCAGCTTATAACTTGGTATCACGACTCTGACTGTTCAACACAGTCAATGAGCCATTTGAAGAATGATTTCATATCTTGTGACAAGAACATCAAAGAACTACAAATAAATTATCTATTTTTTAATGTCATTTGAAGATTGCTATATTCATTTGCAATAATATAATGTAGGAAAACATTTCTCCTAATCCACCATGGCAAGTTTGTATAATTATGTACTAAAAACTACATAACTTTTTGGCTTGGCTGTCAGGACTAACGATCACGTTACCTTTCAGTTGCAGCAACTTTCTGCTGTGACCTAGATTTTCACTCAAGCTTCCTTTATTATGCCTCCAGTTCCTGACTTTTTTTTCTTCCTCTTTCTACTCATCCACTTCACACTTCCAGGTTCTCCAACTAAGTCTTAGCTTAGTTGGCTCTCTGTTCTTAAAGTCTGTCTCTGTCTCTCTATCTGTGTCTGTCTGTCTTTCTCTCCCCTCAAGTTCTTGCCCCTTCTTTGTGCTATTCATTTGCTTATTCCTCTTAACCCTAGTCTCTTAGTGAAGGGATCCTTGGTGTTTTCCTTCCTTTTCTCTACTGAGCTTAGGTGCACCTTATCTATTTCTGATTCTTCTGACCCAGCTCTTAACAGGCACATTTTAAGTATTTTGTTTACTCAGTATAAGGGCATGATGTTACCGCTCACAGAAATGGGAGGTAGCGCCTGGAGGAAGTGGTTTGGGGCCAGAGCAAGGATGTCTGGGAAATGGCTTAAACTGCGATGCTGGGTATTATCATTTCCTTGCTGTGTTCTGCATACCACCAAAAGTCTATGTAACTTATATGCTACATTTAAAGATATGAATGTCAATATATATGTATATATTTTAGATGAAAAATGTGAGAAACCAAGTTATTATATATAGTTTTCAAAATTAAATAGTATTTGTTGGAAAATCAGAAATATAAAAATATGTATAGTCAGATAAAATAATTAAATGTAAACATATATTTGTGATCAGCACAAGTAATTTTATAGAAAGTCTAGAGACTACATATGGAAGGAAGTCATGCTACAAATTTCTAAGATGTTCCCCTGAGTAAGTGTCTTCATTAAAACAATGGCTGAAAATCGAGACTTGCCTCAGTAGAAACTGGCATTTCGCTTGTATATGGTTTTATTTCAACTGTAACATCACTGTACCAACTGTAAGCAAATATTTAAATCTCACAAATTCAAGCACCTTCTGTTTCCTAAGCATTCACACAGTATATATGTGTGCACAGAGGATTTTCACCAAATAAATTGTTTACTAATGCAAGAACTCTGTTTAAAAATAAAAATGATACAATTTTTTATTGAATATGTCATTTCTGGAACCTCAAATAAAAAGGATGAAGATTCTTTCACTTTGCATTGAAAAGTGTTACATTTTTGTTAGTATTTCATTTAAAATTTCTTGGCCTGGAAGACAAAAATTTATGGATATAGATTAACTACTTTAACGATGTGACATCAAAGCAATGAAATATTCCTTTATACTTATGGTGTTACTACGACTACCTTTTCAGGAGAGTAAGGAACAATACAATAAATTCTTGTATAGAAAGTTTTTTCCTACCTCTACTCTTTAGTTTAAATCTCAAAGATAATGTATATTTGCTCAGCAGACTGGTGCCATAAAGAAGTTTGAAACGTGATCATTTACAACAGCTGCATGTGTTTACTGGCTGATTATTATACAAGGAATGATTTAATGTTATATTTTAAAACTTACTTGTTGTCTATTTGGATTTTGCAATATTTTTAAAATTGTTTATGAAAACAATCATTGTCTGAACATTTGCTCTTTGCTGTTTTAGCTCTGCTTTTTGTAAATACAAAACAATCACAACAAATTAAAGGTGATACAACTGTCTGTCCTGTTACATTAGTTTGATGAAATTAGTGGCTGGTAATACTTAGAAAATCACTGGGCTTTCTCAACAGGTTCACACAACAAACCTTTTTTTGCAAACTAAGAGTCATATCCATATCAAGATGCCCAAAATTTTTTTCCTAAAAGAATGCTCCTGAATCTCACCAATGAGTTCAAATATCCTGCTCCAAAAATAGATAGAAATAAGTAGCTACAATGTTATTGTTTATGAGAAAAGAAATCTTACATTTCTAAAATTTTCCTGAGATGATAAACCTGAACTTCTGACAGAGACAGGACATAGATCAAGGACTATTTGGCCTATATGCCCAATGCTCTTTTCTTTTTACTACTGCCTCTTATTGAACTCCTTTGTAAGGAAAAGTCTCCTTGACTTTTTACACCTATCCCTCAGCATACCCTTGTATGTTCTCTATATCAGAAATGGTAGTGATATAAGTTGAATTGTGTCCCCTCAAAATTTATGTTGAAAGTCCCATGCTCCAACATCTTGGAATGTGACCTTATTTGTACAAACTTTACCGAGGGAATCGAGTTTGAAGGAAGTCATTAACTTTGGACAGTCATTAGAAATACCAACATGACTAACAGGCTTACAAAAGAGGAGAAATAGGGACACAGGCATGTATGGAAGAAAGACGATGTAGAGAGGGCTAGAGAAGATGGCCATCTACAAGCCAGAGAGAGGGCTGGAACAGATCCTTCCTTCCCTGACCTCATAAGGAACCATCCCTGCCCATACTTGGCCTTGGATGCCCAGTATTAAATGCCATTCATAGACTTCTGCTACCTAATTTGTGGCAAATGGATATGGTAAGCTATAGAAAAGCTAGATTATGAGATACATGTTCTCTTCAGCTTTCGGTTACCATAACTAAAACCAAGACTTACTAAGAGAAAGGGTTTCTTTTGGGTCACAGGTTTAGACATTTCTATCCATGACGTTGGCCCATTGCTTTGGGGCCTACAGGGAAGCAGAAAATCATGGTAGGAAGCACAGCTCATCTCATTGCCAGGATGTGAAAAGGAGACGAGGAAGTGATGCAGGTCCCACTGTCCTTTCAGGAGTTCATACCCGAGGACCTGAAGGCCTCCGTGACCCACCTACTAAAGACTCCCACACCTGCCAGCAGTGCCAGTCAGGACCTTTGGGGGACATTTTAGTCAACCTGTAGCAATATGCAATGAGGAAATGATGTTGGGTCTACACTGGGAGAGTCAGTTGACAAGCAGGCAACAAGAAAGGAAAGCTTTCGTGGAACTGCAGTAGGAGAGGCTGGGTGACCGTACCCTACATGCGCTGTGTGTCCTCTTAGTCTATACATTCCACCTGTGGGGAATGGTTTTATTTTTGCTCATGGAGACACAAATAAAGCATAGTCAAGGTAAGGAAAAATGGAGTACTTTCTATGTAAAAGAGAAGCCCAAGGAATTTCTTTCTATGTTATCTAATGTTATCCTTCTATCAACTCTCATTCACTGGTTTCTTAAATATATTGTACAGATGAGAAGCCAAGGCTGAAAGAAGTAATTCATCCAAAATAACAGACAGTAAGTTATTCAGGTGGGATTTTAACTTACAAATAAATGTCTCTCTCCCAAACTGTGCCTCATCCTTTTTCTGCAGGTTCCCTCGTTTATACTACTAGGTACCAGTTGATATTATCAGAAGGAATACTTACATACTACACTTGGAGGGTTATACACATAAATCTGAAGAAAACTGCCCAATGCCTTACACTGTCCCTACCATTGTATACTTGTTATAAGTCACAATTATCTGTTCATTTAAGATCTGGATGCCTCACCAGACTCTAAGCTGTTTTTGGTTTCTGCTGCATCTTAGCACCTAAGGTATACCTGACAGAGAGTGCTGAGTTATTTGTTCAATGATTACATTAATAAATATTTGAAGTTAGTTTAGATTTTAATTAGACTTATGTTATGGGCTAAGTAAATTACACACAAATATTCATATACAAAAGTCTTCAACTTCAATGCCTCACAGTAAAACTGACTTTGGAGATAGGGGTTAAAATGAGATCATTAAGGTGGGCTGTCAGTCAGTATGACTGATGTCCTTATAAAAAGAAGCAATGTGGACATGACGCATTCAGGATGGAGGCGATGTGAGGATCTAAGGCTGAGACTGTGCTTACAGGTAAGATGGCACAGACCCTTCTCTTGTCGCTTGCAGAGGAAGCCAGCTGCCCACACTGTAGTCTCAGATTTCTGGCCTCTAGGGCTGTGTGAAAATACATTTTGGTTGTTCAAACAAATAAATCTCCAGGACTTTGTGTGG
Organism: Cavia porcellus; assembly: GCF_034190915.1. Taxonomy (NCBI): domain Eukaryota; kingdom Metazoa; phylum Chordata; class Mammalia; order Rodentia; family Caviidae; genus Cavia; species Cavia porcellus. The sequence goes on from NW_026947485.1 coordinate 128,991,416, forward strand.
CAGTCCTAGAAAATGAATACAGTAGGAGCTGGGGATTTAGCTCAATGGCATAAGCACCTGCCTGGCAAGCGTGAGGCCATGAGTTCAGTCCCTGGTACCAAAACAAAACAAAACAACAACAACAAAAGAATACAGTAATAGCTATCAAAAAGTTTATATTAAAATTAATAGCATTCAAAGTTTAAGAAGTGTCCCTGGAACATTATCATTTGTTTTAAAATAAGTCAACTTAATGCATGTTACACACTGCCCTGGCCACTTAACCGAGTCCTGGAAGAGGTTCTATACCAGTCAGTCAGCAATAGAAAAGAGAACTGGTTGTAGACTGCATAGTTTTATAAAGGAATAATGAATTTGAAATGTAATTTGTCAAGAAGGCCTCAATTTTCCCTTTTAAATCAAAAGTCTTTGGCAGGCAGGCAGTAGAAGCGTCGATAGAAATAAATGAAACTAGTTTGAGTTTTGTCATTCTGTTGGAAGCTAAAGAAAGAAAACATAAGAAGTCCAAGTTCAAGAGCAAAGTAGCCAAGTCTGCTATTGGCAGAATTTATAGCAGGTAAAAGAAAGGTGGCAAAGTGGCTTCCCAACTGAGCTATGATGACAGACCATGTGATTCCTCCAAAAGCTTCCTGTTGTGGCTCTCCTAAAGGTGCAGCTGTGATAATGTTTACATCTTAAGGAATTAGGGAGGAGTCACTACTACATGACAGCTCATCCTTCACAGGAACTGACCCTGTTTCAAACTCTAAAATCCATGTATTTTATTTGCATTCATTTGCTTTTCTTAAAAATGACAAGCAAGGAAGATTCTGCTGTGTTAATGTCAGGATTTTGCTATTTTTAAGTGCTTTTTTAAATTGGAAAATAAACAGAAACACAAGAATGATATGGGTTTATACTATATTCTGAATATTGGTTAACTACACAGAGGTATATAAATACCCTAATTGCAATTGTAAATTACAATTGTGCACAGCCCACATACTATACTACATGTTGTGCAGGAAAAGAGACATATGGCAGGTGTCTTCACTTACTGAACTATATTACAGCTCTTTCACATTAATGGGCATCTGATCCTTAAAAAAAAACCCAAATGCTAATTTTACCATTATCTTTCTCACCCAGTACGTGTCCTTTTAGACAATTGTCATTCTTTTATGGAAACTACAAATGTGACTAAAAATAATGTGATTATGTTTAGCTTTTTAAATACTGCTTTGAAATGAAGAATTAGTATTTTAGAGACATGATGAAGATGATTTTTGACAAAATATTTCTTGGGTTATTAAATAACTACGCAATATAGAAAGAATTCTAAAACAGTACCACCATGTATAGTTATAAAACATATACATATATGTTTTTCTGCCATGTAGCATATGTCTTTAAAACATGTATCAAAATGGTACAGCTTATTAAGATGTTTTGCCTCATTCAATGATCTACTCTGTAACTCTGGCTGTCAATAACTGTGGACCTACACCACAGTTTTAACTGTACATGGAGTTCTATTTAATTTACTTAACCTTTTACTGAACATATATGTTGTTTTTAATTTCTTGCTTCATTTTTTAAAATGCTGTAACGATTTTTATTGCTAAAGTCTCACACATAGTTATTTTCTTAAAAAAATTCTTAAAATTTGAAACAATGGCCCAAAGGGACTGCATACTTTAAGCTCTTTTCATATGAATTTCAGAATTGCCTTTGTTGTGGGCTGCACCAGATCTCATTCCAATGAATGAAGTTCTCAAATACTTGTTTCTGCTATTTTTCTCATCATCAGTACCATGCTGTTTAAGTAGGACAAGGTCACATGGTTCTATCTTTAAATCTCACTTGTGTTCTTAAATTTTATTCTGTTAGTCTAGAATCACTTTGTCTAAACTACTAACCCTATATTTCACTGGGATTTTATTGCAGTAGCACTGTAGTTTTCACTTTAAAGCACTGTTTTACATGGATAATACCACTATCTACTCTAAGATGAATTCATCATGAATACTTTTTGCCAAGAAAACCAATACTATTGAGTAAGCAAGACTATTTCTAGAAGAGAGGTAAAAACAAAAATGGCTCTTCTGAAAAGGAAATTCCATTGAATGGTTCTAGTATAATAAGAATGTACAGACTATGTATTTCAAAATATGAAATTATAGAAAGCGGATGCTAATTCAAGAAAAAATAATGGTTTGGAATAAGGAAAGCTATCAATCCTTCATATATTCTTAGACAAAAGTAGGAAAAGGAGAAATTGATATTAATAGTAATTTAATTAAGGTCCTCAGAATGATGAAAATATAAAAACAATAAAGTTAATTATGTAATATTTGGTCCAAACTTGAAACACATCAAAAATCATTCAAGGCTTAATACTACACTGAGCTAGATATCCAGAAAATACAGATTTTCAAACAAACAGAAACTGCCCATTGGATAGGTCAAGAGAAAACTACTGAAAGTAAGTCAGACAAAGGGAAGGTGATTCTCAAGGACTAAAACTCTGTCCAAAGTGTCATGATCCACTTTGAAAACCTGATGAAGGCTATCAACCATCTTGAAAGGAAATGCACATACACACATAAGCACACTACTCCACTTATATTCTGATGGCGCTCGGCATCTTCAGGCTAGGAGTATCTGCCCTGTCTAAAAGAAACACAAGGTAATGGAAACTTTTAATAAAAACACATTTTGAAAATGATGGCAAAGTTTTACAGTCTTCAGTTTTTAAATGGAGGTGGGAGGAATCCAACAAATCTGAAGACTGGCCTGCTGCTGACATCAGCCTCTAGTAACTACTAGAGGGCAAGCATCAGGAGCAGCATCAGTGGTGTCTCTGTTAATGGAATATTGTTCAGTTATAAAGAGGAAACATGTGTGGCACAACACAGATAAACTTGGAAAAGGTGCTGAGTAAAATAAACCAGATACAAAAGGCTAAATATTATGTGATCCCACTAATATGAAATGTCTAGAATAAACAAACTTGCAGAGAAATAAAGTAGATTCAATGTTACCAGGGGCTAGGAATGGGGAAATAGTTATTGCATAGGAAGTACAGGGTTGAAGTTTGGGGAAAGTATCCAAATGTTGGGGATGGAGAGTGATGATGGTTCCATGCTGTGAATGTCACTGAGTCACCAAAAGGAATTTATACATAAAATGCCTGACAGGAAATTTTAAGCTATATACTACACACACCAAAATACAGGTAAAAGATTAGCTTCTCTATAGTCACAGGAAGAGAACACTAAATGGAGGCATCAGTGAAGCCTGATCTTGTGTGAGGTGAACTTAGCCAGGGACCTGAGGTCAGATCAGGATGTAGGTCGCCCTGTCTCCCACTCTCAGCTCCACACAGCAGTTTTCCAAGCAGCCACCAGGAAACAAAAACAAATCACAAGCAAAGTAAGTACAATCTAAATGCCATTAGGAAAAAAGAAATAAAAGTAACCAGAAGAGCATAGGGAAACTATTAATAAAAATGAAACAAAATCAATTAGAGAACAAAAGCATCAGCAAATAGAATAAAAGTAGAAAAGCTTCTCTTTTGGAAATATCTATAAACAGGACATGCAGGTATGTGGGGTCTGAAAAAAAAAAAAAAAGAGTACTCCCCGTCCCCTGTTGGTGTTGGAGATTTAATCTGGTGTTGGAGATTTAATCTGGAGTCTTGGGCATGCTAAGGAGACGCTCTACTACTGAGCTATGTCCCCAGCCCTAATGTATGATAATCGAAACTGACCAAAATGGAAACCGAGGAAGACCAGTTTCTAAGAGGTTGGAAAAGTGATTTAAAATGGACAATGGCACAACCATCATGAATGTTAGATAAACAATCACAAACATCCATTCAAAAACCTATCTGTGCACAAACAAAGTGTGAACGATTCCCAAGGCACAGTCTAGATGGAACTAAAAACGGACGTGTGCTGGAACCAGGCCGAAGCTACAGCTCTCCACTTTGCCTAGCTCAGCAACAGAGGGGTTGAGAACAGAGCAACACAGTGGCAGGAGAAAACCCCGCCGCACTGCATAAGGTGGAGGGCCGAGGTGAGCCCACGGCAAGCACAGGAATTAGAGAGCTGGAGACAGCTGGCTGCCTCTGCGAGGGCTCTGGACACTCCTTTCCTATTGGGTTCTCAAGCCTCTCCCCAGGGGCAACGATTATGCCTGGTTTTGTGTTTGCATTGGCTAGGGTTCTGCTATAATAATAATTAATAATAATAATAACAATAAGTGGTATTATACAGTAGTTGGTGACTTGAGTTTTTCACCCAATATTGTGTTTATGTGAAAAAAAAATTAAACACGATGTTTCCCGAACACCACATGAAACAGCAGACGCAATCTTCAGTTCATAATAAAGACAGAAAGAGACTATTGAAAACACTTGTATATTGTAATATATCTTAAAACCTAAAGCCATTTTTTAAATAAAGGGAAAAACACAAAGCATCAATAAACTTCCCTCCCAAATTTCTTAAACAATTCCCACCCAGATCCCAAACTGTGTATGCGTAAATTCCTGGCCCCGGCCTTCTTTCTTCTTCCCCCTCCCCTCAGGTGGAAAGCCTCGGCAGGCCCAGGGAGGAAGCTGGGGCAGACAGAAAGACTTCCCCTCCAGGCAAGGGCGCAGAGGGGTACAGGGGGGTAAGGTAGGACCCCCCATAGTGGAGGAAATCGATATGCAGCCCAGGTGCCAGGGGAAAGCCCCCAGGTGGCCCTGGAGCCAGGGGCCCAGCTGCTCCTGTATTCTCCTGTCGGGAGGCATAGTGGGTCAGTGGGCTGCAGGTCTGGCTGCGAAGACAGAACCACATCTGCACCAGCTCCTTCCTGAGGCGGAGGTGCCCAGCGATGCAGCTTATCTGCTGGGGGGTGGGGTTCGGGCACTGCAGGAAGAGTCTCTCCAGGTCATTCCGGAGTCTTCTCTCCCTGTGGGCCTGTCTTCGCTTCCGGCCCTGCTGCAGAATCATCTCCATTTTCCATAGGCCTCGGTGGTTCTTGGCATTCATCTCCGCCAGCCACATCTTCAGCAGCGGCCCCACCTTCCACATTTTGGCAAGGCTGAGCTGCTGGGACTCAAAGCGGCAGATGGTCGTCTGGCTGAGCATCTCCCCAAACATAGCGCCTACGGCGACGCCCACATCCGCCTGCGAGTAGCCCAGGGTCAGCCTCTTCTGCCGCAGCTCCTTGGCCAGCTGCTCCATCTCCTTCTCTAAGGCTGAGATGTCCTCGGGCAGCGCCAACTTCGGGGTGCTCAGCAGGGCAATGCAGGGTTTGAGGCCAGCAGGCTCGGAGGGGCTGGGGAACCAGGGTCCTGCCTCGCCAGCTCTACAGGGGGGCAGCCCTCCTGGGAATTCGCAAGGTGCGGGGCCCAAGGGGACACCCCACATCTCAGGGCCTCGGCAGATGGTTGGCCCGACCCCTTGCCAGACCATCAGTCTGCCAGGGGCCACCTGGACGTTCACACAGCTGGGAAAGTCAACCCACAGGGGCATTGTCCCAGGGGGCCCACCCCTTCCACTGTCTGGAAGGCATAAATCTGGGGCCCTGTGTCCAGCCATGGGGTAGGGCACCAACCCCCAGTAAGAGTCTGGTAGGAACCGATGGCTCTCGAGGCTTTGGAACAACCACCCTCGTCCTCGAGCCCCGCCCTGCAGTGGGCGGAGATGACGTTGCTAGCAGGAGAAACTGAGGCTGCGGGGGAGGCAGGAAATTTTAAAACATCCACTCACTGGCTCCTCGGGGTTAAGGGCAGGGACCCCTGACTCTGACTTTTGCTCCCAGCTCCCACCAAGGTGCAAAGCTTTAGCTGGGGTCCCTTTGTCACTCCCTCCATCCTATCTCTACACGAACTCCTGGTATTTATCAGTTGTTCAGAAACTCAGAGGTGTAATAAGATTCCTCCCACATGCTGTGAACTACCCAGTGGGCCTCACAAATACATGAAACATCCACAGTCAGGTACTGCTGGATTCCCTTCCATTCATTACTCTGCTCAAGCACTGCCTCAGTCCCTCCTTTGCACACCCTCAGTTCCTGCATGCTTAGAAACCCACACACCTGTGCCTGACTGTCTAGTTAACACCGGTTTACTGCCTCAGATTCCACCCTGCCCCCACACCTGTCACATTCTACTCCCTCACTGGGTGCCTTCTTAACTAATTCCATGTTTCCTCCACCAGCCCTGTAAGTGCTTTGTTTCTCCTCTCACTTTAGCTTTCTGATCCAGTTTCCCTGTGGAACAGAGACCACAGTTGAGGATGCTCCCTGCAATCAGCTCACCACAATTAGGCTCCTATATCCATGGACTCCTTGTCTCATGAGAGCCCCAAGGATCTTAATTTGTAAATCCCAGTCATCCTCCTAGCTCAGAAATTGAATCTGAGACCTTAGGTGGAGAAAGCTAAGAAGGGAGAGGAAAGAAGAAATGTGACATAAGGTTTAAAGCTCCTAAGAAAGAGGAGGACAATGACTTTGGCTGGACAATCTCAACATCTTACCCCTTCACTCTTTAAGCCAGCACTGTCTACACCCCTATCTACTGAAATCAATCTTCTGAAAGTCACTAATGACCTTCTGACAGTCAAATCTTAAAAATCTTCATCTTACTAAACTGCCTTCCAGTATCCAACCATGCTGGTTACTCTTTTTGCTCCTTTTCCTCTTAAAATTTCTGTGAAATGCTAGTAACTGCCAAATTTGTCCCAGCCATGACGGGCCTTCTGATTTTTACTGCCTCAAATCCAATTCATTTCCTGTGTCTATAAACCTGCCTACTCCCTAGCAACATCTGAGCAGGTCAATGGTATGTCCGTCCACTCAGCTACCCAAACTTCAACTCAGGTACTGGAGTTCAGTTTCTGAACTCTTCCATAATCCACGAGGCATCAAGTCTTATATGTATACTGGTTCTCCTAAACCGTCTCAACTCTACCATCTCCACTCTAGCTAGCATCTCATCTGGCTGATCCAGTATAACCCACATAATTTCTTATCTAAATTACCACAATAACCTTATAGTTGGCTTTCTGTGCTTCTCCTTTATGTTCATCTTGCATACTGCTGCTAGAGAGGATTTTCCGAGAACCTAAGGAAACCTAGCCAAACCCAACCAAACCTAACAAAAATCTAGCTATTTGTCATTTTTCTCTTAAAATGTCTTCAAAATCTAGTACATCTTCTTGTTATTCAGGATTTGCTCAAATATTCTCTTACTAAAGAGGCCATTCCTGACCACTGTTTAAATGGTACCTGTTTGACACTCTGTTCTCTTTCTTTATCTATGTTACACCCATCTCTACCTTACACAGATTTGTCTGTTTATTGTGTTTCTCTATACAAGAGGGTGGGGACTTTGTCTAGTCCCCTGCTGTGACTATAGTACCTACAATAGGTCATAGGACACAGAAGGTGCTAGTAAATGTGTGCTGAATAAATGAAGCACGATGTACTTCTACCTTGAAGACTCAGTTGGGTTGCGACTTATGTGAGTTAGTTACAAACATTCTATACAGACAAGTTTGTTACTGCTTTTTGTGTGCTCCCCTTGTACATCACGTAAGATTTTTAGTAACAATATTACTACTAGGGAATATCAGTAATCATTAGTTTTATATCTCTGTCTCTCCAAATAGCATGGGAGACATGCATGAGTTACAAAGTCTGAAACATAATAGAACCTTGGGTGATACAGTGCTCAACAACTGTTTTCTGAATAAATGAGTGAATCTTTATCTGCACAACTCGGAAAGGAAGCTCCTTTAATTTGTTTAACACTGAGAAACTTGACTTCACTAGGTACCACTGTTCTCTCTTATATTAGAAAAAGGCCCTTCTACACCTCTTCCTAGGTGACAGAGCAACATGAGACTAAATCAAATTCAGCAGTACAAGTAACGAGATTGGAGATACGGCCTTGAAACAAGGTAAAGAGAGAAGAATCTGAAAACCAAGTGGCTGTGTATGGGATCCATCTGTCATCTGCACCTCACTGCAACCCCTGTGAGAGTGCTTACTAAGGCAGGGTTCTTACCCAACTTGTTCACTGCTAGATCTGCAGACCCAGTGCTATACATTGGACATGTAGTGAAAAGTCAAGAAATATTTGTGGTGAAATAAATGACCCTTTGTACCATTAATGATGAAAAGTCTTCTGATTTTCCAGAAATTGTATTTCAACTGCAAGTTGATGAAAAAAGTTTGCAATATTCAGAATTCTACCTAAGAATAATTTTGCCATTATCTACTTTTTCCACATATATCTACCTACTGTTTTTCTCAAAATCACACAGCAGCCAGTATCTGCTAAACAGAATGAAATGTGGATCACAGACAAAAGTAAAAAGAAAGGACATACCTGCCGGGCTGAATATATGCGTGCTACAGTGAGCTGTTTGTATTACTGAAAGCTCTAAAAGGTTCCCCATCACTGCTATACATTAAGGGTCACATAGTGAAAACACCCTATCTTCATAAGGACCACCAGAGAAAAGGTTCATTAGTTGTTTAAAGCCAGGTTAAATAAAAATATTTTTAGTGAATTGGAAATAATGAGTTCAAATGAACCTGAGCTAAGCTTTATCAGATTAGTTAAAACACAGTAGCTGAAAACAGTGACTAAATGAAAAAGTAAGACTATATTAATTTGATCTTGGCTGCTCTCAATTAAGGCTTTCTTCGTGCCTGGTCAGATTTCATGTGCATCTCCTGATTTATGCATATGAGCTGTCACAAAGCAAGTCCCTATTTTCATAGAAAGTCTCGACATCTCCTTATAAATGTATTTAATGTGCCTTGGAAATGAACTAATTAGAGAAAATAAGAAGCATATATGCTTGGAAAAGAGACTGACATCAGGGATAGAAAGCTGATGGGAATGCCCAAGACAACCAGTGCTGCTTGGGCAGGGAACTTCAGAAGGCTAATCCATCACCTTCGGCAAATACAGAGACCTCTGAGTAAGTGAGTAGATTACTGTGTAAGAATCAGGCTAGTCTTACCATAGGGAATTAGAAAATAAGGATAAGAAATCCATAATCCCTGGCCACATGTATTTAAGATCTAAATATGGGACAACATCAATGGTAAGGTGAACAGAATGACTGTACTAACCTGAGAGAAGTGTTTTCTATTATGAAGGTCTCTGAAATTAAAAAGTTTTCCTGAAATAGTTGTTTTAAGTAGAAATGTACGAAGTATGAACATTTGGATTATTAAGCTCTCCTTAAATAACCCGTACTCTCAGAAGGCAAAAGCAACTGCCATGATCCACTTACGGTAAAAAGCAGGAAAGGGAGGTGGCAGAATTAGTAACAAGTGTCCTTGCAGGGTTTAGTCATTTCTTTGGAAAGTCTTCCTTATGCACTCTGGAGCAGAGTCCCTGCCTCTGAACTCACGTACTTTTCCACTCACACATATTTGCTGCCTTAAACAGTTAGTTGGAGGTTCGTATTTTAGTCTTCTAGCTAGGGGATATAGAACCTGCCAAATGGATATTTTTAGATACAATTTACTTTGTACTTAGGTACCCAGTAAAGCACCACAGCATGGACTAACCACAGTGCTCCTAGGATGGCATGTTCATGAAAAATACATGGCCATGAGGGTGATCTGCCTTTAATTTGGTGTCATCTTGTGGGCAAGCTACTGTGTGCCTAAAAAGGAAAGTATTACTTTACTTCTCCAAATGCATCTTTTCCAAAGCTGGTCATGATCCACATGGAGAAAGACTGGGCTTTGTTCCATGGTGTATGAGAACTTCTACTTCTGTAATAGTCTCAAAATATATACAACAACAAAAACACATTTATTTGCAATTAAATCAGTAGAGCTGAACAGAACAGCTCTAAGAATGATGGCCAGGCCAGAGAGAAAAAGGCAAGGTGGACTGGCTAGTACTGGTCTTTCTTGTTGTCCTTACTCCATAGGCGTCCTAGGAAGTGAGCACTGACCAGGCACACGGCATGGTGTGAAAGCACAGCCCTCAGAAGGGCAGGAATCAAGACAATCACTGGCAGCTGAGTATTTTGAGGAACAATCCCTCCTACTCTACGCTGAGAGAGTTAACATCACACATTATAATAAGTTACTTCACTGAAAACTACCTCAAACTACAATGAAATAATTAAACTCTTGATCCTTAGTGTGGATGTTTAATTACTGAACTTTATAAAGCAAAGGGGGGCATTAAAGTTAAGTTATGCAAGTAAGAAAAACTAATAAATTAAAATTATAAAAACATGAAAGTTGTAACTCAGAGAAAGAGCTAATCAAATCAATGTAGCTGTTAAATAGGCTGATTCATTGCTGATTATCAAAATAGGGAACAACAGCAGTGTTCTGCACAGGGGACAGCAGAGGACAACAGGAGTGAAGGGAGAGCTTTAATGTTGTGCAATATTAGAGAGAAGCTGGAAGGCAGCAAAGGGACCGACATTTGATTTTCTGCATTTTAAGAGGCTGGGATATAGCTCAGCGGTACAGCGCCTGCCTCACATGCCTGAGGCCTTGGGTTCAACCCCAGGACTACAAAGAAAAGTCTCAAAAAATAAAATCCCAAAAAACTTTGGACTAAGATTATGAAGAAATTTGTTTTAGATACTCCTTTTGGTTGTCATTCTTTTTATTATCTTTAAAATCTTTGTTGTGACATAATCTCTGCTTAGAAATAAGTGCTCATGACTATGTAACTCAATTACACAGTGAGACACCACAAAGAGGTGGAGAGTATTCAGAGAAAAAGCCCATATTTTATTTTGTGTGAGATATTTAAGAGCTATGGAATTCCTTTGCTATAAAATGATGCCATGTATAAAAGCCTACAGCCTTCCCAGAGGCCTTCCTGAATTTTAACTGTCTGTCTAAAGCAGAAGGAGAAGTTCAGCTGAGTGGCACTGAGTTGAAAGGCACTGTGGTGATGAGTCAGGTGTATTCATAGCCAGTCAGAGATAGAGAGTTGAAAGGTTCTTGTTATGCCAAGCATGATTTAAACAAACTTTTTAGCTGAGTTTGCCCTTGTTCTAGAAGAAAAGCTGTAAGGATGTTCTGGCATTGATTACTCCAGTCAGAGTGCAGTCACTGTATTCTACATTCAAATCTTCACTCTGCCTCCACTTTAAAACAGGAGATGCACAACCGGCTTAAGGAAAAATTTTCCGTAAGGCTGCACAGCAAAATGCTCCTAACAGGATGACAGCTTATGACCAACGAAATCAATAATTCAGGATGGAATGTGGGCTTGGACAAGCAGGACAGAGTTTCTGTTTATAGCAGATAACTGTTTTAGGAGTTAGGAGGCTTAAAAAAATTTTTTTTTAGAAATTCCAATTAACTGACTTTGATGCTTGTACCTTCACAAGTTTGGGGCCTCTGTGAATTTCCTTGTGATCTCTTTAAGAAACCATGAGCTGAAGCAAGCCAAATAGTCACTCATGCTTTTTTGCAAAAATGAACTCTTATTTTAAGTAGCATTAAATGCACAATGACACAGGAAATTCAAAAGGTAATAGGCGTCTAAACAGTAGAAGCCGGGATTTATTTATTTAGATTGAAACTTTTTTCTTTCAGCATTTTCAACTTGAAAAAGCTTTTGCAAGCTCATCAAACTCAGATGCCTTGCTAAAGCACCTCACTTTGATTTCAGAGTCGAGGAGGAAACTGACCAGGCTGCTAGCTTCCCTTGGGACCCTGACACATGCCCAAATCAAACTGTCCAGAGCCAACTGCTCCAGCTCTCTGCAGCCGGCTCTTCATTCTATGCATGTGCAGAAAACAGCAGGTAGGTAAGGGTTTTATCTTCAGCCTCAGAACTCTAGGAAACAATTACATCAAACCAAAGTGAACAGAAAACTAAAAGCAAGTTTTCCATTATCACTATTTAATATAAAGTTTATTTTTTTGAATATTCAACTATACACCCACCTGACTCAAGAAATGCAAAATATATATAATGAAAATACACAATCGTTGTGAGTGTTAAGTGGTCAATTTCCAGTTAGCATTTTATATTTTGCTTACATGAAATTTTCTGTAATAATTTAAATTTAAGAATAGTAGTCTTTTATGACTGACAGAAATGTAGATGAAAAGTAAGGAGGTAAGCAATGAATTCAAAGAAGTTCCTTTACGCATATGTCCTAGGGCAGGTGTCAGTCTGAAAGGAAGGCAATATATTAAAGAACTGACGGGCTTTCAGGATTGAACGGGAGTATGGAAGAATAGGATATTAATAGGAGGAAGAATAAAAGAGAAGGTCTTAGTATGGAATTTAAGTAGGAGACTTAGGAGAGTGAAGAAATAGGTCACAATACTGAAAAGTACTAAAATAAAGAGGTTAAATACTGTACTTTCATGGAGGATATATCAGTAGCCTAGCAGAATAACTTAGACAAGACATGGCTCAACTAGAACAGAGATAACCTAGAGAATGCAAAGACAGAAGCAGGAGAAAAATTCAAATATTGAAAAGCAGTGAACAATAGTCATAAAATTACAGCATTTGATTTACTGGACAAAATAATTGCTAATAAAAGCAACAATACAAAGTTCTCATTTTGCACAGTATGTGGCGCTATAAAAATGAGGCTACAAGCTGAAATCATGCAAAGTGATCACAGTATCTGAATAGGAGCAATTATAATTGTTCTGTGGCCTTTAAAATGCATTGGTCAAACTGTTAAAAAAAAAACCCTACTTCATATCACCTAAAGACGAACACAAGAAAGTAAAATTCATTTTATTAAGTGTACTGTAGTTTAAGACATTAGAAAGAATAAGAATTAAAGTGCTCTGTAAAAATTATTTAAAGTAATTTGAACAGTGCTTGCTGACTTCTTGCCGAATAACTTAAAGTTTAAGCATATCATTTGTATGCCTGGGCAAAATGTCACCTCTCTAGGGTTGGATCAGGTCCCCCACACTGCATCCTTTGCACTTTCACCACAGTTAAGCTATCTCTGACAGTGCGTTTCATGCACAGGTGTACTGCTGTGGTCGCTGTGTTTCAGTCAGCTGAATCTGTGCTTTCTCTGTGATGTGTTTAACCTTTTCATCATAAACACTCTCCAATTTCATTCATACTACTTCATTCCTTTGCTGAACTTCCACTTTTGTTGGGTTAGGCTCATTTTTGTTAACAATTTTTATAAATTTTTTATAAAATAGGAGATAGTGCTATTTGTGTGTCCACTGAAATAAGGCATAATATAACCAGTGACAGATTTTGAAAGAAGTGATAATAATTGGCCATTGATTATGAGTGTCTGTGTGTGTGTTATTTACATGCGGAATGTGGACAGCAGTAGGGCTAATGGCAAAGTATGTACTTAATGCAGTTCCTCACAGCTAATATTATTGTAGTAACTAAAATTTCAACTTTTTAAAGTTTTTTAAATTTTTATTTTAAAGAGAATAAAATCAAAGAAAACAAAGCTGAATAAAGCCAACCAGAAACAAAACAATCAAAGCAATACAAGACTTCAAAACAGCTGTTTAGCTGCCGCGCCTGGCCACAGGTCTGCAGAGGAGGAGCTGGGCAGATCCGGGGTGCCCTCACTGGCCTCTCTGCGTGTCTGGAGGACTCTGGATTTCTGCGCCCAGACTGCTGGAGTTCCCTCAGGCTTCCAGGTGCAGTGAAGGAGAGAGGTGGGTTTGAGGCTTCCACATTAGCCTCCCCATTCCAGGCTTCATTTGGAGACCTGCTGAGCTCCCGATAGGTGGGCTGGCCCACACAACCAGCCTAGCCCAGCCTGTTTAGCAGCCGCGCCTGGCCATAGGTCTGCAGAGGAGGAGCTGGGCAGATCTGGGGTGCCCTCACTGGCCTCTCTGCGTGTCTGGAGGACTCTGGATTTCTGCGCCCAGACTGCTGGAGTTCCCTCAGGCTTCCAGGTGCAGTGAAGGAGAGAGGTGGGTTTAAGGCTTCCACATCAGCCTCCCCATTCCCGGCTTCATTTGGAGACCTGCTGAGCTCCCGATAGGTGGGCTGGCCCACACTACCAGCCTAGCCCAGCCTGTTTAGCTGCCGCGCCTGGCCACAGGTCTGCAGAGGAGGAGCTGGACAGATCTGGGGTGCCCTCACTGGCCTCTCTGCGTGTCTGGAGGACTCTGGACTTCTGCGCCCAGACTGCTGGAGTTCCCTCAGGCTTCCAGGTGCAGTGAAGGAGAGAGGTGGGTTTAAGGCTTCCACATCAGCCTCCCCATTCCCGGCTTCATTTGGAGACCTGCTGAGCTCCCAATAGGTGGGCTGGCCCACACTACCAGCCTAGCCCAGCCTGTTTAGCAGCCACGCCTGGCCACAGGTCTGCAGAGGAGGAGCTGGGCAGATCTGGGGTGCCCTCACTGGCCTCTCTGCGTGTCTGGAGGACTGTGGATATCTCTGCAACCAGGGAGGGTCCACAGGTTCCTGAAGCACTGCGGCCTGTGGTGAGTACCCTAACCCGGCTGCGATTGAAGAACTGTGGAGCTTCCAAGGGGCAGGTGGGCGCACAGTGTCCCTGAGGCCCAGCTTGTCTGGAACTGCGGAGTTCTGAGCAGGCAGAGGAGGGCCACTGGTTCTGTAGGCCTAATGGCTTGGAGTAGCGCGGCACCAGAGTCCCAGTAGCTCCAAACATAGAAGGGGATTTTCAACAGATCCTGAGGAAGCTTTCAAGTAACACTTGAAACACAGAAATATAGGAAAATGACAAAACGAAAGACCAAATTACAACCTCAAACCTCCAGCCCATCTCAAGAAACCCTAGGAGCGATGTATATAGAAGAAAATATATCCCATCCACCTCATATATCGGACACAATAGCCACTGAAATTGACAAGCAACTCCAGGAAGCTTTAAAGAAATTCAAACTCGAAATAATCTCCCAGATAAAAGAAGAAATGATAAAAGAAATGAAAGAGATTCTAAATATATCTAAAGAAAACACAGATAAAAAATTGGAGGAACTAAACAAAAAGATAGAATCCCTAGACGAGCAATATAAGAAACAAACAGAATACATAATGCAGATGCACAGAGATATACAGGAAATAAAAAACTCCACTGAAAGTTGTAAAAACCGCCTTAATGAAAGTGAAGATAGAATTTCAGACCTTGAAGACAGGATTGCAGCTAGTGAACAGGAAAGGAAAGATCTTTTGAAAATAACAAGGAACCAGGAAACAACAATTCAACAACTGCAAGACGATGCAAAGAAGAATAACATAAGAATGATAGGGATTAATGAAAGAGAGGGAGACAACATGAAGGATGTCAGGAGGATATTTAGAGAAGTAATAGCTGAAAATTTCCCAAGCATGAGATCAGAAACTGACATCAGGATCAGTGAAGCATATAGAACTCCAAACAGTCATAACCAAAATAAAACTACACCCAGACATATAATAGTCACCATCCCAGAAATTCAACACAAGAATAGATTATTAAAAGCTGTCAGAGAGAAAAGACAAATCACTTATAAAGGAAAACCTATCAGAATCACAGCAGACTTCTCAGCACAAACGATAAAGTCAAGAAGAGCATGGAGTGAAGTATTCCAGATCCTAAAGCAAAATGATTTCCAGCCAAGACTGATATATCCTGCAAAACTATCATTCAAAATAGATGGTGCAATACGATACTTCCATGACAAAGAACAGCTGAAGAACTTCATGAACACCAAACCAACCCTGCAAAAAATATTGAAAGACAGTTTAGATACACAAAGGAAAAAACCACTAAGCAAAGCAAATAATTAAACAGAACCGAAAGATAAAGATGCAACAGCAGAGAGATAACATTCCTACAATTAACCAGCATTTAACAGTAATAACCATTAATGTAAATGGTCTCAATGTGCCAATCAAAAGAAACAGACTAGCAGAATGGATCAAGAAACAAAATCCAACCATATGCTGTTTACAGGAAACCCATCTAACCCAGAAAGATACTCACAGACTGAAAGTCAAAGGATGGAAAACAATTCTTCATGCAGCAGGAATCCAAAAAAAGGCAGGAGTAGCCATTCTGTTTGCAGACAACGTGAACTTTAAACCAACAATGACCATAAAGGACAAAGAAGGTCACTACATACTCGTAAGGGGAAAACTCCAAGAGGAAGAGATAACTATCTTAAATATATACGCACCAAACTCCAGAGCACCCAGTTATATAAAACAATTATTAACAGAAATGAAAACTCAAATTATCAGTAACACAATTGTAACAGGAGACCTTAATACACCACTGACACCAAGGGACAGATCAACCAGACAGAAAATGAGCAAAGAAATAACAGAACTGAATCACACCTGTGAACAAATGGGTTTGATAGACATATACAGAATGTTCCACCCAACAACATCAGAATACACATTCTTCTCAGCAGTACATGGATCATTTTCTAAAATAGACCATATATTAGCTCACAGAACATATTTAAGCAAATGCAAAAGAGTTGAAATCATCCCTTGCATATTATCGGATCATAGCGCTCTGAAATTAGAAATTAATGACAAAGGATACTGCAAAAATTCCGCAAACACATGGAAACTAAATAACACACTCTTGAGTAATCAGTGGGTCACAGAAGAAATTAAAGAAGAAATTAAACAATACCTAAAAGAAAATGAAAATGCAGATACAACTTACCGGAATCTGTGGGATGCAATGAAAGCCGTTCTGAGAGGAAAATTTATTGCACTGAGTTCCCACATCAGGAAAACAGAACGAATACAAGTAAATAACTTGATGCTACACCTCAAACAGCTAGAAAAAGAAGAGCAAGTCAAGCCCAAAGCCAAAAGAACAGAGGAAATTATAAGAATCAGAGCAGAAATCAATGCAATAGAGACTAAGAAAACAATCCAAAGAATCAACGAATCAAAGAGTTGGTTCTTTGAAAGAATAAATAAAATCGATAAGCCCCTAGCCAACCTTATTAAAAAAAGGAAAGAAAAAGCTCAAATTCATGCAATAAGAAATGAAAAAGGAGAAATCACTATAGACCCAATAGAAATACAGAGGATCATCAACACCTATTTCGAAAACCTCTACTCTCAAAAGTTTGATAACACAGAAGAAATTGACAGATTCTTAGAAGCATATGAAGTACCAAAGCTAGATCAAGAGGATATAAAACTGTTGAATAACCCAATCTCTGCTAATAAAATTGAGAATGTAATTGGGTCCTTGCCCACCAAGAAGAGCCCAGGCCCAGATGGATTCACTGCAGAATTCTACAAGAAATATAAAGAAGACCTAATGCCGACACTCCTCAAACTATTCAATGAAATTGAAAGGGAAGCAATCCTTCCTAAGTCATTCCTGGAAGCAAATATTACTCTAGTACCAAAACCTGAGAAAGACCCAACTATAAAAGAGAACTATAGACCGATCTCCCTAATGAACACAGATGCAAAAATCCTCAATAAAATATTGGCAAATAGGATCCAGCAAATCATCAAGAAGATTATACACCATGACCAGGTGGGATTCATCCCAGGAATGCAAGGATGGTTCAACATACGCAAATCAATAAATGTAATCCACCATATCAATAAAGCCAAAAATAAGAATCACATGATCATCTCTATAGATGCAGAAAAAGCCTTCGATAAGGTCCAACACTTATTCATGATAAGAACTTTACAGAAAATTGGAATAAATGGTCTTTAACTCAATATAATAAAGGCCATTTATGACAAACCAACAGCCAGCATCATACTAAATGGCCAAAAATTGAAAGCCTTTACTTTAAAATCGGGTACAAGACAAGGATGTCCTTTATCACCACTCCTATTTAATATAGTACTGGAAGTACTAGCCAGAGCAATTAGGCAAGAAAGAGAAATAAAAGGGGTAAAGATAGGAAAAGAAGAAGTTAAATTATCATTGTTTGCAGATGACATGATACTCTACATAGAAGACCCCCTAAACTCCATTGAAATACTCTTAGATACAATAAATAAATTCAGTAATGTGGCTGGATACAAAATCAATACTCAGAAATCAATAGCATTCCTATACACGAACAACAAAATTACAGAGAGGGAAATAAGAGAAACTGGACTATTCACATTAGCAAGCAAAAAAATGAAATATTTAGGAATTACTCTTACGAAAGAAATGAAAGACTTATACAGTGAAAATTATAATACACTGAAAAAGGAAATTGAAGATGATCTCAGAAAATGGAAAGACATCCCTTGCTCATGGATAGGAAGAACAAACATTGTGAAAATGGCCATTCTCCCAAAACTGTTATACAGATTCCATGCAATCCCAATAGAAATACCATCAACATACCTTATAGATTTAGAGAAATCACTCCTAAATTTCATCTGGAACCAGAAGAGACCTAGAATCGCAAAGGCAATTCTAAGCAGCAAAGACAAAGCAGGAGGCATCACAATCCCTGACTTGAAGTTATACTACAAAGCAACAGTAGTAAAATCAACATGGTATTGGAATCAAAACAGAGGTGAAGATCAGTGGAATAGATTAGAAGATACAACCACAACTACGAACACACTCAACCACCTTATTTTTGATAAAGGAGCCAAGCAGGTTCACTGGAAGAACGACAGTCTCTTTAATAAATGGTGCTGGAAAAACTGGCTCTCCATTTACCGAAAACTAAAGCTAGACCCATGTCTATCACCATGTACTAAATTAAAATGTAAATGGGTCAAAGATCTGAATATTAAAACAGAAACACTAAATCTATTGGAAGACAAAATAGGTAGAAACCTTGGAGACATAGGAGTAGGTAAAGAATTCATGAACAGGACTCAAACCGCACGGGAAATACTTCCCAGAATCAATAACTGGGACCACTTCTTATTAAAAAGTTTCTGCATGTCAAAAGAAATCTCCAGCATAGTGAAAAGAAAACCCACAAACTGGGAAAAGATTTTAGTGAACTCTCTCTCAGACAAGGGTCTCTTGTCTAAAACATATAAAGAATTAAAGAAACTCAGACCTCCGAAATTCAAAGATCCAATCCAAAAATGGGCATCTGAGATGAATATGCAATTCTCAGATGAAGAAATGCAAATGGCAAATAAATACATGAAAAAATGCTCATCATCATTGGTCATTAGAGAAATGCAAATTAAAACCACACTGAGATACCATCTCACTCCTGAAAGAATGGCCAGGATCAAGAAAACCGACAACAAATGCTGGAGAGGCTGTGGGGAAAAAGGAACTCTCCTGCACTGCTGGTGGGAGTGTAGACTGGTGCAGCCTTTGTGGAGATCTGTCTGGAGATTTCTCAAAAAGTTGGGACTGGAAATCCCATTTATTCCAGCTATTCCACTTCTAGGCATATTCCCAGAAGAACTGAAAGCATCATACCACAGTGATATATGTGCACCTATGTTTATAGCAGCACGATTTGTAATCGCCAGATCTTGGAAACAACCCAAGTGCCCATCAACTGAGGAATGGATAAAAAAGTTGTGGTATTTCTATACAATGGAGTATTATTCAGCTATAAAGAAGGATCACATTGAGATATTTATCAATAAATGGGCACAGCTTGAGACCATACTCATAAGTGAAATAAATCAATCTCGCATGTGTGAATACCGAATAGTTTCCCTAATGTAAGTAATGATTCAAATATATAAAAATATGTGGTAATCATGATTCCCCATTAGGTGGCCTTGAAGCCTTATAAAGTTTTCACTCATTAATTAGAAAGGCTTTATTCTGGGCTTCTTGATATGAAAATATTTGAAGCTAGAGTATATGAAGTTTTACCCAAATATTTCAAGGAAAAAGACACTATGGTAACTACTATTAAGTCAGGTTATAAGGTGGTGAAGTACTAGGTTGTTGAAACAGTCATGCTGTGACCTCTATTGTTATATTGTTATGTCCTGTTTTATCTCAATCTCCCCCTTATTGTTTCAAAAAAAATTATTTAGTCATTTCTTATGTTTGTCTTAATTAAAGAAAAAATTCAAAAAAATTAGGATATATAAATAGTAACTCTTTTCGATTTCCTATTAACTTGTTTTGAAGTCCTGTAGTACTCCCACGATCTTGTTTTGACTGATTAGACTCTGTTCCATTCTATATGATAGTATCAAGTTTGAAGACATAGGCAACTACTTTGAAGACAATAAGATTCACTAAGATACCCATTCTGGTTTGACTATTGTCTTCTTTGGAAGTCCTGTAATGTTTACAATGCCTAAGTTTTATTGGTCTTGTTCTCTACTGTTTTGTCCAACTTTATAATATCTAATAAGATAGACAATTCTTTTTAAGGAAACAAGGGACAACGTTGATAACCATTGTTGATAAACTTGTACTCTGTTCTACACCATGTGCTATGTCTATCCTTGGTATTGACTGACAGCTTTGTTTTGCCATATTTGACTGTATTCTTCCCCCCCCCCCAAAGAAAGTAATAAGCACTAAGGAGTAATAAAATCCAAGATGTGTAAATTTTGTTGTAAAAAAGAGAGGGAAAAAAAAAAAAGAAAAGGAGCTCTAACGGATATAACAGCAAGTGTGTTTGGGGGTGTTAAATAGCTGACTTTATCAATGTTTTTGGAACATTGAACACAGCTGTTTGCAGTCTCCCTGTTTGAATGTCCACCTTGTGTTCTTTGATACTGTGATTTGAGGAACTATTTTCAAGAAAATAGTGTGTAATCTACTAGCAGGTAATTTCTTACTGTTATGGTTTTTTGTTTTTTGTTTTGTTTTGTTTTGTAGTTCTGTATTGCGTGTACCCTTACGCCGCTTTGGTTTGTTTTGTGTTTTTCTCTTTTTCCTCTTAAATAAAAAAAAAAAAAAAAAAGACTTCAAAACAATAGGAAATCAACAACGGCCACCATAATGTCTCTTGTTTCCTTCAAAATATGTGTCCATATCATCACACATAATAAAATCAAACAGAACTAAACAGAATAAAACCAATCAAAACAAAAGAATGAAAGCATATGAAATTTCAATTTTTGGGGGGGACTGGTTTTATTCAACTACACAACAGTAACTAAAATGTGTCTATCAGAACCGTAAAACAGTGTATATGAATTACCTGTAATGATCAAGTCCTTACTATACATATGCCAGGTACTTTTTAAAAATTCCATATAAATTATCTCACTTAACCTTGGGCACAACCCAATAATGGCAACCCAATAAGGCACCAGTATTGCCTCATTTTACAGACAGTGTGAATGCAGGTATTTATTGGGCTACATTATAGAATTCCCCACGTATGTGGAAGGATATAAATTTGCCAGTCATGATGAATCTCTAGTTCATAAGTGCTAACTTAATACCACAAAAATGTTTGAGATAATGACATATTCATCTGCAATTGTCTTCCTAGAGTAAGGTCAGGTTCTCACAATAGTGTGTATAGGAGGTGAACCCATTCAGAAGATGCATCGATTTGTAGGTGCACAGGAGTAGTATTTAATACACAGAAGTGTCAGATTTTGAAGGATTTCATAAGACCTAATGCTGTTCTCAAACAATCCTATTATCCATTTCAATAATCATTGTCTGTCCAGAAATGAATCTTCTTAGTAAGCATAAGACTTCTTTCTTGGAGTCTGTGAACTCCTTGAGGTGTAGAAGTCATGCTAATACTCTTGAAAGCCTAAGAAGTTAAACTAGTTTCTACCATATATTAGGTACTCAATAAATATTTGCAGAATTAAAGGATAAATATCTGCAACTCATTTTTTACCTCAAGTAAACCAAGAAAAATAAATTTGGGATGAAACACAGAATTAGGCTTAATTTTATGGGGAACAAATGAAGATAATTAATAATTAATTAATAAAGATTAAATTTAAAATTTTGCTCCATAGGTTGTTTTTACATTCTGGGTATTGTTTTTGAAGAAAGCAAAACAAAATAATTCTGAGGAAATATTTCTTCATAAGAGAAGAACTGCAAAAACCTACACAACAGTGGTTACAGAAGCCTATACTTGTAACTCTAAAATTCAAATTGACTACTTCTAATTTCACATATTGCAGCTTTCTACATATTGGATATATTTAATCACTTACATTTGTGGCCTTAAATTAACAATGTCTTCTTTTAAACTTAATTATGCTCCTTATGGAAACTAAGCAGAAAAGGGCTGGCTACTATACCACATAAATTCAAATTGAAAGAAGACTGAATTTCTTTGAAATCAATTTATCAAATGTGAATACAAGTACAAATCTGAAAAATTTCACATTACTTTTTTAAAGTTCTAAAACATTAGCTAATATTGATCAAGCCAGTATTGATTTTAAGTTATTAGAAAATTTTAAAGTTTTGTTTAAAAGTCTCAGTTTTAGAAATCATTACAATGGAAAGCTTAAAATAATATGTATGTTTCTTGCTTAAATTTTCAATGAGGAATTTCTATAGTATTTTGGAAATTAAGAAATTATGTAACACAACTGAATTCTGTCAAGGATTGTGCCATGTGGTTACAGAAAATGTCTATAAACTAGCTGGTACAGGATTTCTTCATATATTGGTTTAACCTATTGAGAGATATGTATGCTTGAAGGAGATATTAATAGACATTGTAGACAGAAATACTAGTACAAAGTCTCAAAGAGTATTTAGACATCAAATATCAATTGAATCAATTTTCACACCTACAACTTGTCACTGATCAAAGTATCTCCCAGAATTTGTTATTAAATAGAACTATTTTCCTTTAGAAAAGAACCATATTTAAGATGTATGATGAAACAAAACTTTAAAAATTTTGCCGCACTTGTGATTTTTAACACACTGATTAACTCAGAACATCTTGGGATTTCATAAGTGGAAAATATTTGTACTATGTATAGTGCCTAATGTTCATTTTGAATTTTCATTTTAGTATCAAAGAATATTTATTTTACAAGTTCAAAATCATCTCTAGAAAGCAATGCTGTCTCTCTGAAGAGGTATGTTTTAGGGTATTTTGCCAGCAGACAGATTTATCACTGTGATTTGCTACTATGTCTGACAGGGTGTCCACTGGAGCAGCCAGAGAACACGTGGATGAGAGCAGACAGATCTGGGGACCTGAGGACTTGCAGGATGCACACAAAATGTACTCACAGAGAAGGAAAGGGGGTTCAGACAAGCAACACGGGTAGACGGGGAAGAGGGGGACCTGCAGGTTGAGCAAGATGTGATTCTGTCAAATAGCAGGACCAAGAATTTCCAGACAGAAGAGATTCAAAGCCAGAGCTGGCTTTTCAGATGACGACAGACACAGTATTAGAAGTCAGAAGACACTGCTATGGGGACAATAAAAGTAATAGCTTTTTTATATTAACTCGTAACTCATTTTCAAGTACAAATACACATTTATATTATTCAGTTATTTATCTAAAAGCATTCCAAAAATAATTAGTTTTACATTTAAAGAGAAGACATAGCTCAGTAAATGAAGAGTTGCCACCTTTACTGCCAAATTCCTCGAAAGATTTTTCACAAATTGATTTAGGAAGCAGTAAAAAACATGGTGGCTATTTTTAATTTTTTTAGAAGTGAGATTTCTAGAGTGAAATTACTTAAATTCACTTTGATTACTGTGAAATAAAGAGAGTAAAAAATCATAGAATAATATTGGATGTGATTACAATCAGGGCAAACGTTAATGATCTATATACATACAGGTCTTACTTTTAGATAGATTATTTTAAGTGATTTTCTAACCAATTACTGCACCAGAGTTCCTGATTAAGTGTTTATAATGAATGATTCACTGACAATTCCAGATGGTCAACTTTTAGAATACTCATCCTTTACATTAACTAATAATTATAAGGTAACATGGAACAATGAATTGGAAAATAACTGATAAATAAAAGCTACAAGGCCAATTCTATTGAAAGGAACAAAAATTGTCTGAAAAGTACTATTTAATTATGAAAACATCACTTAACACATTAGACTGTATCTTTTGAATGGAAAGAGGAATGCTACAATTCTTGAGCTGTACATGTAGTCAGAAGTGGTATAATATCATATATGCTAATTCGCTTTGAATTTTAAGATCTGTTTACAAGGCAAAGTATAGATTTTCAATTGTCTAATTAATTTGAGCTGTGTCTAAAAACTTATAAGACAACTCAACTTGTCTACATATTCTGAATGACACCGTATTCTATAGGCAATTACTGTTATTGAGTTTTCATTACCATCTTTAGAAGGAAGTGGTTATTCACTAACAAAGAAAAGATATAACTCCATCATGTCATCTCCTCAAAAGTATTTTTTACCAATTGAGCAAAGTGAATACTTAGCAAATATTCAGTAAGTTCAGTCACTGCGAACAGTCAGTCTGGACTATTTAAACAAGGAAAAATTGGGGTTACACTAGGAGTTTATCTATTATTGAAATTTACCCACTAATTGCTAATATTCCACTTCATGTTCTGATGAGAAAACATGGGCTGCCAGTAGGTTCAGGTTTTCAACAGTAGGTAAAAAGAAGTGCTATAAGGTACAGTTTTCCATCCTCTGTGCCTGTTACAGTATGGTGACAGGTATGTCAAGACCCTCATCCTTCAGGCCAGGTAGGAGATACTCAGGGTTTCAGGACCCTGTCTACTTACTTCTGAACTATAAATGAATTTGTGAACTGGGTACTGTACAAATGTCACACTTTCCTACATGACTTTATTCTGCTGAAATCCACTGTGTTGTCCCTGGTACGTGGTGCAATGTCCAGCACTAGTACATTCTCTGAAAGACTGCATAAGGTTGGCATAAGCATGCCCAGAAGGGCACTTAGGGAGCACGTGGAGGGGGTGCAGCAGCAATGACCCAGAACGTCACCCCAGGTAGAACCAGTCTAGCAAAGAGCATCCTGTCAGTTATGCACCAAGAAAGGAAGCTGTTTCCAGACTTGTAAGCAGTCAGAAGACAACAATAACTGTAACTTTGCCTCTTCTTAAGCATTAGTACCCTCTCACACACAGCCAACTATCATCTAAGATCTTTTGGCACACAAGATCTTTTCTAATTTCTTTTCTTTTTTTTTTTAATTTTAAAGTGGGAAAAAACCAAAACAATACAAGAAAAACAAGAAACAAAAGAGATAACAATAACAAATCCCCAAAACAATAGCAATATAGGCTTTCAAAGCAAGGTGGTAGGAACTTAACAAAGATTGTTACGACTTTTTCTAATTTAATCTGTATTGCTACCCCAGTGTCTCTTTCAGCTTCAAAGTCTACAGGTTTTTAAGTTAACTATTTTTTTCACTTATGATTCCTTCACTATATTCTCTGTCTTCCTAAAGCTCTAGTTTTGGGTAGTACCTGGTGTTTCTCACACATAAGAAAACATGAATAAATAACTTATCTGTTATTTATAAACACAACTAGAGGTAGTAAAATGGAAGACAGAGTAATTCCACAAATGTCTTTTGACTTCTAGAAGATTAACATACTAATAATATTTTTAAAAATTTTAAATTCTAAAATGTCTAATGAGAATATAAAACAGTGCATTACATTTTTACAGTATCTTTCTTCTGGAGAACTCAAAGTATATCTCCAGAAACTACAGAAACTGTCTAAATAACATTTCTACAAAAGATGTAAGGCAGATATTTGCTTTTGTTAATTTATAACGAACAAACAGAATATGTGCTATAAACTAAACAAAGATCCTATTAAACTAGTCTTTGAAAAATGGTATCCTTAATCGGCCAATTTTACTAGTAGAAAATATTATAAATAAAAGTTGGGGGAATTAGTCACTTGTCACATATTCAAGACTTCTTAAATACTCACTATACATTATATATTAAAATAAAATTCAACTTCATGCTTAGTATAAGGTCCAACACTGCCAACTATGAAGTGCACACTTGTCTACTGTTACAGGTGCTTTCAGAAAGAAAAACAAAAATACAACTGTACTAAAACAATTATGGGTGATATTGTATGTACAATTTATTATATCTACTATGTAGATACATACACATATGCCATTCATAAAAAGAATCTGTCATGAGGAACACACTTATTTTTCTTGAAAAGGGAAATGAATCTAATTATTATTGAAGATAAAGTATTAAATGAGTATGTGTTTTCATGGGCAACCTCACTGCTCTCATTTGAGTTTCAGTCAAAAGATAAAAGTATTTTATAATTTAGGGGGAAAAAAACCTTATAATTTAACAAGTCTTGAAAAAGAAGACTTCATTAAACAATGTACAGTGTAGTTATTACTCTTTTGCGATAAGTATACATGTTGAATCTTCAAACAAAATTAAGATTTTAAATTACAGATAATAAGATTATTGACTGGAGAAATTTGGGTGTTTCAATTCAAAATCTCTTGGCCATTTCCAGTTGAACTTCCTGGCATCCCCTCAACTGCCATTCCCTTAATCAAATAGGTCATAAAACAATTTCACCATCTCGTGCCCCTCTATTGATTTTACCTCCAACTCTCTTACCCCTGGTAGCGTTATTTTCACTGTCCCTGTTACTTACGTTGGAGTTTACTGATGCCTTCTTCCTTTCCTCATCCAATCTGCTTATCATCAGGCGTGTGGCTCCTTCCGGGTATGTTTGTATATACCCTCTGTGTTCTCATTATCACCACACAACACATGCACGAAACTCACCTATCTGTTTTTCATCATAGCTTGCTGAGTCTATTGTCTCTGGCTTTCGTTCTTTCCTTTTTGCATTTACGAAATACCCCTTGCTCAACTGCTTTTAAGGGTTAAGGGAAAGCTTTTATTTTAGTTGAAAAAGTTCCGTTTTCATGAGTAGATGCGGATAGTGGTGTGAGTGCAGTGTTAAACTCTTCTCATTTGATGTAACTGAATGTTGATAGCAACTTCAAAAAGAAAACCTTACCCTCTAACAGAAGGGTCAGGAAGGAATATTTTTTAATTTCTGGAGGGAAAAGACACTCACAATGAGCAACTATTCATTCTTATATCCTCCGCACTAAGAATGTGTATGGAACGTAGTAAATGTGTAATAAATAAATGAAGATCAAATGGGTATGTGCTGGGAGTGCATATAGAATCACTTTCTCATTTAGGTCAGATGTATTAGAAAAAAGCACAACAGGAAAAAGAAGTTCCAGAGAAGCAAATTCTGTCCTAAGAAAACATTTGGTCAGGGAAGAGCTAAATAGTTAACATGACTCAGTACAAGATCCAGTGAAAAGATAAAGTAGAAAATCCTTATCCTTTCTTCTGATAAACTGCACAGGAAACTCTAGTGTGGCAGTAATAAAGCAAGGGTAGAAATAAATTTTTTCACTGAATTTTTTTATGACTATTTGGAAAGAGTTGCACTGAAACCCTAATCTAATAAATGAGTCACAGAGCCTACATTTGAAAAGAAGGGTTAAGGTTGTATCTTCTTAGGTTACAATGACCACCAAAGCAGGAGCTGAACCCTGTAGTGTTAATTACCTACTGCTGTGGAACAAACCTTTGCAAACCTGGCAGCTAAACCAATACACATTTATCATCTCACAGTCTTTGAGGATCAGAATCAGGATACAGCTTAGCTGGGTGACCCTGGCTCAGTGTCTCTCAACAGGCTGCAATCACGGTGTTGGCCAGGGATGCAGTCATGGCATGCTCAACTCAGGAGACTCCTCTTGCAAGGTCACTCACGTGGCTACTGGCAGCCTGTAGGTCCTCACTGGCACTAAGCCACAGACTCCAGTTCCCTGTCATACGACACCTCCACAGAATAGCTTATAACCTGGTAGCTGGTTTCCATGGGAGTGGGCAGGTGAGAGCACCATAGAGCCTGAGGTGCGCCAACACTCACTGCTCTTCCCATGTTCCCCGTTACCCCCAAGTAGCAGGCTTGGCAAAATAATAGAATGACCTTTTTAAGTTTCTGTTATAATGACTACAAGGTGAAAATACCTTGTGGAGCTAGGACAAGGTCTTGTGGGATATGAAATTTGCTCTAAATCTGCATTTATTATAAAGTGCTACTTATCCCTGAGCTGGAAATAAAGGTACAGAAGTGATTCTTTTCGTATTAGCCTTAGTGGCCCACTAGCAAAACTATTGCTTCCCACTGACCAGACTCTGCAGATCTGAAGCTCTTGTTCTACAGGGAGAAATATTTCCATCCAGTGACACAATAATGACTTCATAGAAATGGAAAGTGAGACTACCATCTTGCCATTTTGGGATCCATATGCCACCAATTCAACAGGAAATACAGGGTGTTACTATACTGTCTGTGTGATGGATACTGAGTTTCTAAAGGAACATGGAGTTGCTACTCACAATGTGGGGTGGGGTGGGGGGATAAGGAAGAGTATGCCTGCAGTGCTGGGAATGATATAGGATGTCTGTTTGTATTTCCTGTAATTACTGTCAATGGGATAATACAACAACCTAATTCAGGCAGGACTTCTAATGGCCCAGATCCTTCATGAATGAAGGTTTGGATCATTTCCCCAGGCTAAGCTGCCTGCTGACAGCAAAGGGAATATTAACTGATTAGTGGAAGAAAGGAGTCATAACATCAGCTAAAACCATACAGTCAGTTGCAAAAGTGAGCAATGTCATTGTATTTCTTTTTTTAAATGTAAATATATATTTCTATACTACTTTCATTTTGTCTCGTCTTATTCCTTTATCACCCAATGTCATGTGTCCTCCGCAACTCTGTCTTTCAGTATTTAAATTACAGGATACAAAATGAAGAGAATGCAATCAAACAGGAACAATAAAGGGGCTCTTACCGTCTTCTGGGGAAAAGGGTTGGTATGTTTGCAGTGGTCCATGGTAACTCTATCATGTTAGATGGAAGTGTGACTTTATTAATATCTTAATTGGAAGTTAAATATATTTTGAGATAAATATCAGTGCCAAACTGGCAAGGGGTGGACTATGATAGATTTTAAATCAGTAAATCTGGCTAGGCTAAAGTATGTTTTCTGGAATTCTTTTTCCTGAATGTTTTTGGTTGGAATGTACACAAGAGAAAGTTATAGTGTTTTGGTGGAAAATTTCCTTAAAGTGAAGTAGTAATTATTTCTAGTGTTTGTGTGTGTGTGCGTGTGTGTATGCACGTATACACACACATACACACACTGTCATTTATCTCTTGGTTCATTCTGTGGTTGGAGGTAATGGCCACTCAACTGCTCCTCATTTCCTGGATTCTCCAACAGGGTCTCACTCCTCGAGGAGGTATGTGTGTGTTTAGCTCATAACAAATGGCACAGAATTCCATAAGATACTGATATTACCAATGACAAAGGCAGTAAGAACTGACATAGGCTTACATCCATTTTCATTTTCATGGATTTCAGTTTTTGCTCCTGGGATCCAGTTCTTTCTTCCTCTCTGCCATTTTACATCTGAATTTCCCTACTAAACTAACTGTCTGATCTGGGACCCGAAGCTCCAGCATGAAATGCAAAGTCAACATCTTTACCAGGACTGTTTGACCAGCTCTGGCCAGGAATCAATAACAAATCTTTTCCTCTACATTGGTATGATGAAGTCTGCCTTCATTATTTGTAGAGTCTATATATGTGAATTTATTTACTCTCTAAAATTTATTTGTGACCTCATGGAAACTTTTCAATCATTTAGAGTAAATGTAGAATAGAGAAAGACTTCAGTTCCTATTCCTACCAAAGTTTCAGTAAGGCCATGCTTTGTCTTCTGGCTTTGGATTTCATATCATAAACATCTTTTTCACAGAATCCTTAGGGCCATACTTCTTGTATTTTTGTGCTTTTGTTGATTTCATTATTTTTTTGTATTTATTCTTTATCTATTGAGACAGTTTCTTGGAATATAGTTTAGGATAGCCCTGAACTCATGATGTAGTCCACAATGTCCTCAAACTCAGTGATCCTCTTGCCTCAGCCTCTCAGGTGTTAAGATTACAGGCTTGACCATGACCAACTTATTTCACTGTTTTAAATGGTTCTCAAATATAGTGAGGAGGTAATGTCTAGTGTGCATAAGTACAACAAGGCTGTGACTAAGCTTAGTTTAGGCATGAATTACAAAACTGTTGCTTATGAATTCAATGTTAAGGAAGCAATAATGTATATTACATAAGGTATCTTTAATCAGAAACACACATAAAATGAGGTCATATTGATTGACAAAGATGTGACCAGAAACTTACAGGAATTTTATTGCCCTGTGTCTTTCCTAGGAGTAATAAGTACTTGCTAATTTAGTGCTCTCAGTAACTTTATTGAATATAACTATCATGAATAACAAAAATAGGTTACATAAAACAAACATAAACATGTGTGCATATGTTGTAGCATATACTGTACATATACTAGTGTTTCTGTTTCTGATTGATTCCTGACTGATAGACCTATAACACTTAGTTATAATGATCTTGAGGCTCCATTGAAGTATTAAAGAGAGCAATGGTTAGTAATAATAACAGGCCATTACTTAGAATTGAGCTGTCCTTAATGTTTTTTTGTTTGAATATTTAAAAATAATGTCTGCAACTCTAAGTACTCCATGATTAGCTATTACCTCTGCTTGTTATATGGGCTTGTGTTTAGCAGTCAGGAAACTGTGAAAGCCAAATAAGAAAGCAACACCACTGACATTGCCATTCCCTCTTCTCACCTAGAGACTTAAGTGTGAGGCCTGTGGGATGGAAATTGATGCCATCCTTACAGTCTCCAGAAGCCAGCTGCTTCCTGAGGGGCCCAGCTCTGCATTTCCTTCTATTCAGTAGGCAGGCTAGTCCTGCTTTTATTCTCTGTGAACATTTTCAAAACCATTCCAGCCCTCATTCTTTGCACTGTTCTTTTGTGTAGGCTGCCACCTTGCATGCCTTCCTACAATCGTATCTAATGCACATGGTCCAACTAAAATCTTAGCATGAGTAACTTCTTTCCTAAAGACTGTATGCCACACAATAGCTTTGACTCCCTGATGTATCATGGGGTTGGTATTCAAGCAGAGACAAATGTCTAGTGGAAGACCGTTATGGCTACCGAGGCCTGGTCTTTGGCATTGGCATGTCTTATCTCTCAAAGCTTCAACAGCAACCTTCTACGTTACTCTTTAATTATTTTGTCTCTTTATTTATCTGAATTTGTTGGTAAGCATTTTAAGATACTTAACAAATTTTGGTGGATTAGACACATGTCCCGCATTACCAATAATTCATTCAATAATTCAAGGTAGAACAAATACTTAATTTACAAAATAGGATTCTACATTTCATTATGCCTGACTTTTTTGGTGTGTGTGTGTGTGTGTGTGCTGTGTATGGAACCTAGAGTCTTATGTGTGATAAATAATCACTCTATCACTGAAGTACACCCAAGTCCTTGAATTCTACATTTAATTGACATATTTTTTACTTTAAAATACACATCTTTCATCAAACACATACCTGCTGAGACTCTGGGACAGTCAGGCAGCATGGATTCCACTGATGTGTCTAATGGTTCTGAGCTAGAGACCCAATTACAACAGTTCTGCAATGCAACAGAGACAATATTGTTGAAACACAATTTAAACTGAGACCAAATATTTAGGTGAAAAGCTAAATGTACCCTATAAAATCAATCACTGAAAGTGGTTTTATTTTCTTATACTTAATTTTTTCTTAGGTAAATAGTAATTGCTCATGACTAACATGTCTGTGGAAAAAATTTTATCTTTTACAATTCAGCAATTTATCTGCACTCATATTAAGAAGACAAGTAACCTGTGAGCCATGTTGCAATATTTCTAAGAAAAGATTAGATGGTTAAGAAATAAACAAACATATTATAATCATGGGAAATTTAAAACTTTACCATTCTAAACTCTGAGAGTGAAATAAACATTGATTTGAACAAGTAATAGAATAATTAATGTGTAAACTATATTCTTTGTATGTTCTTGGCATTTATTCCTCAAAAATCTGCCCCATATAAGTATAATCTTATTTTATACGTTATTTTTAAAATTTTTAATTTGATGTGTTTCAAGGAAAGTTGTACCAAAATAGTTATATAAATTAGAAACAGAGCCTCATGAATTGTTGTTTTGTGTCCAAGGACACAAAGCTTTCAACATTAAAGGTCACTGTTTAATATAGAAAAATGAAAGAAAACTATACTATCTTTCTTTTATACATTTAAAGTCTGAATTTGAACTCTAGAAGATATGATTAATCTCCTATAATTTTTAAAAACTATAAGCACATGCACATACATGCACATATACACAATGAATTTCCAGACAGATTTTATTTTAAAATAAACCACCCCATCAATCACGTTGGAAAAATTAGTGATTGATATTCTAATAAACAAGGATGTATTGTGTATTTTTAGATGCTTGCTGCCCTGGTTGTGCACCATGGAATCTGTCCTCACTGTGGAAAGATCCTTGACTGGTAGATCAAGTGTCTTATTGTATTTCCTTAATTCATTCTGTCTGGAAGAAGATGTCAGCTGTGTTGCAGTGAGAAGAGAATTTCAAAGGCCCCAGTCCCCACCAATAAAGGCCGAGGAATGGCTATTGAATAGATTTGTCAAGGCAACCCTACTGTTCTGGGACCAGAGAGAGCAGGAATAATATAAAGGAAGGGTTGCTGTATGAGATTAGAAAGTGAAGTTCACAAAGCATGGCAGATTTTTGTAAGAAACACTGGATCAATGAAACTATTGAACTGTATAGAAAAAAAAAACATGAAAACAAACACAACATTTAGTCATATTTTTAAATGCTTTCTCTCTTTTTACATTAAAATGGATAAAATATTATTTCTCATGTATTACAAAAGCTTGACAGTTTTAAATGGATATTCTATAACGTGCACTCCTAATCTTAATTAGCAGATGAATGCAAAATTACACAATGTAAGAAAGTAGAAATTATAAAAGAAATAGGGCTTTAGAAGATATTTCATACATTTGAAATAAGTAAAATTAATATTACCACTGATAGAACACTACATCAGAGAATTCTAGATAATGCAGAAGATTAGTACACAATTAGCCAGCTTTTATATACAATGTGACACTTGCTTGTAAGAAATAAGTGTTCTCCAAAGCAGTGTCAAGATATGTAAATGGATGATGTTTTATCATTCATCACAGCCTCTAATAAATTCAAAATCATGACTTCTATAGGTACTAAAAATAGGCCCGCAATGATACAGGAAGATAGCTTCAATGAAGAATGACTTTTTCTTTCTCTCCCTCTTTCTTAAACAATTCAGTCTTTTCAATGACAGCAATTAGCACTACCAACAGACAGGCAGCGATTAGGCATATATTTTAATTATTATTCATCCTCCCTAGTACCACTAAATCTGATGAAAATTGGCTATGACCCAGATGAAATGTCAGTCTCAATACTGTTACCTACACTTCCAAATGTAAAACTGTATCCTTCAGGATTTTCTAGTATTTTTTTGGGGGGGTCTTTTTCATTTTTTATCGGTACCAGGGATCGAACTCATGACTGCCTGCTTGCAAGGCAGGCGCTTATGCCGCTGAGCTAAATCCCCAGCTCCTAGGATTTTCTAGTATTAATAAAAGTGATGGCATGTTATAATATGGGGATATTAACTATTTTCCTAACTTGCTGAGTTTTTAAAAGCTAGAATAATGAACTTTTGTCTATTTTTTATAGGTTTACTTTAATTCAAACACTGAAAGCAAAATTTCAGTTTTTATCTAGGCACATATTAAGCTCATAAAAATCAGATAGGAGCTAAGCATCCTATAGTTAAAGTGAATATACCCAAAAGTTCTGTGGAATGACTGTGTAATCTGTGTAGGATTGTGAAGGTTTGAAGCTATTAGTGTGACAAGTATATGTGTATGTGTACACAATTGATATTTTTACCCCAGTGAGAAAAGCAGATGAAAACAGGGCAAAACCAGATAAAAATATTTGCCTTATGATAGCATGTAACAAAATAAAAATATAAACATTTACAAATATATGTAAAAAGACATTTAGCCATGACCTATGAATTTAATTCATTTGAAATTCCATTTTAACACATGTGATTCCCAGTTCTGAGATGTGTTTCTGTAGTGTAAAAACCAAACTTCTTATTTGTTTTGCTACTGTTTATCTATCTCTCTTGTTAACACTCACATTTGCCTCTCCCCACCTAGTTCTTTAGCTGAGATGAAGCCTATTGACGAGTCTCTGGTGGCAACATGGGAAGCCCACTAAGAAAGTTCTTGCTAACTTCAAGATATGCTGGTGTGTGCTGGCAGCTGCTGAGATCTTACAGTCAGTCAGTAGGCAGCAAGGACTCCGGGTACCAACAGTGCTATGGGGCGCCCCATCACACAAACAAGCACGAAGAAGGAGACCCTGCCCTGAGCCAGCAGGTGGGATGGCTCATGTAACTATGGTTTCCCTGGGAGTAAAAAAGAAAGAGGAAAGCAGGAAATGCAGTGTGTGTTTCTTAGAGTTAAGCGATTTCAATTTAAACGCTTCTTGCTGTAAAATTATGACCCTTTGGGTGTTTGTGGTTCTAAATCTTCCCTCTGTGAAATCTGAAAGTTTTGGAAATGCCTCTGGGCCATGGACCTTTGACTTGAATCTGGGGATGATAACAGTTTAAAGTAGACAGGAAATAAAGTTGTTAGAATTTAGTGTATTATATTTAAAGAGAAAAGTAAACAGCAGCTCTTCCTGTGTACGGTATTTGGAGATGTTTGCTGTGCTGGCTGAATCTAGACTTTTTAAAATGGTTCACAATACACAGTAGTTATATTTGCTTTGTGTAACTGGTATGTGTATATATCATATCTTTATTATTTTTGATCCCTTTTCTTCCTCCCTAACCCTGATCCTCTTCCTCGTCTTTAAACAGTCTGCCTTTCTGTTTCCTAGCATCTCTCTTTGACTGATTTTTATTTATATTTTGGGTCTCTCATATGATAGAAACTACACATTATTAAATTTTCTGTGTCTACTTTCACTTAATATTAGAGTCTTAAGATTCATCCATTTTTCTTGCAAATGGCAGGATTTTAGTCTTTATATCTGGATAATATTTTATGGTGTACACCACATAGACCACATTTTTTTAGCCATCAGTCTGTTGATGGGTACCTATGGTGTTTCCATAGCTTTGCTGTTATCGATTATGCTGCTAAACACATGGGTATGTATGTGTCACTACAGTATTATGTCTTTCACGCATTCAGTAATATAACCAGGAAAGCTATAACTGATAGAATGAAATTTCTGGTTTTAGGTTTTTGAGAACTCTCCATACTGATTTTCATAGTGGTTGTACCAGTTTATATTCCCACCAACAGTACAGATGTTTCCTTGTCCCTGACTTCATGAGCATTTAGTTTTTTGTATTAATAGTTACTTCTCAAAAGAAGTGCAAATGGCCAGTAAGCACATGAAAAACATGCTCATCATCTTTAGTCATGAAGAAGTCTCGGTTTTTATTCATTTTCTCTTGGAGTTTTCTGAGTTGCAAACAGCCACTGCCTACAGGTTATAGTTTAATATGAAAGATTCTGTGTCCTCAGAGAAGCTGACCTGTGACTCCCCAGGCTGGGCCTACACTCAAGAGCTCAGGGGCCCAGCAAGGCTTCAAGACTGCTATGCAGACTGCAGGTCCGGTATGGCTGGAGGTGTTCAGAAGCTACGGGGAGGGCAGCAAACCACGTTTACCCATGAGCCCTGAGATCTTTGGAGCGATGTGAGACATTTCACTTAGGAGCTGTCTTTGGTCACTTTTTACCACTCTTCAAGAGCCTAGGGTAGCTTCTATACTGTTGCTGGGAGTTTCACTCAGAGTAATTATCAAAGCAGACCTTCTTTGATCTTCTTTTAAAAGGAACTGCTATGTAGAAATGACATAAGGATATATTTCTTAACCTTTGTAATGTCTGCTAAATTGATAAGTTTAAAACAAAGTTTCTTTTTATAGTAAAGGAGTAACATGAAATAACTATCACATTGAACATGCATGCAAAACAAAACTTATTTTTTTTTTTAAAACCAGGTCTTGCTGTGTAGTTCAGGCTGTCCTTGAGCTCACTCTGTAGCCCAGGCTGGCCTCAAACTCGCAGTGATCCTCTTGCCTCAGCGTCTTAAGTGCGAGGATTACACATATGTGCTGCCATACCTGGCCAAAAACCATTTTATTTCTTTTTAGCATAGTATTAAATAATTAAACAATTCTTGCCACTGTAGCACTCCCAAAATTTACAGCAGTGTTTGGTGAAATAATAAAGCCAATCATCAGGAAGATAAAAGCACCAAGGCCCCAATGCCTCCATATATTAACAGCTTCTGTATAGTATTTGTATAGACAATATTCCAGGCTCACAATAGTACTTATCTAGGGGGTGGGTAGCTGCACAAAATCAGTTCGCCTCTGATTCCAAATGAGGCCAGAGTTGAGGCAGGGGTCAGGGGCTCCCAAGCAGTACTCTACTCTCAACACCTCCACTCCCAAGGCATCAGCCCATTCCACTGACTGGGGTCCAGGTTTGCTAATTCTTCAAAAGTCTGAAGAGTCTTACAGAGTGGAAAGGGACCAAGAAAAAAGAAAGAAAAGAGACTAGAGTTTCACCTACAGTGTAGGCAAACACTGCATCTTTGTCCCGCTAAAGTACGGAAATCTCCTCTGCTCGGGGTCACCTACTGAGGTGAGTCAGACTAGGAGTACGTCACAGACGTTTATTCCCTCACTTTTGTTCTTGTATTGGAGAAGAGGTCTCAGCAGGGATAATTTCAAAGCTCTACCAAGGATGATCTAATAATTTTTCTCTCTAAGATTGTATAGTGTTTTCTATAATAATATATCTCATTTCGTTAGGCACTACCATTTACTTTTCAGGGGGTTTTCTTTTTGATCATCACCTTTGTTTCTCATAACAGTTCAAAAGTAGACAGATAGGAATTATTATCTCTCATTCACAATTATGAAACTTGGCCCAAAAGATGGACTGGTTGATCTAGAATTACGAGTCTTAGAAGCCAGTTCACATTAGGTCCTCTCATACTGATTTATCGAGTGAGTGATTAAACTGAATCAAAATTCAATTTGCCTAATTGCTTGTTATGAAATCTTCCAACACGTTACTCTGTTTCCCTTTTGTGAGATAATCTGAATATGCAAATCAAGAAAACAAAAGAATATAGTTCATGTGTTTTATATTATTTGGGCATACAGGTAACAACAGTAAGATCTGTAATTGGCTGCACTGTTTTAAAGTGCTAACAGCAGAGGGCTGGGGATTTATTTAGTTCAGTGGCTCAAGTGCTTGCCTGGTAATCATGAGATTATGAGTTTGATCCCCAGTACCAAATAATAAAAAAATAAAAAATAAAAAAATAAAGTGCCAACAATAGTGCTGCTTCCTTATACAAGATATTTTCTACTTGTGTTGGGCAGGTAGGTACTACATTTTTTAGAGAAAACTAAATCTCAAAGAGACTGAATAACTTGCTTAAGACTTTACAGTGAGGGAAAGGACTGAGCTGAATTTCCATTTTGATAGGTGAGAACACAAATTCTTCATACTTCTTCCCTAAGGCATAATGGGAAGAACTGAAGAACTATCCAAGAAGTAGGGCACTTATAAAAGCTTATACATTTTATAAGAGCAATGCTTGCAAAGAACTAATGGCAGTCTTCTTAAACTAAAATGAATTCAACTATTCCTTGTTTTACTAAGTCAGAGAAAAACTGCAGACTAATTCACCGGAGCTTTTTGAAAAGAGCACTTAATCTAGCCTTACATATATACAGTATGATAAAAAATAAGGTATTTAAACATTTTTTAAAAATGTATTATAGTAAAAGACACCTTGCCATTAATCCTCTCCAGATAGTCCCATCTCTTTAAGCTCACTGATCCCATGGCTCTTGCTGCTTCCAGAAGCAGCTCTTGCAGTTCTCCAGTTGCACTGTCCTATTGCTAGATAAGTCAGCTCTTGAGGACCCAGTGTATACTGGCTGCTAATATCTTGAATTGATGCAAAATGTTTTTCATGGCCAGGTCTTCAGGAAAGAGCCTGAAGTCACATGGTGCCAGATCAGGTGACAAGTATGTTTAAGGTGAGGGGAAGTATTTTGAGGAGGAAGAATGGAAATGTATCTTTCACTGTAGTAAAACTTATAAATTTAAACATGCATTATATTTTTTGACCAGTCCTTGTAGTCAGAAAGTAAATCTAAATACATTTTGTTATTCTTGTCACATCAAATGAGACTTTCATGAAGAATTTTCCATTCAGTGAGAATGAACATGGATGCTTCTTGTTTGAGCCAAATACCAAATTCCATATTGATTATGTGTAGGAAAAAAAAAGTCACTAAAGCCTCATGTACTAATTTTGCCTTTTAGACAATGCTAGGAAGTATCTATGCATTCGTTTGGGCAAATAAGTAGCATAAAAAGGTATGGGCAAGGAGTGCATGAATTCTATCTTGCAAACAATTAGCTCTTTGGAAAAGGCAATCAGAGATGAAGCCACACTGTGAGAGAACATATGCGTTAGAAGAGATTTAAAATGCATGCCAATACATATACAGCATTATAAGGACAGGAATAAAACCATTTTATTGTTAAAACTTTTTAATTTTTTTATTCCCATTTATTTCATTTCATATAACATCCTCCCAATTAATTCATGTATCATAAATGACGGACTTCTTTCTTTTGTAAGGTTGAACAGTATTTCAGTGTGTATCTATGCCACCTGCTTGTTTCCCACGTATCAGATAAAGAATATGCAAAATACATATCAACTCTTAATTTGATTACTTGTTTTCTTGTGATTGAATTGTTTTGAGTTCTTCATGTATTTTGGGTAAAACCATTTTAGGTATCTATGTGAAAAAGTATGTTTTTTTTTTAATGCAGAATAACAACAGTGACATAGATTGTTGGAAACATCACCATGTGGCCTAATTCTTCCATCCAAAACTGTTCTTGAAGGTTAATTCTCTGATCCTTCTTATAATTAAGCAGCATCAATGATAACTAGCTGGTGAAAACATAAAATATTGAGCAGTAACAGTCATCTAACACCATATCCATCTTTAGACAAATTTCTAACATATTCTATGTACTGCACAAAACATATATTGTATGATAATATTCTATAGAAAGCCAGAAAGAAGAGTGCTCTCAGAAAGTATTTGTTCTCCTGAAGGTTTTCTATTATTCTTTTCACCTTCTGTAGTTTTTTCCCTATTCATTCTTGATGTTCTGCCTCTAGAAAACGAGCATGGGGGAGGAAGGTGATAAAAGTTAGTCGTCCTCAAGATATAAAAGCTCAAAGACATTCAGCTCAGCACTGAACAAACCAAGTCTCACCTCTCTCATCCATTCCCGAATCGTTTTGCCGGCTTCTTGATGCCACACGTTGTGAACAGAGTCTGTCAATGCCACAGCGGTTACTTTACTTTTTACATCTGCTTCCCGTTGAATCATCTGTTAAATTAAAAAAAAAAAAAATATATATATATATATAGTATTGGCTATGGTTTCTTCCCCCCGCTGGATGCAGCCTGCTTAGTCATGATAATAATAATATTATATTAAAAATGAAAAGGCCATATGCATCTCTGGCTCAGAGTTACTCTTTTCTGTACTTGCATACATCCTCTATTGAAAAGATATGAAAAGACATAATATTTTCTTTTAAAAGATAATGCCACTTAAGTCTTAGAGCCAGGCAGCTCTATTATTTTCCATGTGGTTTGACAATTCAAGGATTAAGGGATCACAGGGGAATCCCCAAGGTATTCTTTTACAAGTTTCTTCCACCATTTCCCATTTCAGTGCTTCAGGGAAGTAGCACCTGGGGTTCACTGCAGCTACATAGGACTATCTTCTACTAATTGTCAGGAGATGACATATCTGTGAAGAAAGATCCCTTTCTTTGACTTCTTCAATTTAACTAGCCTGCTCTTTACCATGGTCTTGTAATTCCTCAGAGTTTTA
This sequence comes from Cavia porcellus, assembly GCF_034190915.1. Classification (NCBI taxonomy): domain Eukaryota; kingdom Metazoa; phylum Chordata; class Mammalia; order Rodentia; family Caviidae; genus Cavia; species Cavia porcellus. The sequence goes on from NW_026947485.1 coordinate 129,031,330, forward strand.
AATGTCCATAAAGATTCTTTACTTTCAAAGTCTATCAATATTACTTTGCGTTCTGATATACTTCTTTATGGTAGCAAACTATTGCATTTGAAATTCTTTCTATAGAATGTTATGTCTATAAAATTAAATGGTCTTTAAAAACAAAAAACTCACTTGGCTTGAACTCATCAGTGGTCTGCCAGATAAAAGAATGAAAACTAAAATTTCTATATTAGAAGAATCAAAAAAGGCTTTAATCTACTACTACTTGTGACTAATATGGCACAATAAATATAAGAAAGCTTAATAAAAATTATAGCACCTTGTTTTGCATTGAATCTTTCTCACTTTAAATTCTTGTACTGAAGAAAAAGAGAAGTTTCTCTATAATTTGCTACTAGTGTGTAATGAATTGTCCATCAACAATATAATAGTGTATTTTTAAAAAGGGGGAGAATTGTGAATGGTGATGACAGTTCACATGAAGAGCACTGCAAGTGATGCTTCAGGTGCCACGTAAGGTCATTGGCATTTTCAATTATAATGTTTCTTTTTTTGAATTTTCTTTAAACCCTGCATAGGTACATCTCTTCTCAATGAACACTACCTAATGGAAATCTAATTCATGGCTACTGAATCTAATTTGCATTACTGCACATGAAATCTTTGTGCCCCATGTTTATATAATATCAAAATATTAAAATCAATATTATCAACATAATGTTACAACATTTACTTTTCCAAACCAGTATTATTTTTGATAAGCATAAAATAACATTCTCATTCAATACTTCATAGTAATTATTAAATAATGTGTAACCTTGGGGATTTTATTTCAAAAATTATTTTCTCACAATCACTATTGACACTAGAATAAAAAATTTAAATCAATATTAGATAATAGTATAACTTTAAAATAGTGAATTCATCTAAGGAAGAAATGACAAATCTTTACTTGTATTTTTGAAATACGAATACTTTTAGAGATCTATAACAATTTCTGCTGAAGTTACAAAATAAGAACTTGCTTTTCTGATGTTCCAAGAATGTCTGCATTTTATTTATTTATTTTAAGGAGAAAAAAAAAAACCTCAGAAAAATCAAAAAGCAAACCACCACCACCACCAACAACAAAAGCAAAAGCAAAACAAAACAAAACAAAAAACAATAGTGATACAGGATTTCAAATCAAGATGACAGGAATTTAACAATGGTTGTTATATTGCATATTGTTATCTTCAGAATAGTTGCTCAAATTACCAGATGTGGGCATGCAAAACTGATCAAACAATGTGAGCACCATTTTTTTTTCCATGAACTAACAGAATTAGTTGTATGATTATCTTTGCTATCTTGTGCAAGTCTATATATATATATATATATATATATATATATATATTTTTTTTTTTTTTCCCTTCTTTTCTTCTCTCTCCTAATTCAGTTGTTTTTCCTTTTGAGCAGTTTCTTTCCCTTTCACTACATCTATTGTACTTCTGGATCTTATTTACTCTTTCAGTGTAAACCAGGGAGGAAATGTCCACAGTTTAAAATATTTAATCTAAGTTTTATTGTGGTTGTTAACATAAGCAGATATATTTAAGACCAAAGATGAAGAAGTAAACCTTGAGAGCCACTGGTAAAATGAAATGAAATGATAAAAAGGTTGAGGAGAACAAGAGAAGAAAATATGGGGATTAAAATTCTACAAATTGGAAAAAATGTAGAGTTGTTACACTCATACAGCAAACAACAACAATGATGACAAGGTCCCCCACCCCTAACTCTAGTTAGTCTACCTGGATGACACTTCATTCAGTGAATGTTGGGCAACTTTTCTTCCCATCATGTTGAGTCTCACTATACAGCAATATGAAAACCTAATACATTGTTACACAACTTTGCAGTTAAAAATCAGTTCCATATATTACTATTAGAGGTGAAATTCAGGCCAGATCTCTGAACACCTTAATGAAGGGTTATTTTCAAATGAACTGAGTACCAAAGAATTTAAAATATTTGTTAAAGGTTAGTGAAATGGTGACTTGGTAAAGACCTTAGTCTGATTTTTCAGATTATCAACCTCTGTTTAGCATTACTACAACCTAATTTATTAGTGTTGGAACTGACTCCAGTGCCGTTTCTGCTTAAATCCACTAATTCTTGCATTTTTTTCACCTGGTTCATGATCTTTCCTCCCTCTCTAACTGCTATCCAGTGTGATTAAGAACTTGATGAAAGATGCTGGAGAGTGACAATGGTGGATGTAGACTGAATGGGGATGGTTTAAAAAACGAAAAAGACAAAAAAAAAAGCAGTCTCTTTTAGATGAAATATAGCTAAAGCAAAGAAGAAGTGGAAGTACAAGAAGACAGGAAAAGAAATTCGACATTATATTCTACAATAGTCATAGGATTCTGGAAAACCCAAAAATCTGCAAAGGAAAAAAGCATATCAAAATCCTTATACATGTTAATCTAAGATGGAGACAGTAGTATTCAATCAGGATCTGTGAAGGTGAATGCTTGAAATTCCTTGCAAAATTTTGTGCATAATAAGTACTTTTCTAGGGATTGGAACCTTAGCATTCATGAGATTCTCAAAGGGCCTATCTCTCAAATTGATAGATCCTGTGTCCTACATTTCTTTGTGTATTCTTGAGTGAGATACAAAGTTCATCTAGTACGTAACCCCTTTGAATGACTGAATTTAAGATCAATTTAACATCTATAACCAATCTTTCAAAAAGAAAGGATGATATTCTGTTTGTGTTTATAATATATTTAATATAGTATTGAGTTTGATAAGAATTATAAAAATTGATATCTGAGGCATTAAGACCATGAAATTCCATGGTATAACAGCCTATGAAGGTAGTTACAATTAACATTTGGGCATATATACTATTTATATCTGAATGCACAATCAAATTAATTACCATTTTATCCCCAAATAAAAATGAAATGTATGCAAAAACCTTCATTATTTTTCCTATCTGAGGAAACTGAGTCTGAGGTTAAGAAACTTTAAGGGGTCACATGAATACAAAGTGAGGCGACTGTGGAAAGACACACTTTCATCCATATCACACAGATTCTACCTCCTGTAACATATAATATTCTTATCATAAACATTTGCTTAATACATAAAAGTATTTCATTAACTTGGACTTTAAAAAAATGATGCAAATCTGGGATCAGTAATCAAGCTTGAAATTCTAAAGAAAAAAATCATGAAAAAATATAAAAGTTACAATAGTCCTGATAGAAATAACCTCTATAGTCTGAGAAGCTCAGTTATTTCTATAAATTATTTTGATGATGTCAGAATTATTAGATATCTGCTGCTCTAACCTGGCAGTTTGGATTCCTCTTGTTCGTTCTATCCATTTATCTATTCGTCCTTTATCTTAGGTTAAACATACTTAATCCAACTTTTGTTTTACATGTCACTAGTCTGACAAAAGTTTCACCAACCCAGTAAATGTCAAGGAGTTTGCACAGATTCAAAACCTATGCGAGGACATTAACATTTTTGGTGGGGTTGACCTTGTAGAGGAAATCCTATATATTACATATACTTCCAGAGCAAGGAGTTAAAAATTAAGTAGCTGTGGCCCAGTCTGGGGAGCTTAGAGCATAAGCTGCCTGGGGATCACAGCTGGAGCCTAGGGCGTGTGGGCGGAGCAGGCCAGCAACAGCATCTCCTCTTTGCTTGCACAGAGCCACCCTCCTGGGTCGGCCTGCTCCCTGCAGAAATTGCAGGCCTGGACCCTCCTGCTAACTTACTCCACCTAATTTCTCCAAGGACTTCTGCCACCTTCTTAATAAATTCCTCACTAAATCCAAATGCTTTGTGTCATCCTAAAAATTCTTCAGTTTTCCCTTGTACTTAAAAGCTGTTGTAGATTTTCCCTGGATTTCATTTATTTCAGAACAATACCCATCATGAACCACTTCCCTCAAGAGAAAACACAAAGACTTTTACTTCTACTAAGTGAAAATTAAGATTTAATTTAAGTTAAATGAAGTGGGGAGATGTCTTGATTTACTTGAAGGAAGCAAGGGCTTGTTAAGGGACGCTACATGAAAACTTCGGTGTGTCTCTAATCCAGGACCTTAAGACTCCAAGAATTATGAATCAAACCTAATTCAACAGTCAACCTAAAGGAGAAGAGAATTCTGAAGCTGACCGGTCTTCACCTAAAGAAGTAACAAATAATTTTATTTTTCCATGTTTCGGCCTGGCATTCACAGCATACAGGATGATTACTTCTCCTCCTAGAGTCCGAGGGGACCTCCTGAAAGACGCCAGTGTGAGTTGAGGATGAGGTGGATTTCTATCCATATGTGATGTTTTTCAGGGAAAAGTTTTAAAATCTTCCATCATCAAAAGCCATTCCTTTCTTTTTAAATTATGACATGTGTTACACATATGTACCGTGAGGGTTACAGCATGTGATTTACTTGTACAGGAAAGAATCTTCTGAAAGAAAATCAAATAACACATGTTTCCTTCAGATTAGGATCTGACACTGCTGCCCGTTTATAAACCTAGGGATCATTACTACTGTATGAGTAGGAGTGAATCATCACTTCAGCTATGGAGCGAGCTGAGGTTTGAGATGCCTTTAAAAAAAATCCATGTACATAAATAGATTAGCTCCCTCTAGAGCTTCTTTAGTTAAGATTTCAGATGAAGTTGTTTTAAAGGTTGGGAAAGTATTAAGAGCTGATAGCTTTTCACCTTTTACTATGTGGACTATGCTTGTGGTCAGTGCATCTACCTCAGTGTAGTCTTTATGTGGTTTGATAGACTATATTTAATCAAACCTCTCCGTATCACTTTACATTTATGTCTGCATATTCCCCATTACATCACCCTGCCCGGTTGCTCACCAGGTCACAACTGTGCCCAGCTAACAAATCAGCCAACGCTGTGTGTGTCAGACTCTTTTCTGCTAATGTCAATACTACTACTTTTTTTTTTTTTTTTTTTTTTTTTAAAGACAGAGTTTCACTATACAGTTCAGGTTCATCTTGAACTCACTTTGTAAGCCAGGCTGGCCTCCAACTTGCAGTGATGCTCTTGCCTCGGCTTCCTGGATGCTGGGATTATAGGCCTGTGCCACCATGTCCAGCTATGACTATCACTTCTTATTCCTCCTTCTTTTGAGCAAATTTATCCCAAAGCTACAAATTTATCCCTATGCTACTCATAGGACAAATATCATCTTTGCTGTAAAATTAAAACTTTGATTCTGTCACTCACGGTGTTCATGCCTCTGCTGGCTCCAATCAAATGTACACACTTTGGTGATAAAATGTGAAGACTAAACTGCCCACAGGACAAGCAGGCCAGGAAGACACTTAGCACTTGTAGTTCACCCTTACAACCTCCAATCACTACCTGTCTTTTTAAAAGTAAAAGCTATCAAGTAAGCAGTCTTCACAGGTAAGTACAGTATTGGAAGTTAGATTCCCTGGATCAAATACCTGCTCTGCCACTTCTGGAAAGGACAATTCAGCAAATTTTTTCAGTCTTTGCTGTGCCTCAGCTTTAATATGGGAAGGTTCCAGAAGATGATAAATGTATTTCAGTCAAAGAGTTATTGTGAGTATTAAATCAACAAAATGTAGAAGAATTAGCAGAAGACCTGAAATGCAATACAAAATTATACCAGATGATTCAAAAAAATACACAATGTGAACTTCTCCATATACACCAACTAGTGCATTATCCTCACTCATTTAAAAGAAACTACTAGCTTATCAATGCATTTAATGGTAAATATTATTTTTTGAAGCCCTAGGTCTAGAAAGGAAAAATTTATGAAGGACTTCTTTTCCTTTGGTTATGATGTGCAACACTTCTGTAACTGTCTGGCTGCAGGGTAGATAAAAGCCAATTACCATACCTACTTAAAATCTTATAATCAGAACAGCAGACCAGCCATAGCACCACACACTTAAACACGAAGACAGAGCTGCCGAAGCAATCCTGCAGCAGCACCTCTTTCCTCCCACCAGCGAGCCCTTTCACGATGACCAGAGCTAAGAGAAAGCTCGGAAACACAGGTTAGCATTGCTAGGCTAAGACAAAGACTGCTTCATCACCAGTCTGCTTTGTACACAGAGTGAGGGCATCTGTTCCAAAAAAAAAAAAAAAAAAAAAAAGATAGTCACTGAGATATAAAGTATGCCCAGAAGAAGGCAGTGTAGCATTGTAGTTAAAAGCAGGCAGAGGCTTTAGAATTAGACACGCTTAGATTTTTGTTCTTGGTTAATCATTGCAAAACTTCCAAACTGAGAATAACAGCAGGAGCTATGTCCCAGTGTTACTGAAGCATAAAGGAGAAAAGGCATGCAAAAAATAAATGATTTCAGCTAATAATTATAATGACTTTTACCTAGCTGCTCATCACTGATTGCTAGGACATATCCTTCCTTTTAGATATGGTGCTTATGCACTCCTCGGGGTCATCAAAATTCATGCTGATAGGGTAGCAATTTTGAGGGTCACAGAACTTCTCCAGCCATCTCCAACTCCACACTTCAGTTTTATAAAGTGATCTGGGCTTATTCAAAGGCTTTTTAAAAAAATGATTTTGTATAAATAGAATGGACATACATTGCGGGTTGCTCAGGAGAGGCCTGGTTTGTGCCTATTACACTGGTGTAATTTTTTTATAATTTATTTTGAAGAGAATAAAACCAAATGAGAGAAAACAAAATGGGGTCAGTCAAAACAAAAGGATGGACATAGTACATGACTTAAAACCAAAATGTAAGGTGATCAACAATCTTGTTATCTTCAATAGAATTGCCCATTATCTTCAGACAAGTAAAAATTGAACGTAACAGTACAGAACAAAAACAATACAAATAAAACATTGAAGATATCCTTTTGAAGAAGTCCTTTTGAAGGACTTCAAAAGAAGATAACAGTCAAACCAGAATGGGTATCATAGTGATTCTTACTGTCTTCAAAGTAGTTGCCTATGCCCTCAGACTTGATACTCTCAAACAAAACACATTCGAATAAAATCAGTCAAAACAAGCAACAATTGAACAAAACAAATTCAAGTAAAATCAGTCAAAACAAGACAGAGAAAGCAATACAGGATTTCAAATTAAGTTAATAGGAAATAAAAAATAGTTACAATAAAAAATAGTATATCCTGCTATCTTTGGAATAGCTGTCCATGCCAAACTGGAACAGAATATAACCAAACTAAATAGAATGATGAAAACAATATGGATTTCAAATCATGATAAAAGATTAACAATGCCCACTGCCTTTCCTTTTTAGATAATTCCTCCCCTTTCACTTTCACAGGGTGCACTGTACATTTTGTATCCCACTAATTCCTTTAGATTAGGGAGGCAACTCACTATTTACCTAAGTGATTCTGAACCTTTTTACCCCTGAGCATGATCTCAAGTTGTATCCATTTACCTACAAGAGCCTCATGTTCTCCTTCCTTATAGCTGAGTAATTCTCCATTCTATAAAAGTGTTATTATGTCTTTCCAGTCAATCTGCAGCTGATAGGTGAGCTATTCCAACTTTTTTCTGGTTCCCTGTCATATAGGGCATTATTTTTTCATCTTCGACTTTCAGTCCATAAACCCTCTTTCAGGTTGTATTTCTAATATAGAGCATCTTGATGGACCCTATCTCATGATCCACTCTGCCTGTGTTTCTATTAGTGTATTGAGGCCAATCTTCTCTGCCTCATCTCTGCTATATTATTTTTCTGCCGTTGGTTGTCTACTTTTCCCCTTCATTCCACTGTCTTCCCTGTTCAATGAGCCCCCTCTACCACTGTTCGTGAAACCATGGTCTTTTTTCTCTCTCTCTAGAATGTCCTTCAGTATTTTTTATAGGGTTGGATTGGTGGTCATAAACTCCCCCAGTTCCTCTTTGTCATGGAAGCATCTTGTTTCTCCATTACTTTTGAGAGATAGTTTTTCAGGGTGCCATCAACTTGGATTGGAGATTATTTTCTTTCAGAGCTTGGAATACTTCACTCCAAGCTGTTCTTGATTTGATGGATAGTGTCGAGAAGTCTGTTGTAATTCTGATGAGTTTTCCTTTATAGGTGATCTATTTCTTTGACAGCTTTTAATATTCTGTTCTTGTGTTGTATTTCTGGCATATTGATTAATTATATGTCTAGGTGTAAATCTATTTTGGTTATACCTGGCTGGAGTTCTATATGACTCAAATATCTGAATATCATTTCCTTTTCCTATGCTTGGGAAGTTTTCTTTAATTATTTCTGTAAATAGCCTTTGTATTTCATTTGTGTTTACCCCTGCTTCTTCACTCGCAGTTTTGCCAGCTTTTAACGGGAGTTTTTCATTTCCTGGTAATCTTTCTGAATCTGTTTCATGTCTACTGAATTTTTAAAATATTCATCAAAGGTTTCCCTTTTTCTATGCTTGTCCATTCTTTCATCTGTGTCTTCTTGAGAGATGCTTAGCATTTTTCTTACTTTTTTCTTCTTACTTATTTTTCTTACTTCTTTACTTGTGTTAATATTTCTATTTTAAGTTCTTTTAGTTTCATGAAGTTATTTCTGTATGTCAGATGCTGTTGTTTCAGAAACTGCAGGTCTGCAACTCTCGATCTCTTCTGTGTTTACCATCTCCTGAGCCAGTACTGTTTGGGTCAGAGGCTGGAGACTTCCTTTTGTTTTTTCTTTGTCATGTTCCTGGTTTCTTCCAGACAAGTGGGTAATGGAGTCCCTGGCCTTTCCTGCATTGGTTATAAGTACTATGAAGCATGCTGACTAAGGATTGCTGCTTTCACCAATCTCCTGGTGACTAACAGAGTATAAGCAGGGGCGGGGCAGGCTGGCCCCTCCCTTCTGGGCTGGTTAACCACTGGGAGTCTTCACCATGTTAGTGTGTGCCACATGGTTGGGGCTGGTTAGGGATAGCTTTAGGGAAACCTTGGCCTTGCAATTTTCACCAATCTGTTCTGTGTTAGGAGTGGCTGAATGAAGCTGGCTGCAGTTCTGATTCTGGGTTTAACCTGCCCAACTCCAAAATGGCGCCTGGCCAATCTCCCACTCCTACAGGAGGACCCAGTCCCCCACACTCACCATGAGCCAGTGCAGTTCTCCAGTCTGCTGCTCCCCTCCACGACCGCATCTTCCAGCCAAGGCCCTTGGGCTTCCCAACCCCCAACTTTACTGTGATCATGTATCTCCGGATTCCAGTGGCGCTTCACACACAGTGGGACGGGATTCAGTGAGAGCACATCTGGCTACTTCCTTCTGTTTAAGTTTTTCTTTTCTTTTCTTCCTTTCTTTCTTTTTCACTTTAGTTTCTTCTTGGGTCAAGAGGATCCATTTCTTTCCTTCTGGTCTTCTCCAGAATGCTATATTCCAGCATCTGGGCTGTTTTTCTTAGAGAGGCTTTTTACATTGCTGATTATTGTTCTGCTATCTTCCCAGAATCTCTTACACAGTATAATTACTTTTGATCTAAAAATGTAACTATAACTACTTTATTTTAGTTTATTATTGGCTAATGTAACACTTAAAATCTCCTATTGGATAAGATTCTCTAAATTTATACTTTAATTTGAAACAACTTTCATTGTAGTCACTAGTGGGCCACAGGACTATGTAGATATGTGTTGTTCTTTTCATGGCCTTTGTTTTCCAAATCCAGTAAGATCAGAATTCATTCTTTACACAGAAAAAGCATCCATGATTTTATATGGAGTGGCGCCCGAAAAACATTTTCGCAACAGAATCATCAAGGCATGTGCTCCTCTTCATCTCAGCATAAAATACCTCAATCCCCGTAAATCATTTCAATATCTATTCCTTTCTACTGTATCTTTGAGTTGTGTAATTAGAATGTCCTCTGCCAATCAACAGTCCCCTCTTCTGCATTTCAGAAGCCCAGTTGTTGCAGGTTTCTTGTTTCCAGAGAGCTATCCACACCTGCGGTCCACATTTTGCTAGTCAAGAGGATTAGGCAAGTGCTCTAAAATACTCTCCCTTTTATTTTCTTTCTCCCTTTGTTCCCTTCACTGGTGTAATTATTAATAGTGTCCCCTTTCATTGTGAAAACTGTTCTGGTTTGGATAGTAAACAATAATACAAAAGTGTTATTCTAAAACTGGTAAATTTTGTAAAGTTTCCTTCTGCTCAAAGCTTAGCAATTTAAGTAAATACCCCAAACCACTATAGTTATCAATTTAAAAATAAGTATATACAGAAATATTCAAGAACTAGTTTAAAAGGTTTCTAAATCCAAAACTCCAAAAGGCTGAGTGCTGCTCAGAGCCCCACACAGATGGACATGCAGTCTCACACCCTGCTTAGGTAAACAAGGCCGGCTGGATCTCCACTGCTGCAACAGGGTAAGACAACATCCTTGTTTCCTGTGCTTTGAAGCCCTAGCTTCAATTCTTGCAACCTTTGTCTAATTTCAGGAAGGAAAAGGCTCTCCACAGGCAGGACACCAAGGGAGAGGGTATGTAAACTGAAACTTCTTGGGTCACATGCATTTATGAAGATAAGTCTCCAGCCGCCAGTTATAGAATGGCAAGTTATGATTTATTATTGCAAGTGGGCCAGAAGAGAGCAGTAATAACTTCCTTTTCCTTTCCTGCCTAGAACATGTTGCCACGTGCAGGCTTCCTCAATAACAAAAAAGCATATGTAAGGTAGGTTTAAAGGAAAAGAAAAGAAAAAGCAAACATACAGTGATTGACAGCGTAGGGGTTAGGAGAGAAGACCAATGGTTCATGTGATGTAGAGGGCAAAGGCGACCACTGAAAACAAACTCCACCAATCAGAAAGCCCAGCAGTTACTGTGTCAGAGACAAGCTGAGTATAAGAAAAAATAAAAGCTGTCAGACATCTAGCAAGTGGTATAAGCGATTATCAAGGTGATTTTTTGATTAAAAGGTTTTATTATGCAATTAAAATGACTATGTATGCAAGTTATTATAAAACAATTCATTATAATTTAAGAACTGCAATGAATACACGAAGAGGAGATACTATAAAAATATAAGTGAGAACTAAACATGTTCAACTCAAAATCCTAAGGTAGTCTTAGCAATCAAGACATTAAAATAGTGACATAAATAATCTTACATGAAAAATGAATAACTGTATTAGAATCTTATAAATGTGTTATATAACAAGAAATGTTTCTGGTATAAATAAATAGCAATACTCACTTAAAAAATCAATTTTGAGCTTTTATTAACTAGTATATTCTAGAAAGTCAGATATATAATTTGGTTCATCTTACATATAGAAGGACTCAAGAATCATCAATCATCTAATGATTTGAAACTTGTACCAAAAGATTTAATTAGACAGGGGCTGGGGATTTAGCTTAGTAGCATAGGGGCCTGCCTTGCAAGCAGGCAGTCGTGAGTTCGATCCCCGGTACCAATAAAAAGGAAAAAGACAAAAAAAAAAAAAAAAAAAAAAAAAAAAAAGACTTAGGAGGGATCAAGCATGTACACTGTACTGTGGAAGAATTAATACCTTTAAAGTTTAGAGCATATCATTTCCTTTACTGTGAGGATAAAGAAGGTAAAGGCAGATTTCTTGGTGTTAAGACATATAGTTAATAATAAAATATATGGAGAATGTTATTTAATTCATTTCTTGTACAAATCTTTACACTAAATTTCTTTTTCTGTTCCAGGAATGGAACTCAGGACCTTGCATTTTCCAGGCAAGCACTATAACACTGAGCTATATCCCTGACCTTTTACATTGCATTTCCACAATGATGTTGGTGAACTGGAACTGTTACTAAAGTTTAAAAAAACACTGTAAACATAGTAGTTTGATGAAAAAATTTAGGTTCTAATTACCTATACTGTTTTCAATGTATTTTAAGGACTGAAAACTCTTCTCTGGTATAAATACAAAATGTACTATTCTAACCAATCAATTGCTCTAGGTCATAATTATAAAATTCAGAAAGACATGATTCCTGAGCTTTAGGAAGAAGATATAATTTAGGAAGGGAAATGGGATTAGCTACAATAGTCCTTCATATTCTGAGTATTAATATATAGGCTGCTGTCTTAGTTAGAACAGTACCTTTCCAAGTGAGGGAGGTTATGTTCCTGTTTTAGAGATGAGGAGACTGAAGTCAGAGAAGGTAACTTTTCTATGTTTACAGAGTTGGTCAGGGAAACAACCCATCTTTACTGGATGGATTTTTGTATGTAACAGCCTACATTTTCTCTTCTGAAGCACAACACTGGAGATGATTTGCTTAACTTTTCTTTCTTGCTGAATTGCAGGTTGAATGAGGGCAGGGCCATATTTACCAACACCATGATCCTATTCTCTTCACAGCAACTGGTACATAAATAGTGCTCAAAAATTATCTGAGGGATGGAAGTGATACTTACAGAAATGGACTAGGTCAAGGAAGGAAAGGACTAGGAAGCTACATCGATGTCTGGCATGGTGTGTTTAGAAATAGTTATATTACAGATTGGGTTTCTCAGGAATCAGGATGCATTTAGCATGCAGGCTGTTTATGCAGGAGTGTCATTAAGAGCCAAAGATGAGGAAGGAAAGGACAGGTGGGGGGAGAAGTCAAGGCTGGATGGAGGCACAATAACACACCAGTACAACTCCAGGGAAGACACGGAGAGACAGTGGTCTTTTAGAATGGTCCCAGGCAGCCCCAGGGCCCTTCATTTCCCACATGGTTCTGTCTTTGAAGCTGGCCTTCAGATTGGCTGAGGCAGCACTGGCTGGGCCTGACAAGGGCTGGGGTAGCAAGTCTGGTATTGATGGTGCAACCAAGTGGGCATCCCAGTGTCCAACACAGGCTAGGGCTGAAATTACAGTTATTTGCTTACGTGGATTCAGATCTAAACTGCCTGTCCTGTGCCTAAGCCATGGGTTGTTAACTCATTTGTGGACTCAAGACCACATTATGATTATTGTGTCCCTAGTACCCAACTGACCAAGTCGGTTTCTCTTAGACTTTTACGTCTCTCATGATACCATGCTATTCCACTAAAGTTTTTCATTATTCTCCAACAAAAACAATGAAAAGAAAAATACAAAGCTAAAAGAATAAGAACCACTGACCACATACAAACAAACATACAAAAAAACCCCAAAACTAAAATCATAAATTTCAAAAATTATTAATTAAATTTCTCAAGGGATGATCTGACTTTTTGACTTACAGATGAGATGTTGCCAGAAACAGTAAGGTATACCAGTAGAAAACAACCCAAACTTTCAACAGAGTATACAATTATCACTTCTAGCGTCTGCCATAATAAACTCAAACTTGATGGTTTTGACAGGGGGATCAGGTTTCACTGTGAACGATCTAGTTAACTTTCCAACTTTCAGCCTTTGTACCCTATAGTACAAAGAATATAAAGATTGCCCTATATAAATTAGGGGACTATAAACATTTGAGACTTTGATTCCTCTCCGGATGACATTTTCTCTATGTCGTACCAAATATTCCTAAGTTTTTGCCTCTAGCAATTCTGGGTCAAATCTACTTCATTGCATTTCTTCCATATAGGCTCAAATTTAAGCAGCTGACATGGTGGGAAAGGGAGATCTTTTGACCAACTCAACTGAAATTGCCTATATGTTCTTCAAAAAGGATGCGCTAATCGGTTATCAGTTATTATAGTTGCCAGACATTGGAACAGGTTGACACCTGTTTTTAAGAGGGAACATGACATCATTTTAATAAGCATAAATCACTAGATTCTTACATTGTTTGAAAATATTTGAACAAGGATCTCCGGATGGCTCTTCTACCTAGGAACTTATGCTAAATACCTGGAACTTCTGTTTCTGCTAAAAAATTCAAATGAATACTGTGGCTGGGAAAAATCTCAATTCAATTGACTACTTACAAGAACCATTTAGACACTACTTTGACCAAAAATGCAGTATAATTCTTCACACAGGGATTTTAAAATACAGTTCTTATTATTTATTGATGACTTTATTTTTTTCAACTTTCCTTAAATGTAAATGAAAATATATATTTATGAACTACAGTATTTTTTGTTTTTTACTGGTAGCTAGTAGTAGTACAGAACAATGCCATTCATGGTGGAATGTACATGTGTAAAATATATTTTAATTATTTTCAACCCTGTTTCTGCCCTCTGCTCTTCCAATTCCCTTCCCCATCATGAAAAAGACTATTGTCCAGTTTCCTGGAGTAGACATTTTTCTTACAAAGGCACACCTCTTGTTTCTGAAACCATCACACAAATCTGTAGAAAGAAATAGTTTGAAATATGTTTATTTGAGATATGATTTCCAGGGACTTTATTTAGTGCACATTAATATATTAAACGTTGGGTGGCACAAATGAGGGGCCTGGATGGAAGGTGGCTGTCTACTGCTATGAATGTGGCTGCATCGCCATTCACACAGAAAACACACACTGCACTACGCGTCATGGAAGAGCACTTGAGAGTTCATGTACTAGTGAACCATAAGCAACAGGCACTATACACTAAGTGTCCTCTGTCAGTATCTACAGTCATAGAAAACACTGGATTAGCACTTCACATCACCGACAGGAAGAGAAGGATCCTGAAACCTATCACTTAGACATCTAGGGACAGCTCAGACGCATGCGTGCACTGAGGGAGGGTGACACACAAGTAAAGGAGAATTATTCTCTAGTTTGTTTTTTAAATTCTATTTTCTTTCATGTGTCTGTTCCTTAGTACTTTTGTAGAAGACATTTTACCAGCTGAGTCAACAACTTAGAGTTCATTTCACTGATATTATATCTTGCCTCAGTTTCACGAGGCAGGAAAATTCAATAGTAAGAATCTAAAATAAATATAGCATAATAAATATAGGATGTTTAATAAGCATCAGCATTTATTAGGGTAGGAGGCAGGATTTTTGTTACATCACACGTTTTGTTAAGTAGCCAATTTAGCCAATATGAAATCCTATAAAATGGCAAAGATGTTAAAAAAGAGCCAGTAGAACTTCACTAATTTAGAAAGTCAATTAAATGTCCCTATTTCATATCAGGTTAATTACTTCATTTACATTTTCAGAATTTTAAAGCAGTGCATGAAAGGTGACAGATTGACAGTACTGCAGGCTGAAATTCTTACATTATTTTACTGAGTGTTAATAATATAAAAGGCAAGATACAAAACAGAATTACACATATGCTTTATCTAATGAAGTTAGAAATGAAATAGACATGGTGCAGAAATGAGTGACTAAGAGAAGTATTTTCAGAAAATTTTATTTAAGGCAAACAGTACAAGGAAAGTGGTAAACTGCTAGATAGTTTCCATATTGGTCCTCTAGATATATGCATGAAAGAATGGTGGTTAAGCGTCGATAAACCATCATTGTGTCTGAAGAGAGGAAGAGTGAATGACACTGGAGAGAAGTCAAATGAAGAACTTTAGATTAAGAAAGAATTCAAGTGACTTCTGGAGGGGACAGTTTATCATGGTCAAGGCTTTAGTAAAAGGCAGAAAAATGAATGGGCGTGGACATGGTAGTATATGCCTATAATCCCAGCACTCTGGGAGGGTGAGGCAAGAGGATTCCAAGCTGAAGCCGAGCTTGGGAAAGTTAGTAACTTGGCAAGATTCTATCTCAAAATAAAAAATAATAAAAGGACTAGGAATGTAGCTCAGTGTGAAGGTTCTGGGTTCCATTCTCAGCAGCACACATATAGATACACACACACAGAGATGAAGAAAAAGCTACTACAAAAGGAGAATATGCATAGGTATGAGGAACAAATGTGTTTCCATAGTTCTGATTCGGTATGCACTTTCATAAGAACTCAGGCTGCCACTCCTTAATGTGGGTGTCGTGATGAAATGTACCGTACTACTTTCTGTCACTAAGTTGTCAGGCAAAGCAGGCTTCTCTAAGTCTGTCTCTTCCCACACAAGCATCAGCACTCACTATGATCTATTAGATCCTTTCCTCCTAAAACAAAAAGGACAACAAACTTATTGCTGAATTTTCCAGTAACTGAATTAAATTTTCTAGACAGTAATTTCATGTTGATGCCAATTTTCATTCAGTCTGTGGAAGTAGGTGGATGTGATCCTACAGCCTTGACATACACATTGTAATAGTTGTGAATGCAACGCGACTGTATTTCCTAAGCTTGCTCCTATGAAAATGAAATTAAGTCACATCATGGCTTCCTGAAACCAACTGAAGAATTAAGAGGAACATGGCTACACTTGTAAAAACACATAAGCAAAAAGAATGAAAGGTTGTCAAGGACATGTGAAATCATCCAGCCCAATTGTTTGTTACACAGATGAACAAACAGGTGAAGTGACATAGGTGTCACTTGTTGCATGACCTGGGATAAACCAGGACCAAATCCAGGTTCCACAGCAGTGGTGCATCCCTTTTGGTCTCTACTGCACTGCACCATCTGAAAGCTCATGCGCCAGTCACCCCTCAATGAGTCTCAGTGCTCGGCTTCCCTTGTTATACTGCAGACCCCAAAGTGATTTACTTTTATGCAAGTTGTGGGCTGACAGGCCACCGAGGTGGGTTGTACACACAAACTGCTTTAATTCTATGCACTGAACGACTGCTGTTTTGTTCTTTTTCTGATCAATTTGGCAGGTCAAGTCAGTCAAACTGGTTCCTTCATGTAGACACTCCCTTACTATGGAAATGAATGTGGAAACATTCATCTTTGTCAGAAATTATGTCAAATTATTCAAATTTATTGGTGAATTACAGCAAACATCCCAGCTGATGAACATCTTAGTCATATGGTTTTTAGGGAACACTTATGGTTTAGAAAAGATAACATTACAATGAGCTGTCCCATTCTGAAGCAAAGATGTTTGGATAGAGGATGGGGTCTGTTATTCAAGATAATAATTTATTCTAATCATAACACATTCCCAAGATGTCCAGAGCTATAAGTATTAAAATATACCCTTTTATATCACGTCACCATTGCTTCACCTTTTCTGTCAGTTTCCATCTTTTCCGTA
Organism: Cavia porcellus; assembly: GCF_034190915.1. Lineage (NCBI taxonomy): Eukaryota > Metazoa > Chordata > Mammalia > Rodentia > Caviidae > Cavia > Cavia porcellus. The sequence continues at coordinate 129,048,327 of NW_026947485.1, forward strand.
GACACATTGCAGGCTTCACATTAACACTATTTCTCTGGCTTGAGGTAATAAATGATTAGCCACAGCATAGTGGTGTGATGTTCGTGTTATTCTTTGCTGTACTACACTCAGCCAATGTCTCAAAAATTAATGCAAGTATATCAGGATCTGAAATTAACTTTTTATAGCCAAAAGCAACATCCTGCTAGGAGGAGAAAAACCTATTATAAATGGACTGGCATCTGATTGCTTGTAGATGGTTAGCACCAGGAAAATAACATTTCAAATTATAAAATGTTGAATATAACAAAAGCTGCCCCATATTGATTAATCAGTGTTTCATGTACGAACTGATAAGGTCTAACTAGGTGGTAACTGTTTTTAGCAAGTGACAGATCTATTACTAAAGAACAGAGATGAACTTGAATTGGCTAATGTTCTTATGACGCTATACAGAAACAATTAGAAAAAGAAAAATATCTGTAATAAAGATAACAGCTCAAACTCCTTCCTGAATTGTTAATATTGTTTGAAAATATTTTTCCTACAAATTATATAACACTAGTCACTGGCAATATATTTTCAAATGTTATTTAATGAACTATTAAAATTACTTTGAAAAATTAGATAAGAAAAACATCAACCTAAGATTATGTATATACTCATCTTGCTTTCAAAGAACTTAGTATAATTTCTCATTAAAGTACTTATTCGTTTAGTGGATAATTTGGTGTGCTGCAAAGCAAAGGACTTTTACAGATTTTATTTAAAACTGCCTACATTTACACTCAGCTGTTTTACTAGCATTCAGACCAGGCTTGACTATACTGGAATCACTTCTGTGTTTCTTTGGTCAGAATATAAACTATATGCCAAGAAAACTTTAAAATCTACAAGAATACTTTATTCTAATCATTCATGTTATAAACCAGTAGCACTAGTGCTGTGACTTAACTGCATATTTTCATATAAGTTATATTTTCATATAAATAAGATACAACTAAAAGAGAATATGACATTTTATCAGCCCTATAATGAATCTGATTAAGACAGCAGGGTAAAACTATTTATTCTCTGTGCTCTATAGCCTACTGATATCTTTCCACATTAAAGGAGGTACAGTGGAAGGCAGAGGCAGGAGAAGGAGGCTGACTTTACAAACATGTATTAAATATACATGCAATACAATAATGTCATTAATGTCCTTAAGAGATTACAGGTGGTGCCTCAGTTTGAACTGTGAGCAACTGAGTTTAGAACAGATATTAAGATTCTAACAGAATAAATCTTTATGTTTTAAGCTGATTTCAAACTCTATCAATTGAAAATGCTTAGTTGCCACTTTATTTTCATCTAGTAGCCACAGCTCTAATCTGTAAATGCTTACGAACAGTGGCACATCCATTTTTCTTAACTCACTTTTAATTAGGTGAAAGATGATTAAGTAATTTTAAAAGGCTACACATCACTTTTGAACAAAGTAAACATTAACAATTAGAAGGAAAATCATAGAAAGAAATTTGTATAAGCAAAAGGTCCACATTTCTCTTGACCTGTATCCAAATGAATCACACTAACTCTTCAGCGTGTTCTCTCCCTTGATTTCTAAAGCTGTTCATCACACTTGCCAGCTAGAAGCACAGCTGGCAAGGGAACTAAACCTCATCACTGGGCAAACTCGCCCTTCTGGCTTTGCCAAGAATGACATTTCCAATGGGAAAAAAGTTACTGGATGGGGCACTGGATACTGTATTTGTGAGCCCATAGCTTCACCACCTTTGTTAGCACTATATCAGCATTAGAAATTAAATCAAAAAAATAAAGAATCAGCCTAGCGTTTTCTAAATTCAATTGTTAATTAAAGAGCAAAGAAATCAACTGAGTATTTTTACTCATTTCCTGAAGAAAGATGCAACTGAGGATAAGCAGTGCCCCCTAGTGTCAATAACCACAGACAATAAAAGCTAGCGGAAAGTTGCTAATGTTAAGTGAACTAAATTATTAAAACCAGATATGTGATAAATTATAAATTCATTATTATTCAAATTTTTCTATTTTGCATATATAAAGGCACACTGAATAATTATTTAATAAGGATTTAGTCAGGGAGGTTTGTGTGAGGGTGTGACTATGTGTGAGTGTGCATGCGTGTACACACACACATGCACACACACAGTACACAGACTGACAAGGCCAAGATGTCTTTAATGTCCCAGGCAGCTCAGAAAAAAAATTCCACCCAGCACAGTAGGCCATGGATGAAGCCGGTGTCAGCAAGCCCCACAGAACCACTCACTGTGAAGACCTCTAATAGGAACTGCTGAATACACAATACAGAGCAGGGCCTGAATGGCTAAAGTGGAATGGCCTGAACCGAGTCTGAAGATTTCAAATGCCTCCAAAATTGTAATTAAATCTGTGGAGACCATTTACACATTCTTCTCTTTTCTGTTCGCATTAGGAAGCTAGCATTGTTAGCCTGTATGAGACTTATTTTGAAAATGCTGTAACTTTTACTGTGCATATTCTCAATTTTAGCTCCTGAGTATTAAATACAAATAAATGAAATACACATTTCTCTTCCAAAGAAAATGTGATACAAAATTCACATTTTAAAAATATTACATGTAGTTTATGCAATTCAGGTTAAGTGGATTTTTTTCTGATCAGTCCACTATCTGAGAAACCAGCAGTTATATTGTAAAGACCATTGATGTTATCGATATAGCTACTTATGTGACAATAAGGTAAGGTCAGTTTCTTTCTCTGAAACACTAACTTACATATTATTGAAAACAATTTTTGTCATACAACCTATAAAAGGAAGGTAAAAGGAAAAAAGTAAAAATAATTACTTATACAAACAAAAATGATAGACGAGAGAAACAAAAGTCAGGAGGACTAGCTACATCTATGTCTCAAAGAAACCACTAATGAAAAAGAGGTAAGTTTGGTTTAATTTTATTTGCATAAAAAGTACAAGGCAAAAGAAAGGATCTAGGCTATTTAAAACATGCATTTATATAGAGATCCATTTGTGAATTACTTTTCCACATAGAATAATGCACGCACAATTAGTTTTGCTTAAAAGTAAGAAACATAATTGTGCTTTTATGAAAAGATTACTATGTGCATTTAAGTTGTTTTATCTTTAAAATGAGACAGAGGCAAATTTAACACCTTAGTAGCCATAAAGAAACCATCCAGAATGATACGGAAGATTACACAGGTAGGTGTTTATGCCCTTTATAATAAATTTTGGTAATAACAGAAGCCAAAACCTCAAACTTTAAATTTAGAAAAACATTTTAAAATGTATAATACTGAATTTCTATTTTTAAATAAGTCTAACTTTGATAATACTATTAAAATTTTAGGTAATGTAAGAACAACAACAAACACCTTCTTACAATAATATGCAGATAATGTTTACAAGGGAATAAAACATGGAATGAACATATTTATATTCCCCTTAATTGTGTCAAAATGTATTTTGTTGCATTAAAAACAGTGAAAAATTATGAGATTTCTAATGAAAATCTCCACAAGATTTTCATCAGTAATAACACATACTTGCTTAGGGATAGATGATAGTGAAATGTCAAATTTGTCTAATTATGAGGGATGTGGTCTTACTCTTTCCCTTGGTAGAAAACTTGTTTACATGTGCTATTGTAGTTGGGACTACACATCAAATAATTTCCCGCTACTCTTCTACATTAAGTGTAACTTAAAGGTATTACATTCTTTTACCTCTCTATGAATTTTTGTTTTTATCTGAAATTTGACTTACACAACTCAGGATTTGTATACCAAAGATTCCCAAATCACTCACAAGGAAGGAGTACTTCTGAAACACTCAGGTGGAACACAATTAAGGAAAGCTTCCATTTTTAGAGGCAAAAATTAAGAATTTTGTTTTAGGATTAACCCAGGACATTTCTATATGTGCTAATCGGGGGGAGGGTGTATGAGTAAATACCTATGTCAAAGTTTTTCTTGTAGAAAAAAAAAAAAGTACGCAGGCCTTTGCCTGTTGCATTAAAAAGATCCTGGGGTGGGAGCATGAAGACTGTGAGGCCAGGTTCATGTACAGCTGGCTAGAAGCAGTGATTCTGAGCTCTTATCATTCCTCGCAGGTCAAAGGAAATGGGAAAGGTTTGTAGCCCACACATTCTGCTATCAACACCGACACACCCGTGATTACATCTGACAGCCTTCCAGGTCACCTCAAATAAAAGAGTTTGGAAACATGGTACACAGACACCGAAGAGAGGGAGCTTTCCCAAAATAGGGCCCTAAGGATTATATAAAAATGTTCGAATACAATTTTTTTACATATGTGTTCTGAACAGCTACAAATAAGAGAATTTTTCTAAAATGCTTACAAGCAGAAATGTATACAAGATTCATAAAATCAAAAGAAGGTATTTCCTTAACATACATATATTCATCTGAATATTTAATGATGTATGTCATATCTGTAAAGATTATTCAGTATAAGTTTCCATACATTTATAAAATCACCCCCTTATAGCAACTGACTGAGCATAATAAATTTCTAATCAACAACTAATATTATACCAAAAACATTTTGAGATGATAAAACAGAACTGTATTTTCAGAAGTTATTTCATATTATTAGAAGTTGAAAAGAATAAAGCATAAAGCAAATATTAATCTTGTGATGTTATCCTTTAGGCACACATTTTAAACATCATTTAGAGCTGTTCACTTTTATTAGCTTTTAATATTTCCCTATTAACCAATATGTACTATTTACTTCTCTTGGGGAAGGAGGTAAAGAAGAATAAGCAATTTATTTGCTTATTTTTCAGGAAATACTTTGACATAAAATAAAGTATGCATTTTTAACTGAGCAAGTTCTGATTATTTTAAAAGATTTGGAACTTTTGTGTACACTATGAGTTGAAAATAGATATTAAAACTTATGTTCGAAGAAACCAGAGATCTGTAAAACTATCATACAGAGTGATGAGAAATATGCAAACATCCTGCATGGTGAGATGCCAAATTTTATTTCGTTAGTCAAATGAACAAAATTTAGATATTTTATGAAGGGATGTATTTTAATATATAATTAATAACTAATGATTTTTACCTTCAAATTATTAAGGTGTTATTAGAAATTCTTAGGTGCAAACGTGCACTACCAGAAACCTGGTAACTTCTGGAATTCAACAATATAAATATATGAGGCTTTGTCAAAGAAAAGTAGTAAGAACAAGGTTGAAATTGCTGTATCCTGCATTGTGTGATTTAAAAATTATTACTCCTGCATCTGAAAATCCATCAGCTTGAAAGCTCTTTAGCAATTTCTTGCTTCTTCATTAGACATGGAAAAACTGACAGTCTGTACTGGACAAATTTTCACTCATGGCTCTTTTACCATCTTCATGCTTTCCAGTACCTCTCAGAAAACCCCTCTGGTTTTCTCAGAAAAGTTCCACTGTAACTGAGCACAAGCAATATGCTTCAAACTCAGATTTCCACACCCTGCATGAGGGAATCTGGAGAAGGTCTGCTATTGGCCTGAGGTCCTGCGTATCAACCTGAGCAGTAACAGAAAGACAAGGGAGCGTACCACATTCTGATAATTACACAGAGCGCATGTTCCCTTCTTTTCCAGCAAATAGTGAATTACTTTTTCAAATTTAAGTCCGTACAACAAGTTGATTACGTGGCATAAATTTGGCGCAGAAAATATAGCAATTTTGGCCAAATCATATAGCACAAAACTTGCCTAGCTCCAGTACGTATTTATACCTCTCTTTAGTTACTGGTCACTGATATCTGGGGCTTACATTGAACCCTCTGTAGCACCATAAGCTTATTGGCTGTGTGCAGTTAATGGTTCTTCCACATTGCTAAGGAAAAGCACTTTGCAGTATCTGAATTAGCTTGTTTGATCACGGGTTGCTGTGAAATATATAGACTCTTCTGACTTCTGAGGAGAAAGATTTCCTCTACTCATGAGATTATTTTATATGTAACAGACACTTAAGACATACACTCAGTCATTCAGATATGCAAATTTAACCACCAGAGACAAGTGAATTATGCAAGATGATGTACACTCAAGTAGGAAAAAAATGTATAAATACTATATAATTCCACTGCAGAAAGCTTTACTTGCACCAAGTTGAGATGTCCTGAACAAAAGCTGCAAATTAATTGCTGCAATGCCACAGACTGGATTCAGTTTTGTAGAGCTATTTTAAGTACATAAAGAAGCTTCCCATTTTAATACTTTTACTCTCTATGCCATTTTCATTGGCATTTCCACAAACTTTCTTCCAAAACCACTAAAATTATATTAAATCATCAGAAGGTAATTAAATCAATATATATAACAAAATGATTAATTAAGCTCTAATCACCCACCCACAAATCTGTGTTCAATAAAGGCTCATATTTTTGAATATATGCTGTTTGTATTAATAGTACTTCTATCTTCTATTTATGGACACTGGCTGGATAGAGTTCATGGGACTGAGGTATGTATTTTCTCAATTCTGTAGCTTATAAGGTAGGACCTTATAAAAGAGCAAGTAGTATTATCTAACAACATGAGGCGATCGCTGCTCTTGTAGAAGAAACATTTAATTCACTCTAGGCTTAATTTTTAAAGCATGAATTCTAGTATTTCTTAGATAAACAAAAGAAAGATAATCTCTAACAGCATCAAATTTTATAAAACTGATGATGTAAGTAGAATTATGGCTTACCACATACTGAGGCAAGCCAGTGACAGCACTGAGTAAAATAACTGATGCCACATTTTCCTGTTTTAATTTTAATTTGTATGCTTTAGCAACATTCAGAAAATGATCTCTTTAATGAAAAATAAAACACCATATAAAAATATCCCAATTTGTAGTGTTGGAAATACACTTTCTAAACCAATGAGGAACTGTTGTAGCAAAGTTTATCTACAGTACAGTGATCAAATGCAACCATGACACATTCTAAATCTTTGCCAAATGTAACCTTACAAATTGATATAGGCTCTGACAAAATAGCACAAAGATCCAGAGGAGGATATAGAGCTGCATGTTGAAAGAACCATACAGTTGTCTCAGAAGTCCCTTACTAAATAGATAGGAAATAGGAAGAAGGTAAGAGCATTTGCTGATAATTAGTTATGCAGACAAATATGTTCTTTAAAATGCTGATTTAGGGCTGGGGATTTAGCTCAGCAGCATAAGCGCCTGCTTTGCAAGCAGGCAGTCGTGAGTTCGATCCCTGGTACCCATAAAAAAAAAAAAAAAGAAAGAAAGAAAAAAAAATTTTAAAAAAATGCTGATTTAAGGACTAGCCCATAGAAGACTGCTAAACTGTAAAACACTGCTCAATTTTTCACAGATCTGGTCAAAGACTTCATCTTTAAACTTACGTTTCCACTAACAACAATACAATACTTCTGTAAAAGTTATGATATGAGTCTATTTGCATAATCAATATGCAGATTCTTAATCAACTCTAAATTTGACAAGTTTATGAGTCACGTTAACATTACTAATAATGAATAGCACCAGGGAAGTCATTCTGGACCATTATTTCATAGTGAAACAAACAAGATATATATTTTTAAACATATAAAGCAATGTGTATTCCACTGAAACTAGGACAAGTGGTAACTACTGCAAACACTAGTAAATTTTAGTTTATGTCTAGGTTTAGGAGATCATCTTTAAAGAAAATGGTTTCAAGCTGGAATTGAGATACACTGTTTGAAAAACAAAAATAGCACAAGATAAATGGCATATATTCTGGCAATTTTCTTTAACATAGCTTTTGCAAATATAATCTAGTGTACTCAAACTGCAGAAACATCCAAATTAGGAGGGAAAAAAAGCGATACTTATCCTTGAAAATAAGGGCCTATACTCAGAGGAATAGCTGAATAAAATTGAGACATCTGCAGTAAAGTTTTACCTTCTCCCTAGAATGTTTGAGGTGAACTCAGTGTAACACTGTCTTCCAAGAAAAGACAAAGTGATCAATGCAAGAACACATCAGGCTGCCTTGGACAGGCCAATCAATTGAAGAAAGAACCTTGCCCAGGGCCTTATGCAAATAGAAGCACGTCCTGAAACCTAGGGAGGGAACATGCGCAATAGATCAATGGAATCTGAAAAACCTCACAGCTATATCAGCTTCAGACAGTAAATATATACTGATAAATAGCTCACTCTTTCTGCAAATTCTTGAAATGGGTTATTTTTTTAGTAGCTTGTTAAAAACTCTTCCTGGGATATGAAGTGCAGAAAAGAGGAACAAAATATCACGGGAGAAACATTCAGCATTACTTTTAAGACTGTGAATAAAATTCTGATTTTTTAGAATATTTTCGCATAGCTGAAATCCGCTGACATTTCAGAAGGTTGAGTTTTAAGTATGTTAGTATTCATAAGCAGGAAACAAAACTTTAAAAAGTACCTATCTCAGGTACTTTTTCTTTTTGTTTTTTGGTTTTTTTTTTTTTTTTTGGTGCTACGGATTGAACTCATGACCTCGTGCTTGCTAGGCAGGCACTTGTGCTGCTGAGCATAACCCCAGCTCTCAGGTGCTTCTTGAACAAAGAATAAAACACAAATGTTATAGGAGAAACAATTCAACATGTAAAGTTATGGTCATTATTCTCAACATAACAACTCATCCTGTTGCTACAGATTATTCCTGATACTGGTTAACCTATTGACTGTAAAAGGAAGTTTTTCTTTTAAGGATTATATGTGTAAGAATCACTCTAAAATCCAAAAGGAATGAATAATAAATTTAAAAGCTAGTTAATATCCAAAGTTCCACCCTTGTAGGTTAGAAAGCAATTTTTTTGACTACAGAAAAAGCTCTACTACCATATCTTTAAGGAAATAACTTTAATTTAAAACCGTTCCCTAAATATTTTTAATATTTGTTTTTTAAACTGTTTATTACAAATTGTGTATTTCAAAAGACCTTTTCTAAGTGAAAAAGGTCAAGGTAATATTTTAAATAAGAAATGTGCCAGTAATTACAATAAAGATAACTATGAAACAAAACCTCTGTAAATACATGTTAGCAATTTACCTTGTCTTCTATGCTGAAATTTTAGACTTGAAAATTTAGTTGCAGATGCATATTTGACTAGGAATACACCAAATAATTCTAACAATAAAAAATAAATTATGAGATTCTTCTTACAGGTAAATGTTTCAGCTAGAACGAATTTTTCTTAGGTAAAATGCTATATAATACAAAAATAAATCTACTATTATGAAACTCATTATTTGAAGCTGTTTAATTGCCTGTTAAAAGGACATAGACATCTTAAAGCACTGGTTTATTTGGTCAAGGGAAGAAACAACCCTATGGAAAATAAACAAAGCATACTTTTCATATTTTACTTTTCCAGGGCTTTTTACTTTGGTAAGACTTTAAGTTTCAGTTTGCTCTAATAAGATTTTTCCCCTAAGGCATAACTAAATATATCATACAAATGTTTGATCCTCTTTAGTTGACTTAAAGCTTTATAAAAACTTTATTCACTATTTTACATGGAAAAAGTATAGAGATTAAAAAAAATCAAAGCAATACAATACTCTTTTACAGCTTTTCAAGTATTAGATATCACATAAAGTGCTTATAATAAACCAGAAAGCCATGAAGTAGCAGGTTAATTATAGGGCCTCAAACATTTTTTTTTTCCAACTTTAATTTCAAACACAAGAATTTTGAGTAGCGCAGTATTTAATGGTGAAATGTAAACTTCAATTTACAGTAAGTAAAATACAAAAGATCATGTAATTTTGTTATAATACTTACACCATTATGTTTTTTCCAATACGCAGGAAAATAATTATGAAAAAAAATTTTAGGGTATGACCATCTAATGTTTGATACAAGTCAAATTTACGATAGAACTGCATAATGAAATTCTCACCATCCAGATATAAATGTGCATGTTTCTTGCTTTTAAAAGCACATTTTAAACTTAGTAGGTGTCAGAGTTTGAAAAAAAAAAAAAAACAAAAACAACCCTGCATGCTTTACAAGCATAAAGGCAGAATTTCTTTAAATGGAGAATTTCCTCAGTAATTAAAAAACCATAATTTAGTACAAATTTACTTATGCAATTTTTAAAAAGCATTAGAAGGTAGTATGTATTATGGGTAAAATCGATTCTGAGGCAGGGCTGACTTGGGTTTCAGTCATAGCTCTGACCCTTGTGCAACCTTTCTAAGACCCTCAGTGGAAGTATGGTTTATAATGCCTACCTGGAAGAGCTAAGCTCAGGTTGAACAAGTCGTGCTAAGTAATGTTTAATGACCAGGTTTAGTATATCCTAACTTTGTGGTGTTGAGTGGCACTAGAGTACAGTGATTTTTAGCACAGGCTTTGAAATCACAAAGCAAGGGTTTAAATTTGGCTCCATCATTTATTAGTTGTGTGACAGGGAGGAAACTTAATATTTCTTGTGCATCAGTTTCTTCATATGTAACTGAGGATAACATTAGTTATAGTGTAGGGCTATTATATGGATTACATGAGTTAATACTGTAAAGCATCTATAATAGTGCCTCATAATTAGTGGGTATTAGGTTACACAGCTATTACAAGAGTATCTTACAGATAAGGATAACATGAAGGAAAAAACATTGATAGAAGAGATTGTTCCAACTGAAGGTCACTTCTAGTTAGTTGATATTAGACAATAGTGTCTATTTCCAGCAAGAAATGAGCTACAGAGACGAGCCAATTTGGGTGCTTGGCCAAAGAAGCTTCTTTGTTTTCCAGATCGTCATAATGTTCAATTGTTATGCTTAAATTAAATTTTCAGAAGAACACATCAAGCCATATTTAAACCACTGAAAAATACATCAAGCCATATAAGTGATTTAGGAACAGTCTACTATTTTAAAATTTCCACACCTTTTTCTCCCTTCATTAGTTTGGGTAATCAATAGTTGATTAAAATTGAGTCTTCCTGAAATGACACAAATCAGAAAAGGCAGTAAATAGAGAATAAAAAATAACGTATAATTCAACAGAGAAATGAATACTTCAAATATGTGAAAACCCAGAACATTATTTAAAAGTCAATATAATTAGAAAGACAAGAACAAAACAACACAAAATTGGTTGAAATATAGAGATTAGAGCAGCAATAAATGAGAAGGGAACAAACTGAGAAGAGAACACACAAAAGGCCAATAAAATGAAAAGTTAGTTTTTGCAAAACAAAACACCCTAAATTGAAAATCCTTTAGCTAGACAAAGAACAAGGAGAGAACCTTCTAATAAATGAAACTAGAGATGAGAAAGGATATACTGTATCTGGATCCATGGAATATAAGAAACTACTATGAGCAATTATATGCTAATGTATCACAAGAAATGAATAACATACAACCAACACTGACTCTAATAGAAATGGACAATCTAAATAGATCACTGTAGTAAGCAACAAAATTAAAACAGAATAAAAGGTTACCATTAAAGAAAAATCCAAGATCAAATTTTACTGTTTTACTGTTAGATTCTAACAAACACTTAAAAGAATAAATACCAATTCTCAAACTATTTCAAAACCTTGAAAAGGGTGAGGGGACAGCTGTCAAACTCATTCTATGGAGTCAACAATTTCTTATAAACAAAATCAGCTAAGGACACAAGAGAAAAAGAAAACTATAAACCAGTCTCATTGATGGACATAAAAACAAAATTCTCAACAAAATACTAGTTACCCAAGCCACTCAAATATAGTGAGACTTTCCCTAAGGGTACAAAAGTGGTTCAGATATGCAAATACATAAATGTAATACATAAATGTATTACAGACAAAAACCATATGATCATCCAATGGATTCAGCAAAAGCATTCAATAAAATTCAACATCTCTTCATGTTAAAAATTGTAAGGAAATTAGTTATACGAGGGAAATATCTAAACCCAATAAAGGTTACTGATGACCAAAGCATGGCCAACATTATACTTAAGGGAAAAAACTGGAAACATCTCTAAGATCTAGACCAACACAAGGATGTCCATTTTTACTACCTTTATTCAACATAGTACTGGAAATCTTAGTCAAAGCAGAAAGATGAGAAAGAAACAAAAAGTATCTAAAATATAAATAAGCAAGTATAATCATCCCTGTTTACAGATGATATGAATTTACATATCAAAAACCTTAACAAAAAACTCTTAGAACTGATAAGCAAATTCAGTGAATTTGCAGGTTACAATATAAAGATACAAAAATGTATTTTTATGTATCAATAATAAAAATCTGGCTGAGAAAGAAATCAAGAAAACAATTTCATTCATAATAGCTATAAACAATAAAATAAATTGCCTAGAATTTAACCAAGGAAGTAAAAGACTTCTATAATGCAAACTATAAAACACTGGTAAAAGAAATAGGACAGTAAACCCATATTCCATGTGGAAGAATTAGCATGGTTAGAATGTTCATGCTACTCAAAGAGATACACAGATTCGATGCAATCCCTAGGAAAATACTAAAAACATTCTTCACAAAACAACTACCTGAATTTTGTATAAAACCACAGAAAATCCTGAGTAGATAAAGCCATACTAAAAATATAAAAACAAACCCCAAACAACAATAAAAAACACACTAAGAGACATTGTAATACTCAAATTCAAAACATACTACAAAGCTGTGGCAATCAAAATATGATGGCATTGGCATAAAACAGACAGACGGGCCAGTAGATAATAGCCTAGAGTAAATCAATGCATTCATGGCCAATTGATTTTCAATGAAGGTGTTAAGGAACAAGTAACAGAGAAAGCATGATCTTTTCATTATCAGAGCTGGGAAAAGTGGGTAGTCACACACAGAAGAATGAAACTACATCCCTATCACTTACCGATTATAAAAATCTACTCAAAATTAATTAAAGACTTAAATATAATGCCTGACACTATGAAACTACTAGGAAGAAACATAGGAGAAATTCTTCAGAACATTGAAATAAGCAAGGGTTTTCTGGACAAGATCCCAAAGATACAGGATATAAAAGCAAAAAGAGACAAATGGATTATATCAAACTAAAAAGCTATGCAGAAAAGGAAACAATCAACAGACTTAAATGACTAGTTATAGAATAAAAAAAAAGTTACACACTATCCATCTGACAAGGGCTTAATAGCCAGAATACATAAGGTATTCAGATAATTATACACCAAAACAAAATCACAAAATGAACAACTGGATTTAAAACTGGATAATAAACCCACCCAGACATGTATCAAAATAAGACATTACAATTGGCCAAGAAGCATTTGAAAAACATTCAACATACTAATCATCAGGAAAATACAAATCAAAGCCACGGTAAGACATCAGCTTACTACAGTAAGAATAGCTATTACCAAACAGACTAAAGATAAAACCTGGAGAGGATATGGAGAAAAAGGAATGTTTGGCCCACCCTTTCATTCTGGAAAACAAAGTATCTATTCATCAACAACAGTTATCTGAGAAGATAACTGTACTGTGCCCCAGGATCCTACCATTGTACATATATCCAAGGATATAAAACCAGTATGTAGAGAAAATACATGCATTCCCATGTTTACTGTAGCACTAGTCACAATAGCCAAGATACAGAAACAATACAGACTGCTGATAAGAAATTATAGATATACATAATGGAGTATTATTCAGCCACCAAAAAAAAAGAAATTGTGTCATCTGTGCCAGCATGTATAGACACGAAGATACTATGCTAAAGGAAAAACATCAGGCACAAAGAGACAAATACTTCATGTTTTCAGTCATGTACAGAGACTAAAAACATGATCTGAAACAGGAGAGAGTGGACTTACGAGATAACTAGAGGCTACAAAGAGTGTGTGTGGAGGAGAGAGAGAGGTTGGGTAATGGATGCCAAAGTACAGAAGGACAGGAGGGATTAGCTCTAGGGTTCTGGAGCACAACAGAGTAAATGCAAACTCTACCACTTGATTGTATATTTCAAAACAACTGGAAGAATACAAACCTTCCCACACACAAAGTGATAAAGGCTTGAGATAATGAAAATACTACAATGATAATGCTAACTTGATCATTACACATTCTGCTTTAACTTATTATACAATATACAATACATAGGTACAAACATGTCAAAAATTTTAAGTCGCTATAGTTTGTATATTATACTGTTTATTATGTACAGATTGTTGAGACAGAAACTCAATGAAAAATCATACATCTAAAGAAAGAAAAACATAAATGTTTCTCAGGTGAAAAGTGGGGATTCTAACAGTGAACTCATACAAGTGTTACGAAGACTGAAAGAGACATGTACGCAAGATGTGGGTGATGGCCATGAAGATGCTACTGCTGCTTTCTGATATACAAGACAATCAAAAATATCAGTGTACTTCTTTAAAGGTTCACTTTCAAAAACACTGTTAGGAACTGCCGAGAGCTATTCTTGACCAGTGTGCTCTAGGAGCTCACAGCTGGGTGACAGATTATATAGATGGATTCCAAATGACAGCCCTGACAGGCCTCTGTGAGAAGGAGAGAGGATGCAACATAGCACACAGTAACGAAGGCACCTGTTCAGACAGCCTACTGTACAACCTTCCAGACTATCCGAAGGTCATTCAGCATTCCAGTTTGTCATATTCTATAGAGATCTGATATATCACTACATAGTCAATATTGAGACAATGTAAAAGTATTTAATATTTGTGTGGATGTCCTAACATTGTATAACAGAAAGAAAACTGAAAATTTAAAGTTCAGCCAGTAACACTGGTAGAAACTTTCATTACATACTTAATGCTGCTGCAATAGCAATCTTTCCCTAGGTAATGTGAAAAGTAATGCAACAAAGGAAATACGCTGGCCACTAATCTTCATTGTATTATTAATTCACAGGACATCATTCTACAGAGAAAATCAAGGTTTGTTATTAGCTGACAGGTTATTAGAAACTTTTAGAAAGTTAATGTTTATAATTATCAAACATTCCTTGACGATTTGTAAGTGGAAAGAAAGAAAGATTGGAAATTTCTACTGTTGGAGAAAGTTAAATGTGTTCTATATTTCTTATAATCTAAATGCTTGGCCAATGTGGCAAAGAAATTTAGAGGTAAGTTGTAGGAATTTAGCAAGACGTACATATATTTAAGCATAAACAAGATATATTAGAAGAAATTTTTAATCATTTGATTCAATTTTAAAATTGAACCAGAATACTAAAAGGCAATTTTCATTTGAACATTGTCTTTTTAAAAAATACAATAAAAATTCAAATAAGCTAAAGAAAACTAACCTCATGAACTTGGTTAAATTGTTTGTGTTTGTGTTTTGTGTAAGGCAGAAGTTGAGGGCAATGAAATTGCAGTTTAGCAAAAGATCTTTTACAGTTGGGAAGGGTACCAGAGATGGAGGGAGGGAAAGGGAAGAAAAGTAACAGGAAGTACAGTGTGTTATATATGTGTCCCAAGTCTCTACAAGGAATGTAATCATAATGTATTGTAAAGATCTAAAAATTTGTAAAAATAAAAAGTAGCTTCATATTAAAAAAATGAAATAGATTTTTTAAAAGATAGAAATGAAGAATCTGTTCTGAAAAAGGATACAGAGGTTACAGATCTGGAAAATTCTTCGCTTATCTATTATGCCAAAAATGAGAGGGTATGGTCTTAACAGAACACTAAGGATGTGCCTGAGGAAACTTTTAAAAGGATAATACCATGGGTGTGAATACAATCAGCTAACCCAGCAAAAAACTGCTCTTTCAACTGAAGAAATTGGGATGGAAAAAAGACTGACTCAGATTTCTCAGACTCTATCAGGACAGGACTAATAGATGTAGTCAGCTGTAGCACTATGCTATTTTTCAGGAAAAGGGAAGAATGGCTTTGATATCAGGGGTAACACTAAGTTTCAGCATGGCACATGGCCTCCAGTAGAAACCAGGGGGCAGGGATCATGCTTGGCAGAATGCTGGAGGCGGGTACCCTACTGAGCAAGAAAAAGGTATGGGCAGGGTGCCAGCAGAGAGCCGAGGCAAATCAGCATCCAAGAACCTTACAGGTGACACTGCCATCCCATTGGGCCTACAGGTTAAAGTACCACCCATGAAAAAATTTCACAGGACGTGCCTTGCTGAGTTTTAAATTTCCTTGGGATCTTATATCCCTTCCTTTTCCCTTGTTTCTCTCCAAACTTTTGCAGTGACAATATCGATCCTATGCTTATCTACTATTATATTTTGGAAGCGTGTAAGTTGTGGTTCACAGGTTCACAGCTGGAAGAGAATTGTGCTCAGGATGAATTGCAGCTTAAATTCTCACTCATTTAATTTGGGTGGTATGTATAGATAAGAGTCTGAACTTTAGACTTAGAAGTAATGCTGGACTTCATCAAACAATGTTTTATTATTGAGAAAAACATAGCCAACATGCTAGGTATATAGTTCAGCGGCATAGTGTACATGCTTATGAGGCTGTGAGTTTGATTCCCAGTATCAAAAAATTAAGAAGTAAACCAACATTTCACCATAATAGAGGAGAAGTTTGTTTTGGCTCAATTTTTATAGGATTCAGTCCACAGGTGGCTAGCTGCAAGGCAGACAAGCAGAAACAACATGGCAGAGGGCCTTGGTGGAGGAAAGGTGCTCTCCCCGTGGATAGAAAAAGAGAGAAAATAGAAAATGAGAGGACTAGAATGCATTCTTCAGTAATACCCCACCAGTGAGGCCCACCTCCTAACAGTACATGCAGCTATGGACTCAAAAATGGATGGATCCACGGAGGGGTATAGAACCTCCATGCTACAACTGTTTCACAAACACATGACAATTATGGTAACCTCTTAGATTTAATCCATAACATGGGATAAGTCAAGCCGTTAAGGCAATGAGATGGAATGAATGTATTCTGCAGGTGGAGGGGCATCCTATGGAGTATATATCTGTTTCTCTCTAAAATATTCACATTCGCTATCCCACTCTCAATGTGACGTGATTGAGAAGAGGGGATACAATGGAGTCAATAAGATTAAAGCTCCCATGATTGGATCAGCATCCTTAAAGAAGAGGAAAAGAACAGAAAGCCCCCACCCCAGGCGTCTGTATGGCAGAAGCTGGGCTCTCAGCATTCATAATGTGCTAGCACCTTGATCTCAGGCTTCTCAGTCTTCCAGAAAAATGAAAAAAAGATATGTAATGTTTAAACCACATAATGCAATGTATATTTACTGTGGTTGTCCAAACTAAGTCAGCTAGTAAATATTTAAATAGTCAAACTAACTTATAGAGAGTCTGAGACTTTTAACTTACTCGATTTAATGACAGACCATAATTGAAGTCCTATGGGGCTAGGATTAGCTACTTCCTTTGGTAAAAAATTTCAGTATCTTTTTCACTGAATTTCTGCATTTATTAAGCAATTTCCATAAATTTCTCAAAGTGTGTACAATCTCAGAAAAACTGCAAATAAATATACGAAAAAATGTTCACCATCACTGGCCATTTGAGAAATGCAAATTAAAACAGCACTGAGATTTGATCTCACCCAGGAGAGAATGGCTGCAATTAAGAAATCAACGGATAACAAATTTCGGCGAGGCTGCGGGGAAAAGGAACACTTCTACACTGTTGGTGGGAGTGCAGCCTGGTGCAACCACTGTCGAAATCATTATGCAGATTCCTCAAAAAGCTAGGATTGGAAGTTCCATTCAATCCAGCTATTGCCCTTCTGGGTATTTTCCCAGAAAAACTGAAATGGTCATGTCATAGTGATATACATGCACCCATGTTCACGGCAGCACAATTTGTGATAGCTAAATCTTGGAAACAACCAAAATGCCCATCACCTGCAGAGTGGATGAAAAAAATGTGGTATTTTTATACAATGGAATACTACCAACTATAAAAAGGATGATCTTGAGGCCTTTATAGGTAAATGGAGACAACTTGAGAATATCCTCATTAGTGAAATAAATAAGACTCACATTAGTAAATATCACATTGTCTCTCTAGTGTAAAAAATAACAAAAACTGACAGAGTAATGGGATCCAAAACTGTAATAGATATTGTAAAAGTGAAAGGGAAGGAAAGTGCTCTAAAGGATATAACAGTATGTATAGTATGTAAGATAGATGACCATATTACTACATTTCTGTTAGATCATGGAACAGAAGGATCTTCACTCTCAATGTTTGAGTGTCAAGCCACTTTTTATGCTTTGATTTTGTAACTTTAACTACTATTTTTAAGATGACAATATGTAATGTATCAACTAGCAATTTTATGATGTTAATTTTTTTAATTCTGTATTATTCTTTTTTCTCTTGTTTTTTTTTTTTAAATTTTCTTTTCTTTCTTTAAATAAAAAAAATCCAAAGTGTGCACAATATCAGGGCTAACTTCTACACACTCAAGGATACTGACTTGTAAATGTCTGTTTTTTTTTTTTTAATCTTAAATGATCGAATGTGTTCTCTTGTCCATCTTCTTTATTCACATGAATACTAAGACCCTACTTTCTTTTTCATCCAGCATGGTATTATTTGAAATCTGGTCCTGAAAAACGTATTTCAACAAAAATCTAGGATCATCAACTATTTTTAAAATAATAGTATTTGTTACTACTCACTATGTGTCTAGTGAGGTAAGCAGCATGATAGATCAGGAAGGATCTGTTATTTATTCTCTACCAATTAACAAAATAATTCTGAGGAAATTCCAAGAAAAAAATATTTGAGTAAGAGACAAGCTGAGAATAATTACTAAGGTGGAAAACTAATGATAGCCCTGGTTTTCCAGAGGACCAAGGGAAAAGTAAATTATATTTTTCTGACAAAAAAAGAGTGTATTAGTTCATTAGCAGAAACAATTTTTCCTAATATTGAATTCTCAAAAGATACACTGTGAGATCTTTACATTGGGGAAGTCAGTAGAACCTCTCGGCTGTCATCCCACTTTCAGCTACTCTTCCAGTGTGAATGTATTTCCTATTTCTCTACATTCCCTGAGAGACTGTAATCTTCTTGAGGCTAGGGATCATCTCTTTTAATATTTTAATTATGGCCATGTTCAATTCAACAATTAAATAAATGGCTATCTTTATCAGTACTTTTCTAAACCATGTTTTGTCAGGAAGTCATGTTAAATTCCAACCCCAAAAACCAATTTCAACAGAGTCAAATTTATGTGGTTCAGTTAGTTTTATTGTGATTTTAATTCATTCAATAAAAAGTACTGAGGAGTTCGAGTGTAGCTCAGCGATACAGCACATGGTTAGCACATCTGAGGGCCTGAGTTCAATCATTAGAATAACAACAAGTATTGAAACTTATAAAGAAAAAACATGAGGTGAGAGAGAACTGGTATATACTGAGAGTTAAAAAATTTAAAGTATAAAAATTAAGATTATATATTCCCAGAGGAGTATAACTTTTACTCTGAGCCCTTAGAAGTTTTAGATCTATAATGTGACCATGTATAGAAAAGACCTTTCTATCTCCCTCATGGCCACACAAGTCTGATAAGGACTGTATCAGGGATACGCCCTGGAACTGTACCTGGCCTTCAGATGGAGAAGGCTACTCCATTCCATTCTGATGTAGGCTACATATTTAGAATTCTCCACGGTGCTCCTGATTTCTATGCTTACTTCTCTTATAGCCCCTTTCTTTCTTAGGAAAGGATTCCATTTCTCAATTCCTGGGCCAATGGATAAAGCCTTAACTTTTACTTTGTTAATCCTTCTCCTCAGGGCTGAATTCTGTCATTTTTCCTTCTTTTCCTATAATGAAGTGAGAAATAAGGCACGATGAGGAATAAGAGAACCAATTACTACATTCTGTTTACTCAGTTATCACCAACTGCCTTGGATTTCTGTTCCGTTGGATTATACCTCCAGATTCAAGCCTGACATTACCACTCTCTATTCACCTACCTACCGATGAACTTTTTTTCTTCTTACTTCTTATCCTGCTCCTCCTCTTCTTCCTCCACTTCCTCCTCCTCCTCCTCTTCTTTCTGCTTCTCCTTTTCCTTCATCATCTTTGTCTTTTTTGTCTTTTTGAGGCAGAGTCTCACTGTACAGTTCAGGCTGGCCTTGAGCTCACTTTGTCAACCGTATGCTGCTCTTAAACTTGCAATGATCCTCCTGCCTTAGCCTCCTGAGTGTTGGGATTATAGCCAAGTGCCATCACCCCTGGCTACCTACTGCTTCTTGCAAAGAAACCCTCTGTAAGTGACTTAGCTCCTCTGAACCATTCTGCACTCTGGTAACAAGACCTCACTTAGATCTGTTTTCCATTCTTGTTCACCTGTTACTTACCTTGACATGGACTCAGTCTGCTTTGAGTCTGAGTCTACTTCACTCCCCTGAGGCACTGTTAGCAAAGTACTCGATAAGGATTGGATCTAGAATAGAAGTTAAATTGCTTTGATGACTAACTAAATAAACAAATGAAACAAGGAAAAAGTTTGTCTCTGGTTGGAAATTTTACTTGTAAGAGAGCTTATAAGGAGGAAATTTTGCGACTTCTGGTTGCACTGGACCAGCACAGCGGGTCCTGAGCAGGCCTGCAAAGGCTTCCCCGCTATCGGCCATGCTTGGTGGACTCTGGAGTTCTAAGCAAGCGGTGCCATCAGTTCCAGAGGCAGCGGGGTGAGTGTCCCCCGCACCATCCCCCTAGCCCAGCTAGTTTGGGATACTTGCTCCACCCCTGACAGGGATTTCACAGCATCCTGTTGCACTGGACCAGAGCGGCAGGTCCTGAGTGGGCCTGTAAAGGTCTCTCAGCTCCCAGCCATGCTTGGCGGACTGTGGAGTATTGAACCAGTTGGCATCATTGTTTCGGGGGGGGGGGCGGGTGAGTGTCTCCCTTAACATCCCCCTAGCCCAGCTAGCTTGGGACCCCCGCTTGGCCCTGGACAGGGAATTTCGGGCTCCCAGTTGCACTGGACCAGTGCGGCAGGTCTTGAGCAGGCCTGCAATGGCCTCCCCGCTCCCAGCCAAGCTTGGCGGATTCTGGAGTTCTGAGCAAGCGGGTACCATCCGTTCCAGAGGCTAGGCGGCCTGGAGTGAGTTTCCCCTGCACTATCCCCTGAGCCCAGCTAGCTTGGGAATCTCCCTTGGCCCCTGACAGGGAATTTCCTGGTTTCCGGTTGCACTGGACCAGTGCGGCGGATCCTGAGCGGACCTGCAACAGCCTCCCAGCTCCTGGTCATTTTTGGCGGACTCTAGAGTTCTAAGCAAGCAGGCGCCAACAGTTCCAGAGGCAGTATGCCTGGGATGTGAATCCCCCCGCACTATCCCCTGAGCCCAGCTAGCTTGGGACTCTCCCTTGGCCCCTGACAGGGAATTTCGTGGTTTCAGGTTGCACTGGATCAGTGCGGCAGATCCTGAGCGGACCTGCAACGGCCTCCCAGCTCCTGGCCATGTTTGGCGGACTTAGAGTTCTAAGCAAGTGGGCGCCAACGGTTCCACAGGATGGCCTGGGATGAGTATCCCCCCGCACCATCCCCTGAGCCCAGCTAGTTTGGGATCCTCACTTGGCCCATGACAGGGAATTTCGCTGCATCCTGTTGCACTGGACCAACTCAGCAGGTCTTGAGCGGGCCTGCACCACTCCAAGTAACCCTCTCTCAATCTGGGGAACTAGACAACCACAGTTCCAGGAGCTGAAGGCATAAAAGAGGATTTCCAACAGACCCTGGGAAAGCCTTGGAATAACACATGAAACACAGAAATACAGGAAAATGACAAAACGAAACATCAAATTACAATCTCAAACCTCCAATCCATCACAAGAAACCTTAGGAGGTATGTACATAGAAGAAGATATATGCCATACACCTGAAATATCAGACATAATAGCAACTGAAATAAAGAAGCAATTTTAGGAAACTTTAAAGGAATTCAAACTAGAAATAATCTCCCAGGTAAAAGAAGAAATGATGAAAGAAATGAAGGAGATGCTGAGCATATCTAAAGAAGACACAGTTAAAAAACTGTAGGAACTAAACAAAAAGATGGAATCTCTGGACGAACAATATAAGAAACAAACAATACATAAAGCAGATGCAAAGAGATATACAGGAAATCAAAAATTCCATTGAAAGTTGTAAAAAGAGCCTCAATGAAAGTGAAGACAGAATTTCAGACCTTAAAGGCAAGATTGCAGCAAGTGAACAGGAAAGGAAAGATCTTTTAAAAATAACAAGGAATCAGGAAATAACAATTCAACAACTGCAAGATGATGCAAAGAAAAGCAACATAAGATTGATAGGGATAAATGAAAAAGAAGGGAACAATATAAAGGATATCAGGAGATATTTGGAGAAGTAATAGCTAAAAATTTCCTAAACATGAGATGGGAAACCAACATCAGGATCAGTGAAGCATATAGAATTCCAAATAGTCATAACCAAAATAGAACTACACCCAGACATATAACAATCACCATCCAAGAAATCCAAGCTAAGAATAGAATATTAAAAGCTGTCAGAGAAAAAAGACAGAAAACCTATCAGAATTACAGCAGACTTCTCAGCACAAACAATAAAGTCAAGAAGAGCATGGAGTGAAGTATTTCAAATCCTAAAGTAAAATGATTTCCAACCTAGACTGATGTACCCTGAAAAACTGTCCTTCAAAATAGATGGAGAAATAAGACACTTCTATGACAAAGGTGAAGAACTTCATGATCACCAAGCCGAGCCTGCAAAGAATACTGAAAGACAGTTTAGATACACTTAGGAAAAAAAAAAAACACTAAGCAAAGCAGACAATTAAACAGAACAGAAAGAAAAAGATGCAACAGCAGAAACATAACATGTCAACAATAAACCAACATATAACAGTTATACCATTAATGGAAATGGTCTCAATGCACCAATTAAAAGAAACAGACTGGCAGACTGGATCAAGAAACAAAATCCAACCATATGCTGTCTACAGGAAACCCATCTAACCCAAAAGGATACTCACAGACTGAAAGTCAAAGGATGGAAAACAATACTTCATGCAACAGGAACCCAGAAAAAAGCGGGGATAGCTATTCTGTTTGCAGATAATCTGAATTTCAAACCAATAATGATCAGAAGAGATAAAGAAGGTCACTACATACTAATTAGGGGAAAACTTCAAGAGGAAGAGATAACTATCTTAAATATATATATGCACCAAATTCCAGAGCACCCAGTTATATAAAACAAGTACTAACAGAAATGGAAAACCAAATTAGCAGTAACACAATTATAACAGGAGATGTTAACACACCACTGATACCAAGGGATAGATCAACCAGACAGGAAATCAGCAAAGAAATAACAGAACTGAATTACACCTGTGAACAAACGGACTTCATAGACATATACAGAGTGCTCCATCCAACAACATCAGAATAAATATTCTTCTCAGCAGTACATGGGTCATTCTCAAAAACAGATCATATATTAGCTCACAGAACATATTTAAATAAATGCAAAAAAGTTGAAATTATCCCTTGCATGTTATCGGATCATACCGCCATGAAATTAGAAATTAACGATAAAAGATACTGCAAAAATTCCACAAACACATGGAAACTGAATAACACACTCTTGAGTAATCAGTGGGTCACAGGGGAAATTAAAGAAGAAATTAAACAATACCTACAAGCAAACGAAAATTCAAATACAACTTATCAGAATTCGTGAGATGCAATGAAAGCTGTCCTCAGAGGAAAATTTATTGCACTGAGTTCCCATTAGGAAAACAGAACGAATACAAATAAATAACCAGATGTTACACCTCAAACAACTAGAAAAAGAAGAGCAAATAAAGCCCAAAGCCAAAAGAAGAGAGGAATTATAAAATTTAGAGCAGAAATCAATGCAATAGAGACTAAGAAAACAATCCAAAGAATCAACGAATCAAGGAGTTGATTCTTTGAAAGAATAAATAAAATTGATAAGCCCCTAGCCAACCTTATTAAAAAAGGGAAGGAAAAGCTCAAGTTCATGCAACAAGGAATGAAAAAGGTGAAATCACTATAGACTCTGTAGAAATCCAGAAGATCATTGACTCCTATTTCAAAAACCTCTACTCTCATAGGTTTGATGACACAGAAGAAATGGACAGATTCCTAGAAACATATGAACTACCAAAGCTTGGTCAAGAAGATGTAAAACTGCTGAATAACCCAATTTCTATTAATGAAATTGAAAATGTAATTAAGTCCTTACCTACAAAGAAGAGCCCAGGCCCAGATGGATTCACTGCAGAATTCTACAAGAAGTACAAAAAAGACTTAATGACGATACTCCTCAAACTCTTCAATGAAATCGAAAGGGAAGCAATCTTTCCTAAGTCATTCCTGGAAGCAAATATTACTCTAGTACCAAAACCTGAGAAAGACACAACTAAAAAAGAGAACTACAGACCAATCTTGAACATAGATGCAAAAATCCTCAATAAAATATTGGGAAATAGGATGCAGCAAATCATCAAGAAGATTATACACCATGACCATGTGGGATACATCCCAGCCATGCAGGGATGGTCCAACATACGTAAATCAATAAATGTAATCCACCATATCAATAAAGCCAAAAGTAAGAATCACATGATCATTTCTATAGATGTAGGAAAAGCTTTTGATAAGGTCCAACACTCATTTATGATAAGAACCTTACAGAAAATTGGAATAGATGGTCTTTACCTCAATATAATAAAAGCCATCTATGAAAAACAAACAGCCTGTATCACACTAAATGGAAAAAACTTGAAGGCTTTTACTTTAAAATCAGACACAAGACAAGGATGTACCTTATCATTGCTCCTATTTGATATAGTACTGGAAATAATAGCCAGAGCAATTAGACAAGGGAGAGAAATAAAAGGGGTAAAAATAGGAAAAGAAAAAGATTAATTAATTAAGATTATCATTATTTGCAGATGACATGATACTCTACATACAAGACCCCCAAAACTCCATTGAAAGACTCTTAGAAATAATAAATAAATTCAGCAATGTAGCTGGATACAAAATCAATACTGAAAAAATAATAGCATTCCTATACACTATCAACAAAATCACTGACAGACAAATAAGAGAAGCCACAACCTTCACACTAGCAACCCAAAAAATGAAACATTTAGGAATTACTCTCATGAAAGAAGTGAAAGACCTACACAGGAAAGACCTATACATTATAATACACTGAACAAAGAAATTGAAGAGGATCTCAGAAACTGGAAAGACATGCTTGCTCATGAATAGGAAGAATAAATATTGTGAAAATGGCCATTCTCCCAAAACTGTTATACAGATTCAGTGCAATGCCAATGAAAATACCATCAACATACTTCATAGATCTAGACAAATCACTCCTAAAATTCATCTGGAACAAGAAGAGACCTAGAATGGCAAAGACAGTTCTAAGCAGCAACGGCAAGGCAGGAGGCATTACAATCCCTGACTTGAAGTTATACTACAAAGCAACCATAGTAAAATCAAAATGGTACTGGAATCAAAACAGAACCGAAGGTCAATGGAATAGATTAGAAGATACAACCACAATTACAAACACACTCAACCACCCTCTCTTTGATAAAGGGGCCAAACAGGTTCACTGGAAGAACAACAGTCTCTTTAATAAATGGTGTTGGAAAAACTGGCTCTCCATATGCCGAAAACTAAAACTAGACCCATACCTATTATCATGTACTAAATTAAAATCTGAATGGATCAAAGATCTAAATATTAAAACAGAAACACTAAATCTATTGGAAGACAAATTGGGTAAAAACCTTGAAGACATAGGAGTAGGTAGAGAATTCTTGAACAGGAATCAAACCACATGGGAAATACTTCCCAGAATCAATAACTGGGATCACCTCTTATTAAAAAGTTTCTGCATGTCAAAAGAAATCTCCAGCATAGTGAAAAGAAAACCCACAAACTGGGAAAAAAATGTTAGTGAACTGTCCCTCAGACAAAGGACTTCTGTCTAAAACATATAAAGAATTAAAAAAAAAATCAGACCCCTAGAGTGAATCCAAAAATGGGCATCTGAGATGAATACACAATTCTCAGATGAAGACATACAAATGGCAAAGAAATACATGAAAAAATGTTCATCATCATTACTCATTAGAGAAATGCAAATTAAAACAACACGGAGATTTCATCTCACTCCTGAAAGAATGGCCAGGATCAAGAAAACCAACAACAACAAATGCTGGAGAGGCTGTGGGGAAAAAGGAACTCTCCTGCACTGTTGATGGGAGTGTACACTGGTGCAACCATTGTGGGGGTCAGTCTGGAGATTTCTCAAAAAGCTGGGATTGGAAGTCCCATTTGTTCCAGCTATCCCACTTTTGGGCATATTCCCAGAAGAACTTAAAGCATCATACCACAGTGATTTATGTGCACCCATGTTTATAGCAGCACAATTTGTAATAGCCAGATCTTGGAAACAACCTAAGTGTCCATTAACTGAGGAATGGATAAAAAAGTTGTGGCGTTTTTATATGATGGAGTACTACTCAGTTATAAAGAAGGATCACATTGAGATATTTATAAATAAATGGGTGCAGACCATACTCATAAGTGAAACAAATCAAACTCACATATATAAACACCGAATAGTTTCCCTAGTGTAAGACATGATAAGAACACATAAAAGTATGTGGTAATCATGATTCCCCATTATATTGCTTTGAAGCCTTATAATGTTTTCACTCATTAATTGGAATGGTTTTATTCTGAGTTGTTTGATTTTATTGTCTGTGATGGTATGAACAGCTATTTTGAAGAAAACAAGACATCATAGTAGCTAGTGCTGATGTAATACCATATTGTTTTCAGGTCCCATCAAGTTATTGTTCTTCTGTCTCCCTTGCTTTTATCATGTTGTATCTTATTGGGTTTTATTATAAGTGATAGTATAAATAAAAATTTTTATAGGCAAGGAGATAATATAGAAACCTTTGTTTGTTTTCTGTTAGTTGGTTCTAAATACCCTGTAATACTTCTATTCTCTTGAATGGTTTCATACTGTCTTGATATGTTTGATGCTATAGTATATGATGTAATACTCAAATATTTCAAGAAAAGAGACACTATGGTAACTACTATTATGTCAGTTTATCTTGTGGTAAAACACCCTATGTTGCTTAAATTGTTCTGTCCTGACTTGTGTTGTTATGTAGTTATGTCCTCTTTTATCTCAATCTCCTTTTTAAAAAAAAAAATGTTTTAATTAAGGAAAAAAATTTAAAAAGCAGCATATATTATAGTAACTTTTTTGATTTCCTATTAACTTGATTTGAAACCCTGTATTACTCTCATCATCTTGTTTTGACTGATTTTACTCTATTCTGTTTTGTTTGATAGTATCAAGTTTGAGGATATAGGCAACTACTTTGAAGACAGTAAGATTCACTATGATGCCCATTCTGGTTTGACTATTATCTTCTTTTGAAGTCCTGTAATGTCTCAATGTTTCGGTTTTATTGGTTTTGTTCTGTACTGTTTTGTTCAATTTTATTACCCTGATGATAAAGGCAATTCTTTTTAAGGTAGCAAGAGGCATTATGGTAACCATTGTTGATCACCTTGTATTCTGTTTTTACATCATGTATTGTGTCCATCCTTTGTTTTGACTGGCTCTGTTTTGTTTTGTCACATTTGTTTTTATTTTCTTCCAAAAAAAAGACAGTAATAAGAACTGTGGGAGGAATAAAACCCAAAATGTGCAATTGTTATTGTAAAAAAGAAAGGAAAAGAAACTGCTTTAAAGGAAACCATTACATGTATGTTTAAGTGTATAAGACAGATAACCATATTACTACGTTTTTGTTGGATTACTGAACACCACTGTTTGCACTCTCACTGTTTGAATGTCCACTTTGTGTGCTTTAATTTTGTAACCTGAACAACTATTTTTAAGATGGCAATGTGTAATCTAAAAAGAAGAGAGCTTATAAGTAATACTCATAAAGCCATAACAGCAGTAAAAGCAGCCTCTTTATGAGTTAAAATATTTTTCGTAGTTTTTATAAAAGACTTTAAAACCTTAATCACATTCTCATGTCTGTAGTAAAGTCCAAAATCTCTCCTCGAAATCTTTCATAAAATCAAAGAAAAAAATTTTTAATGATTTAAATTTTAAAAAGTAGTATTTCACTCTCTGAGTTTTCCTTAATATACAGTATGCTAATTTTGCCAAGCTCCTTAGTTTCTTGAACAAAGAAACTTAGTTCTGTTGAACAAAGAGACAGAGGCCAATTTCTCAGCTGTACAAATGCAGGGAGGGCATAAAGGATGGAAGTAGTTTGCTTCCGTGGACAATGAAAAAGCCTTTTCTGAAGGTAATTCCAGTGATACAGCATGGATCATTTAGTCTACAATATGATCATTATAAAAAATTACTGACTTTTTTTCTCCATTTTACAGGCTTTTAATAATCTGATCTTGATACGATTGAAAGATATAAGCACAAAAGCACACTATGTTCTCAGGAGAACTATCATATATGGAAAAATAACTATGCTTTTTGGTGAAATATCATGTGCTTTTCCCTTAAAATGACAAAGAAGAAAACGATGTCTACTCTAGTCTCTTTTATTCAATCTTTACTGGAGCTTTTAGGAGTCAAGGCAATGGAGTGAACAAATAAAAATCATCAAAATAAGTAAAATGCATCCAAATTGAAAAGGGAAAAAATAAAAAGTGCCTATACTCACAAATGATAGTCTTACACACAGCAAATCCTATGGAATTCACAAATAAAACCATGAACTAATAAATGACAGGTAACGGGATACAAGGCTAATATATAAAGATTAAACATTTCTCTGTATACCACTAATGAATAATCTTGGAAACAATTTCACTGACAATACAACAAAAAGAGAAACAATTCAGGAATAAATTTAACAAGAGAACAGTAAAATTTGTATATTGAAAACAAAATTTGTTTAAAAGAACTAAATAAATGGAAAGATAATCCACGTTCATGGACTGGATATCTTTGTATTATCAAGATAGCA
The DNA here is from genome assembly GCF_034190915.1 of Cavia porcellus. Lineage (NCBI taxonomy): Eukaryota > Metazoa > Chordata > Mammalia > Rodentia > Caviidae > Cavia > Cavia porcellus. The sequence continues at coordinate 129,077,362 of NW_026947485.1, forward strand.
ATTGTTTTACAGATAAATTACTCCCAGTCAAAATCATCGTTTCTTCTGCTTTTTACAAAGTCAGTAAATTGTTTGTAAATTTCATTTGGAAATGCAAAGGATGCTGAATAGTCAAAGCAAACCAGAAAAAGAACAAAGTTGGAGAACTCGCTATCTCTAGACTCAGTACCAAGGTACAATTAGCAAGTCAGTGTGCTACTAAGCATATATAGCAATAGTACAGAATTTATATCAACAGTATACAGCTCAGAAGCAAACTCTTACATTTATGTTCAGTTATTTTGACAAAGGTGCTAAAGCAAACTAAAGGGTAAAGAATAATCTTTTGAATGAATGGTGCTGGGACAACTGAATATACATAACTGGACCCAACCTCACACAATCCCCCAAAATTAATTCAACTAACAAAACCAAATGCCACAGGCAGATTTGTGTGTGTGTGCGCGAGTGTGCTGGGAAATGAACCTTGTATATGTTAGGCAAGTGCTCTACCTCTGAGCTACATTCTCAACCCTAAGATACATATTTTTAAGACTACTCTTGTTGTAAAATCTAGTACACACAAACTTGGGAGCATCATCTAAATTTAAATGTTGGTGATAGTTGTACGATTCCACGGATATCCTAAAATCATTGATTTGTACACTTTAAAAGATGAATATTATGCCATATAAATATCTCAATAAAGCTCAATAGATCTCAGTTATATATCAATAAATATGGAAATTACATCTTAAATACTGAAAGTACGTTCATTACTAAGTCAGAGGCGATGTAAGCTCATGGGTGGGGTGAAACAGAATGTCTTCTGGCTTTATTCCATAGGTTGCCAGAGAACACTTTTAAGATTTAATTTAGTTTAAAAATTCTTCTTTTATTAAAAAGATCATACTTAGAAGAATGAGTTACAGGGAAGCATTTCTTTCAGTCAAAGGGAAGAGTGAGAAGGAAGAGTCAATAATCATTAGGACAAAAAGATAACACCATCTAATGTGAAAGAATTGATCCCATAGAAGTCTCAAACCAGTCAATATTTAAGTGAAAATCAGAGACAATAATTTATTGGTAAAAAAAGATATCATTAAGGCTTAAACTCTACATTGGTAAACTAACTGTATAGACATTTAAGACTACTCATGTTGTAACAGCTGGTGTTCTCAAATGTGAGGACAGTAGTACACTATGTTCAAGTTGTTTCTAGATCATTTGGGCAAGTAAAGTCAGAGATAAAAAAACAACTTTAAAACAAGATGAGTTTATGTTGTATCTTGTAGTTTTATTAGAAATTAAAAGTTAAAACTGAGTTACTTTGATTAAAGTACATTTCTAAAAGTATTTTCAACCTGCATTATTTTGCTACCAATTATGGCTCAGTTTTTCTTTGGTTTATTGTTCCTTATTTTATGTCTCCTCAATTCTTGATTGCCAGCAGTCCACTGATCATACTTAGCAGATATTTACTTTGTTATTTCAAGAAAAATGCACTGATGCCTCTTTAAGATCACAGTCTATGTCACTAGAGGTAAAAACTAGACCTAAGCTCCACCCCACTTATACTTCAGTGTAAATCTAAATCATGTTGTATGCAATTTAAAAAGACCTACTGAGAGTAAACTGAGGTCTCGTGTCCTTGCATAGCTACCTCCAAAAACTAGTGCTCCATCAGCTGCTCAAGGGTAGCTTAGACTGCCTGGAGGCCAGGGAGCCCAGCATGGAACAATGGCAGGAAAATAGAGTTCCCTTCATTCCTTAATTCACATGCAAGTGAGGTGCCAATCAAGCGCTGACAAGCATGGAGAAACCAAAATCAAAAGTGAGTAGAGATGCTTTCAAAAGGAGCTGTTTTCACACATTTCTAAGTGGTGTTTTTAATGGTGGCTATTAATATACCACTAATAACATGGAAAAGGGAATACAAGTAACCAGAAAGACACTAATTTTATATCAGCTGGGAATATTCAGTAAACTGATGGAATGTTATTTATTAAAATATTTAATGTTCCATAAAATGTGAGCCACTGTCCTGGCTACTGAATGAAGTTGAATGCAAACTGAGTGGCTGCAAACAGGAGGGTAAGGTGAGGCAAAATTAGTAACCAGGCACTGACAAGTAGAGCCAGCTCATTTCCAAGTCAAAGAAAATTTAAAGGTTTCTTAGTTTTGCCAAACTGATCATCACCTGGAAAGACAAAAACAAAGCACTCCAAAATGGCAAACAATGGAAGCAATGAAATCACTTCATCTAAGTGGATGGAGAGGAGATGATGACTCAACTTAAAACTGCACAGTTTTATAATGATAACTAATTTAACAAAAGAAAAAGATCCTAAGTTCTTAACAACATAAAGTAAAAGTGAGCTATGTTATTTGTAGATCTTTCCCTATGTACTTGATAAATGATTTCTAATTCTATCATGTAGAAAAGCTTTAATAGAAAATTAAGGTTTTAATAACTAACTTTATAGATTAGCAAATACTTTAAATGTACAGAAAAGACAGCAAAGTAAAATATATCACTTTCAAAACTGCTTTATCAACCCATAAGATAGTTTTTTTTTTATTTTTGTGTTCATGACTGCTAGAACAAAGAGGAACTATCTTATCAACATTTACTTTTACTAGGAAAAGGTTAGGGAATTGAAAATCTGAATTGCTGCGGTACAGTGAAAGCAAAAGCAGAGAAAAAAATATTTTTACTATCGTTTTCTCATTACTACAGTATAATGTACACTATTTTTACAAGGCTAGACTTGGTCAAGTTCTAAGGTTTACTATCATAAAATGAACACTACTTTAGAAAATAAATCTTTGACAGTAATACATTCTTGGGGAGAAATTCAACACTTTAAGATAGAATATAATCATAAATTTTGTTCTTAGTTTTCAAAGACATAATTAAAAAATTATGAAATCTCTATGGAATTTGTATGCTCTAAATTTCAGTGTAATTTATCTTCAGATATCTATTAGCAGCACATTTAATTTTAAAGTGTATCTATACCCAGTTTTAAATCAGTGATCGACATATTTAATTTTAGATCCTGCCTAGTACCTTTTTTTAAACAGTAAATACTGTAACTAATTTTATTTATTGGTAGAACTGTACTTGTAATTTATTTTACATCTAAAATGAATTTTCTTGACATTCATGACTGAAGAAAGTGAACTTGTATAGTGGTGGCTTAGGAACAATTCCCATGCATTTAACATGACATTACAAACTAGTATTCTTCTCAGTGTGTGTGTGTGTGTGTGTGTGTGTGTGTGTGTGTGTGTGTGTGTGTTCACAGTTACTTAAGACTAAATTTTAGGACAATTTAAAAAATGTAAATATGTCTTAAATCCAAAGCATTTAATGCATGATGTATACAATGCACTATTGAGATAAAAACTTAAGCCATAATTTAAGTTTTATATATTGCTTACAATTCATGTTCTTGTAAAGCTAATATTAAAGTTTGGAATTCATGTAAACAACTTTCATGTACACTGTGTTTTAGAAATCTGTGAATAAATATTTGCCAACATTTTAAACAGCATGACTTTTCCCTGAAGAGTATCCGTGAAATGTGCTCTCTTTGGCAGCACATATACTAAAAAAAAAAAAAAAAAAAAAAAAAATATATATATATATATATATATACGTACAAATTTTATATATGAACACAGATCAGTGAGAATACAAAAGAATATTACTTAAAGGCAAAGCAAAACGTTTAAAAACACTTCTGTTTGTATTCTCTTTAGCATCACTCTCTTAAAAAGCCCTGTGAAACTGAGACACGGTGAATTTAAATAGAAGTTGTCAAAAATCAATGTAAAACTCATCAGTGTACAATGTTATTTGCTGAGAGGAATCTATGTTTCTAGCTCAGGAACCCTGCTTCCTTCATTTATCACCATCTGTATGCCCCATTACATATCCTAATCAGTTATTTCATAAAAAGTAGCAAATATACTAAGCTGAGTTAATCACCGTTAATGTTTTCGAACCTAAACAAGGTATATGACATTAAATAGACTTCTCAGCCCCGGTGTTGCTTGACAGATATGTGATGTGCCAGTGGTTATATTATATTCCTCCTCCCATGCATGCGTCTCCTGCAGAGATAGCAGACTACAGAAGCTGACCCTCACTGAGACCATCTTGTCTTTCTGACAAAGCTCCTTTTTAACTTCTTACTTACTGGTTACTTCCTGCGATGGAGAAAAACTTTAGCTCAGCTTGTGATAATTTCACAGGCCCTGAGGACCCTGACCCTAATAGCCTCAAGGTCAGAAGTCAAGTCTTGTTCTGAAACATCTGTGTGCTTTATATTAAAGTGGAACAAAAGTGGAGAAATATCCACCAGTGTGTGACAAGGAGGATAGGCAAAACAAGACTGACACCCTGGTCATCTGTCAGCCCCGGCATCTTAAGTTCATCTGAAAAATGGTTTGAAATGTACTTAAATTGCAAAATTCATACACAATGCTTTTATGCATTTCCTTAAAGTTTAAAAAAAATGTTTTATAGGAATCTGAAGTTCAATTAGTGTTATGGGTCTTCAAACACACTTTAAGTCGGTGTACAATTCAAGAAAGTTCACGTTTTAAGTAATTGAGTGGCTTACAAGGAAAAAATATGCTATTTAGTCTATATTGTATAGTTATAAATCTGTAAGGTTGAAAGGAATTATTTGAAAGATTTATGTTTTTAGCAGTACATCATATCAATGTGTTAAAGATCTAGCTTCAGATGTTTTATATATATACAACAAACAAATTTAGTAAAATTAAAGTAACCCTCCTGGCTGAAATCAATGTAAGAAAAAAAGATTTAACTTATTTATTGATCTTACAATAGCATAAGCATTTGTAGATTTTGGACACTTAAAGTATTTTCAGGTGCCAAGTGTCAACACTGGCTTTATGTCTAAATCATGTGTTAAGCAATAAAGTATAGGGCAATTGAAAAGGTTGTGTAAATATATTTAATATCCATGACAAACAAAAATATCTACAAACATTAGACAATCAATGTTGTGCTTACCACGAGTATCTACTATAATTTAAAATTATTAAATGCACCTTTATCAAGTGAATCATTTTTTATAGCAAGAGTACCTTTTTGTGACAAAAGAGAATATGAACATCGAGGTACAAAAATTTCATTAATACTTTTTTAGAGTAGCTTATATTCCATTAACCAAAGTGGCACAAGATTGTGCTACTTTTAGTATTGTACTTAATACAGACAAAAATTCAAAAAGTTTTGTAATTTTTCCATTATGTACACACAATCTTAAATCTAAGAATTGGGTTATTTTGAAATACAAATTGTTATGACTAATAAATGCATTTAAGTTACAAACATTAACAGAAACTTTCTTACAGTTTTAATAATAATTTTGTCAATTCTGATCAAATACCAAGTACTAAATAGTAAGCAAATAGTCAAAAGGTCTCTTGGGAATTTTATAGGTAACAGGTTTCTGTTAGATACACAGAATATGATATGTACAGAAATTGGGACTAACATATAGAAACTTTGAAAGTATGTAAAAATATGAAACAGGGGAAAGATTTCTGGTAATGATTTTAAAGCTTTGTCATGCTAAAATAAATTGTATATTCTTTTTAAATATCACAAATCATCTGTTCAAAATATTTTATTTGTATTCTTTACAAAAAAAAAGTATCAAGACAAAGGAAATAGAGCATATATACTGTAAAGAGATTGATAATTAAAACAAATTAATTTTACGCTTACCAGTTCAACAAAAGCAAGTCCTCCATAGCTGTGAGCCACAAAAAATACATTCTCAGCTGCGGACTGGGCTATGAAGTGGTCCCAAACATACACTGCATGCTCTTCGGGAGAGCCATTTTCCTACAAAGAAAATAGATATCCTATAGTACAGACTTATCTAATCGTTATCACAGTGATCAACAATTACATTATATGTTTGTAAATATAGCATAAGAAATAAGATGGTAATCATTAATTCAAAATAATAAAAGAACCGTACTGAAAATTTAAATTAGAGAATACTGAGTTTTAATAAATTAAGCTTAATTGCTACTATAATCTGAAAAAAATTTTAAATAAAAAATTTTTAAGGGAAAGAATATAGGTATTAAAATATTTAAGTGATAAAAATATATAGAAGGGCATTATAATTTTATCTTATAAAATAATGCAATACTAACAATTACATTTTTATTTATAACTGAAGATATTTATATTACACGCACACGTAAGTGGTTTGATTTATAAGATTTTAAGTGCCACTGTAAGCTGAAAATATGGACAAAATGAATAATGGATATTTTCTATCGAATTTATTAAAACACATATACTTTTTTTCTGAAAGCATTTCCCATATATATTTCACTTCTAAAACTGGAAAAAGCCTACATATATAAATCTAGAGGCTTCTACATTTCTCCTAACTTACTAAGCCCTGATAAACCTGTATGTGTGTGCTTGTGTATGAGTGTGCACTGTAGGTATGTATACAACTTAAAATTCCAACAGGACTTCATTTTGCTGTATATCCACTGGTGATGCATGTAGTTAAAACAAAAACCAAGATAATGTGGAAAACAAAGCCAAAAACAATCAAATAAAAAAGCTAAATAATGCTAATAAAAATAAACCCAGTAAGAACTCAATAGATTATGAAACTCTTTGTATAATTATTTCTTAGACCCTTCAATATTCTAAAAGACTGATTTCCTAAGACTGTCATGGATATTAAGACAACCAACCTGACTCCCATTTCTACCCTAAAAATCTTACCACAAACTATTCAGCGATTGCTCCTGAATGTCTATTATGCTGAAGACTTTTCTCTGTTAATTGGGAAAACCTAACCTAAAACACCATAGCAACAGGTTTTCTAGGAAATGGAAAGTTAATGGAAAGTCAAAATCACATGCAGAAATGAAAAGGGTTTTATAAGAACTATATGAAAGGTACTTAAAATTATTTACCTGTATTATTATTGCCCTGTCAAAACTACTCAAAATAGTGTTGGTTCAAGGTTACCTGTCAGCTCTCCCATCAGTCACAGTAGTTTAAATTGAATCCTGTACCATTTCATTGTATTTTTTCATCTTCTTTCTTTAATCTGATAATTCTTTTCTCCTGCTTAGAATGTAAGTAACTTAAAAATACATTTCCTTTTGGATTCAAAGTATAAATAAAACAAAGCATCCTACAGGCGCACAATAAATGATTAATGACGTTGGCACTACTGGCAATAACAATGAGGACAAAATAGCAAGTGGATTTCAAAAAACATGATGTAGGAGTATTTAATCTTCATTTCATAAATTTAGTTTCTACTAAACTGGAATATGGCAAAAGATCGATGTTCAAAGATGTTCATCACTATCTCATTTACAGGAGCAAAAATTTGGATAAAGCTTAAGTATGCAATAATGTATACAAATATTTAAATACATTACGGTTTTTCTAAGGAAATAGTATGCAGTTACTCAATGAGTTTATAATGTCATATATGTACCTTGGCTGATTTTATAGGTAGCAAAATTTTCACTAAGTAAAATACCTTTAAACGACTTCTTTCTCTATTTCTTTCTCGCTCTCTTCCCATCCTGCCCTTTCTTTTTTCTACCAGGCATCCCCAGTCCATTTTTTGTTTTGAGATAGGACATCACTAACTTGCCCAGGCTGGGCTCAAACTTGTAATTTTCCTGCCTCGGCCTCTCCAGAGTGCTGAGACAACAGGTGCACACCACCATGCATCCCCCCCACCAAAAAAAAAAAAAACATTTCAACTGAAAAAACAGAACGACTCAAAGGAGCTATGCAGCCTCTAGATGGTAACACTGCATTGTCTCTTTTTAGCTGCTCACTTTTATGAACTGCCCTAGATTTCTACAAAGGACATTGCCTTTTGTAATAAAAGCTTTAAGAACAAAAAAGTAAAAAAATACAACGTAGTGTTTTTTGATGGCTTCTTGGGGGAATCAATATCTTAGCAGGAAAGACCATCTTTATCACTCCATATCTAAAAAATTGTAGGATCTGGTCTGAGCCTATTGTACATTTACCAGCAGCAAATGAGAAGGGTTATTTCAAACAAGTTTAGAGTCTGAAATGATAGCTAAAAACTTGATGGTAACTGAAAAGCAGAAAAATTACAATAAATTTGAAGACTACCTATAGTGCACTGGCCTGAGATTACTAGTTTATTGGCACAAAGCAAGGTAAAGTAAGGACAGTACTGCATTTAAAACAAAACTGACAGGAATAATGAACTGCAATCATTTAAAAAAAACTTCATAATGCCATATGAATTCTTTAGTGGCATAAAGAAATAGTTTTATTCAAAATACCACTTCAGAAAAATGAGTGATAAAAGAGATACATCTTAGCCATAAAAACTTGGCTTTTATGTGTCTGCTTTAAAAGATTTTTTTCAAAATTGAGGCTTTTTACAATTTATAGTGTCCCCATCATTTTAGGATTTAATGAACTCTGCCAAAGAGTTGCAGCCTTTTTAAATTGTTAAGTATGGAATATAACCCACTTAGAATAGTTTTAAACATTGTTATAGTTTGTGTTTGGGTGTCTCCCCAAAGTCTCATGTGGTCATGGAGGCAGGCTTTTAGAGTCTATCAATGATTCATGGTCCAATGTTGGGGTTATGGGTGTGAGTGCTATACCCCAGTGTGTGTGGTCTGCAGTACAATATAAGAGACAGAAAGAGTCTTCTGGATGTGCTCCTTCCCTTTGGCTCTTGCTGCTTTTGCTCTTTTCTACTGCCATAAACTGTTATCTTCTGCCATGTACCACTCTGCCTTGGAGCCAGCTGAGTATAAACTAAAACCTCCAAAATCTTTCTTTCCTTCATTTTGAGCATCAAGTATTTTGTCTCAGCAATGAAGGAAAAGCAAACAAGACAAATATAAATGTCTGAATAGTTTTATGAACTACAAATTTAACACTATAAAAGAAGTGTTGATATACAAAGGCAAATCTGGACATTCCAACCTGCAGCCGACACTGTGTCCACAATTATTATATATTTATAAACCATAATCCAGAGTGGATAAATTGCCAACAATGTATTTTGAGACTAAACAAATTTCAATAAGAAAGACTTTGTAATACACTGAAATTACAGAAATGCAAACAAACTAAATCTGTTCTGCAGGTTACTCCATGAATTTCACAGAAAAGTGCATATTTATATTTCAATGACTTGAGCTAACTTGTATAATTTGAGAATATGCAAATGTACAAAATACATTTAAAGATAAGAAGTAAATCCATTAATTAGAGTTTGTGAGTAGCAAAATACATACACTATTTACACTGTGGAATTATGCTGCATTCAGAGTACAGGTTGAAATTTCTCATGTACTCTTGCCACCATTAATCGCTAAATGCCAAACGAAAGTGAAGCAGTAAGGGAAGCCTTATCAAGTATGCCAGACTCCACTACCTAGGTACTGCAGGTCTGTATTTATGATGAACTACCTGAGCTGATAACACATGGAATTATCTAAACAACATTTGCATATTTGTGTAATTATTTTCTAAGGTTAATTAGCTCCTGTAATGCATTTCGCCCTCTGAGACTGCTTGCAATGACAGGTTCACATATTTTCTGAACCACTGCCAAATTGCACAGATTTTCTTTCTTCAGTTAACCTGTTGCTATAAAGTTATGAGTGCTCCTATAATATTTACTTTAAACTTTTAATTGGTTTAGAAAAGGTAAACTGAAAATTTAATGCATTTAAAGATTTTTTTAAAATAATGCTCAACTTTAAAAATCTCAAGGTAACTTACTGCATATTTCTGTGAATACATGAGTAAGCATATTTATTGTGTATATTAATTTCTATGTGGACAATTAAATACAACATTCTGACTATAAACTAGCACATATCTACATCACTAATTTCTGCTATATCACACATAAATATATATATACCTGCATGTGTGTACTTTTTTTTTTTTATTTAAGAGGAAAAAGAGAAAAACACAAAACAAACCAAAGCGGCGTAAGGGTACACGCAATACAGAACTACAAAACAAAACAAAACAAAACAAAACAAAAAACCATAACAGTAAGAAATTACCTGCTAGTAGATTACACACTATTTTCTTGAAAATAGTTCCTCAAATCACAGTATCAAAGAACACAAGGTGGACATTCAAACAGGGAGACTGCAAACAGCTGTGTTCAATGTTCCAAAAACATTGATAAAGTCAGCTATTTAACACCCCCAAACACACTTGCTGTTATATCCGTTAGAGCTCTTTTTCTTTTTTTTTTTTCCTCTCTTTTTTACAACAAAATTTACACATCTTGGATTTTATTACTCCTTAGTGCTTATTACTTTCTTTGGGGGGGGGGGGAGAATACAGTCAAATATGGCAAAACAAAGCTGTCAGTCAATACCAAGGATAGACATAGCACATGGTGTAGAACAGAGTACAAGTTTATCAACAATGGTTATCAACGTTGTCCCTTGTTTCCTTAAAAAGCATTGTCTATCTTATTAGATATTATAAAGTTGGACAAAACAGTAGAGAACAAGACCAATAAAACTTAGGCATTGTAAACATTACAGGACTTCCAAAGAAGACAATAGTCAAACCAGAATGGGTATCTTAGTGAATCTTATTGTCTTCAAAGTAGTTGCCTATGTCTTCAAATTTGATACTATCATATAGAATGGAACAGAGTCTAATCAGTCAAAACAAGATCGTGGGAGTACTACAGGACTTCAAAACAAGTTAATAGGAAATCGAAAAGAGTTACTATTTATATATCCTAATTTTTTTGAATTTTTTCTTTAATTAAGACAAACATAAGAAATGACTAAATAATTTTTTTTGAAACAATAAGGGGGAGATTGAGATAAAACAGGACATAACAATATAACAATAGAGGTCACAGCATGACTGTTTCAACAATCTAGTACTTCACCACCTTATAACCTGACTTAATAGTAGTTACCATAGTGTCTTTTTCCTTGAAATATTTGGGTAAAACTTCATATACTCTAGCTTCAAATATTTTCATATCAAGAAGCCCAGAATAAAGCCTTTCTAATTAATGAGTGAAAACTTTATAAGGCTTCAAGGCCACCTAATGGGGAATCATGATTACCACATATTTTTATATATTTGAATCATTATTTACATTAGGGAAACTATTCGGTATTCACACATGCGAGATTGATTTATTTCACTAATGAGTATGGTCTCAAGCTGCGCCCATTTATTGATAAATATCTCAATGTGATCCTTCTTTATAGCTGAATAATACTCCATTGTATAGAAATACCACAACTTTTTTATCCATTCCTCAGTTGATGGGCACTTGGGTTGTTTCCAAGATCTGGCGATTACAAATTGTGCTGCTATAAACATAGGTGCACATATATCACTGTGGTATGATGCTTTCAGTTCTTCTGGGAATATGCCTAGAAGTGGAATAGCTGGAATAAATGGGATTTCCAGTCCCAACTTTTTGAGAAATCTCCAGACAGATCTCCACAAAGGCTGCACCAGTCTACACTCCCACCAGCAGTGCAGGAGAGTTCCTTTTTCCCCACAGCCTCTCCAGCATTTGTTGTCGGTTTTCTTGATCCTGGCCATTCTTTCAGGAGTGAGATGGTATATCAGTGTGGTTTTAATTTGCATTTCTCTAATGACCAATGATGATGAGCATTTTTTCATGTATTTATTTGCCATTTGCATTTCTTCATCTGAGAATTGCATATTCATCTCAGATGCCCATTTTTGGATTGGATCTTTGAATTTCGGAGGTCTGAGTTTCTTTAATTCTTTATATGTTTTAGACAAGAGGCCCTTGTCTGAGAGAGAGTTCACTAAAATCTTTTCCCAGTTTGTGGGTTTTCTTTTCACTATGCTGGAGATTTCTTTTGACATGCAGAAACTTTTTAATAAGAAGTGGTCCCAGTTATTGATTCTGGGAAGTATTTCCCGTGCGGTTTGAGTCCTGTTCATGAATTCTTTACCTACTCCTATGTCTCCAAGGTTTCTACCTATTTTGTCTTCCAATAGATTTAGTGTTTCTGTTTTAATATTCAGATCTTTGACCCATTTACATTTTAATTTAGTACATGGTGATAGACATGGGTCTAGCTTTAGTTTTCAGCAAATGGAGAGCCAGTTTTTCCAGCACCATTTATTAAAGAGACTGTCGTTCTTCCAGTGAACCTGCTTGGCTCCTTTATCAAAAATAAGGTGGTTGAGTGTGTTCGTAGTTGTGGTTGTATCTTCTAATCTATTCCACTGATCTTCGGCTCTGTTTTGATTCCAATACCATGTTGATTTTACTACTGTTGCTTTGTAGTATAACTTCAAGTCAGGGATTGTGATGCCTCCTGCTTTGTCTTTGCTGCTTAGAATTGCCTTTGCGATTCTAGGTCTCTTCTGGTTCCAGATGAAATTTAGGAGTGATTTCTCTAGATCTATAAGGTATGTTGATGGTATTTCTATTGGGATTGCATTGAATCTGTATAACAGTTTTGGGAGAATGGCCATTTTCACAATGTTTGTTCTTCCTATCCATGAGCAAGGGATGTCTTTCCATTTTCTGAGATCATCTTCAATTTCCTTTTTCAGTGTATTATAATTTTCACTGTATAAGTCTTTCATTTCTTTCGTAAGAGTAATTCCTAAATATTTCATTTTTTTGCTTGCTAATGTGAATAGTCCAGTTTCTCTTATTTCCCTCTCTGTAATTTTGTTGTTCGTGTATAGGAATGCTATTGATTTCTGAGTATTGATTTTGTATCCAGCCACATTACTGAATTTATTGTATCTAAGAGTATTTCAATGGAGTTTAGGGGGTCTTCTATGTAGAGTATCATGTCATCTGCAAACAATGATAATTTAACTTCTTCTATTCCTATCTTTACCACTTTTATTTCTCTTTCTTGCCTAATTGCTCTGGCTAGTACTTCCAGTACTATATTAAATAGGAGTGGTGATAAAGGACATCCTTGTCTTGTACCCGATTTTAAAGTAAAGGCTTTCAATTTTTGGCCATTTAGTATGATGTTGGCTGTTGGTTTGTCATAAATGGCCTTTATTATATTGAGGTAAAGACCATTTATTCCAATTTTCTGTAAAGTTCTTATCATGAATAAGTGTTGGACCTTATCGAAGGCTTTTTCTGCATCTATAGAGATGATCATGTGATTCTTATTTTTGGCTTTATTGATATGGTGGATTACATTTATTGATTTGCGTATGTTGAACCATCCTTGCATTCCTGGGATGAATCCCACTTGGTCATGGTGTATAATCGTCTTGATGATTTGCTGGATCCTATTTGCCAATATTTTATTGAGGATTTTTGCATCTGTGTTCATTAGGGAGATCGGTCTATAGTTCTATTTTATAGTTGGGTCTTTCTCAGGTTTTGGTACTAGAGTAATATTTGCTTCCAGGAATGACTTAGGAAGGATTGCTTCCCTTTCAATTTCATTGAATAGTTTGAGGAGTGTCGGCATTAGGTCTTCTTTATATTTCTTGTAGAATTCTGCAGTGAATCCATCTGGGCCTGGGCTCTTCTTAGTGGGCAAGGACCCAATTACATTCTCAATTTCATTAGCAGAGATTGGGTTATTCAACAGTTTTATATCCTCTTGATCTAGCTTTGGTACTTCATATGCTTCTAAGAATCTGTCAATTTCTTCTGTGTTATCAAACTTTTGAGAGTAGAGATTTTCGAAATAGGTGTTGATGATCCTCTGTATTTCTATTGGGTCTGTAGTGATTTCTCCTTTTTCATTTCTTATTGCATGAATTTGAGCTTTTTCTTTCCTTTTTTTAATAAGGTTGGCTAGGGGCTTATTGATTTTATTTATTCTTTCAAAGAACCAACTCTTTGATTCGTTGATTCTTTGGATTGTTTTCTTAGTCTCTATTGCATTGATTTCTGCTCTGATTTTTATAATTTCCTCTCTTCTTTTGGCTTTGGGCTTGACTTGCTCTTCTTTTTCTGTTTGAGGTGTAGCATCAATTTATTTATTTGTATTCGTTCTGTTTTCCTGATGTGGGAACTCAGTGCAATAAATTTTCCTCTCAGAACGGCTTTCATTGCATCCCACAGATTCCGGTAAGTTGTATCTGCATTTTCATTTTCTTTTAGGTATTGTTTAATTTCTTCTTTAATTTCTTCTGTGACCCACTGATTACTCAAGAGTGTGTTATTTAGTTTCCATGTGTTTGCGGAATTTTTGCAGTATCCTTTGTCATTAATTTCTAATTTCAGAGCGCTATGATCCGATAATATGCAAGGGATGATTTCAACTCTTTTGCATTTGCTTAAATATGTTCTGTGAGCTAATATATGGTCTATTTTAGAAAATGATCCACGTACTGCTGAGAAGAATGTGTATTCTGATGTTGTTGGGTGGAACATTCTGTATATGTCTATCAAACCCATTTGTTCACAGGTGTGATTCAGTTCTGTTATTTCTTTGCTCATTTTCTGTCTGGTTGATCTGTCCCTTGATGTCAGTGGTGTATTAAGGTCTCCTGTTACAATTGTGTTACTGATAATTTGAGTTTTCATTTCGGTTAATAATCGTTTTATATAACTGGGTGCTCTGGAGTTTGGTGCGTATATATTTAAGATAGTTATCTCTTCCTCTTGGAGTTTTCCCCTTACGAGTATGTAGTGACCTTCTTTGTCCTTTATGGTCATTGTTGGTTTAAAGTTCATGTTGTCTGCAAACAGAATGGCTACTCCTGCCTTTTTTTGGATTCCTGCTGCATGAAGAATTGTTTTCCATCCTTTGACTTTCAGTCTGTGAGTATCTTTCTGGGTTAGATGGGTTTCCTGTAAACAGCATATGGTTGGATTTTGTTTCTTGATCCATTCTGCTAGTCTGTTTCTTTTGATTGGTGCATTGAGACCATTTACATTAATGGTTATTACTGTTAAATGCTGGTTAATTGTAGGAATGTTATCTCTCTGCTGTTGCATCTTTATCTTTCGGTTCTGTTTAATTATTTGCTTTGCTTAGTGGTTTTTTCCTTTGTGTATCTAAACTGTCTTTCAATATTTTTTGCAGGGTTGGTTTGGTGTTCATGAAGTTCTTCAGCTGTTCTTTGTCATTGAAGTATCGTATTGCACCATCTATTTTGAATGATAGTTTTGCAGGATATATCAGTCTTGGTTGGAAATCATTTTGCTTTAGGATCTGGAATACTTCACTCCATGCTCTTCTTGACTTTATCGTTTGTGCTGAGAAGTCTGCTGTGATTCTGATAGGTTTTCCTTTATAAGTGATTTGTCTTTTCTCTCTGACAGCTTTTAATAATCTATTCTTGTGTTGGATTTCTGGGATGGTGATTATTATATGTCTGGGTGTAGTTTTATTTTGGTTATGACTGTTTGGAGTTCTATATGCTTCACTGATCCTGATGTCAGTTTCTGATCTCATGCTTGGGAAATTTTCAGCTATTACTTCTCTAAATATCCTCCTGACATCCTTCATGTTGTCTCCCTCTCTTTCATTAATCCCTATCATTCTTATGTTATTCTTCTTTGCATCGTCTTGCAGTTGTTGAATTGTTGTTTCCTGGTTCCTTGTTATTTTCAAAAGATCTTTCCTTTCCTGTTCACTAGCTGCAATCCTGTCTTCAAGGTCTGAAATTCTATCTTCACTTTCATTAAGGCGGTTTTTACAACTTTCAGTGGAGTTTTTTATTTCCTGTATATCTCTGTGCATCTGCATTATGTATTCTGTTTGTTTCTTATATTGCTCGTCTAGGGATTCTATCTTTTTGTTTAGTTCCTCCAATTTTGTATCTGTGTTTTCTTTAGATATATTTAGAATCTCTTTCATTTCTTTTATCATTTCTTCTTTTATCTGGGAGATTATTTCGAGTTTGAATTTCTTTAAAGCTTCCTGGAGTTGCTTGTCAATTTCAGTGGCTATTGTGTCCGATATATGAGGTGGATGGGATATATTTTCTTCTATATACATCGCTCCTAGGGTTTCTTGAGATGGGCTGGAGGTTTGAGGTTGTAATTTGGTCTTTCGTTTTGTCATTTTCCTATATTTCTGGGTTTCAAGTGTTATTTGAAAGCTTCCTCAGGATCTGTTGAAAATCCCCTTCTATGTTTGGAGCTACTGAGACTCTGGCGCCGCACTACTCCAAGCCATTAGGCCTACAGAACCAGTGGCCCTCCTCTGCCTGCTCAGAACTCCGCAGTTCCAGAGAAGCTGGTCCTCAGGGACACTGTGCGCCCACCTGCCCCTTGGAAGCTCCACAGTTCTTCAATCGCAGCCGGGTTAGGGTACTCACCACAGGCCGCAGTGCTTCAGGAACCTGTGGACCCTCCCTGGTTGCAGAGATATCCACAGTCCTCCAGACACATGGAGAGGCCGATGCAGGCACCCCAAATCTGCCCAGCTCCTCCTCTGCAGACCAATGGCCAGGCGCGGCAGCTCAACAGGCTGGGCTAGGCTGGTAGTGTGGGCCAGCCCACCTATCGGGAGCTCAGTAGGTCTCCAAATGAAGCCGGAATGGGGAGGCTGATGTGGAAGCCTCAAACCCACCTCTCCCCTTCACTGCACCTGGAAGCCTGAGGGAACTCCAGCAGTCTGGGTGCAGATATCCAGAGTCCTCCAGACACGCAGAGAGGCCGGTGAGGGCACCCCAGATCTGCCCAGCTCCTCCTCTGTAGGCCTATGGCCAGGTGCGGCAGCTAAACAGGCTGGGCTAGGCTGGTAGTGTGGGCCAGCCCACCTATCGGGAGCTCAGCAGGTCTCCAAGTGAAGCCGGGAATGGGGAGGCTGATGTGGAAGCCTCAAACACACCTCTCTCCTTCACTGCACCTGGAAGCCTGAGGGAACTCCAGCAGTCTGGGCGCAGAAATCCAGAGTCCTCCAGACACGCAGAGAGGCCAGTGAGGGCACCCCAGATCTGCCCAGCTCCTCCTCTGCAGACCTATGGCCAGGCGCGGCAGCTAAACAGGCTGGGCTAGGCTGGTAGTGTGGGCCAGCCCACCTATCGGGAGCTCAGCAGGTCTCCAAATGAAGCCGGGAATGGGGAGGCTGATGTGGAAGCCTCAAACCCACCTCTCTCCTTCACTGCACCTGGAAGCCTGAGGGAACTCCAGCAGTCTGGGCGCAGAAATCCAGAGTCCTCCAGACACGCAGAGAGGCCAGTGAGGGCACCCCAGATCTGCCCAGCTCCTCCTCTGCAGACCTATGGCCAGGCGCGGCAGCTAAACAGGCTGGGCTAGGCTGGTAGTGTGGGCCAGCCCACCTATCGGGAGCTCAGCAGGTCTCCATATGAAGCCGGGAATGGGGAGGCTGATGTGGAAGCCTCAAACCCACCTCTCTCCTTCACTGCACCTGGAAGCCTGAGGGAACTCCAGCAGTCTGGGCGCAGAAATCCAGAGTCCTCCAGACACGCAGAGAGGCCAGTGAGGGCACCCCAGATCTGCCCAGCCTCTCCTCTGCAGACCTATGGCCAGGCGCGGCAGCTAAACAGGCTCCATGTGTGTATTTATATGTGTACATACCTGTCACACAAACACATACAAGCTCTACTCCTTACTAGTGGCATAATACTGCCCCAGGTTTGTTACACCAGAGGTACAAACTGGAAAAAGAACACAAACATAAAGTAAATAAATTCTATGACAAATTTACAAATTTAAGTTATTTCTTCTAAAAAACTAAGACTTACTGATTATGAAAAATATGGTTCATTAAAATCCAAATGCAAGTTAGATATTCAAGTCAGACTTTTGAAGATGCAAAAATATGCCATGATTTTGTACCCATTGAATCCACATGTACAAAATAAAAGATAATTCTTATTTTTAGCAGTAGGCCACGAAGGTATCCTTTCAGACAAAATGGGACACAATTATCTTTTTTCTTTTTTTTTTGTCTTTTTGAGACAGAGTTTCACTATGCAGTTCAGGCTGGCCTTGAGCTTACTTTGTAGCCCAGACTGGTCTCGAACTCACAACGATCCTCCTGCCTCAGCCTCTGGAGTGCTGGGATTACAGGCGTGAGCCACCACGCCCAGGTGACACAATTATCTTATAACCTTATTCAGGAAGACATATTGCAAGGAAATTCTTTGCTTTAGCTTTAAGCTTTAAACTTCCAGATAATTCTGTCCTTTAACACCTTTGTATATTAACAGACTGTAACTTGTACATTAATATAGAATAAAACATTTACTAAGAATAACAATGTAAAATATATTTTATGTCACTAATGTAACTCTATTTTATCTAATTAAATAATCTGGATTAAAATTTACCTTCAACTGACCTATTTTAAATATGTGAACTTTCATAAATTGCATGTATACATTTATCTTTAATGACTTAAGGATATATACATAGATGTACAGTATAAAACTAAGGATACAGTATATACATAATGAAAATGCTAAAAATAAAGGACCATTATTCAGTCACTAAATACTAAATTGAACCATAAGAAGATATCGATATTAGACATTTTTTATTTTAAAATAATTTTATAAGATTCAACCTTAAACATAATAAAAATAAACAAAAGAATCTCTAAACTATAGATATCTTGAAACCATCAATTTTTTCCTACCTTGTAGGTGTCAAGATATTATTAACAGTATCAATCTTGAAGACAGATTCAAGGCTATGTTACTGATCAATAGGGCCACATTAATAAAAACTGGTTATGCACAAATGACATTCATTATGAACATAATTGACAAAAGATCAGTAGTACGAATCATATTAAAAATTGGATTTAACAAATGTTTCAAACTTTACAAGTCCAAAAGCTAACTCTGAATTGTATTCCCAACTCTTTATTACCTTTTTTCTTTCCCATCTTGTCAAGTGATATCTCCACATGCCCAGCTGTTCTCCCATGGTATCTCCTCTTCCCCTATCTCTCATAATATGTCCAACATAACTCACCCTTTAAAACATTATGAGCATCTGTAAGCTTACCTCAATCTCCACTCTCACTACTCTAGCTCCAGCCATCACCATCTCTATCCAGGACTCAGTGCACTCTACCCGACATGTGTCATTTTCTCATTTCACCTCTACAATGACTTTATGACAAAGACACTTTGGATACCCCAATACATGGATTTAGTTTGCTCAAGGTCTTACAAGTTTTTGGATTGTAAGTTGGTTAAATAGCAATAAACTGAAAAGTTCATTTAAGAAAAAGATAAAGGGAGCAGATAAATAGTTGGGGCTCATCATTTGCACATCTGGTGCCAAGATTTTGTGATGTGGCCACATAGTCACAAAACAAGTGGGCCAGAGGGGCTGGGATTTAGCTCAGCAGCATAAGCACCTGCCTTGCAAGCAGGCAGTCATGAGTTTGATCCCCAGTACCGATAAAAATGAAAAAGACAAAAAAAAAAAAAAAAAAACAAAACAAGTGGGCCAGGATGAGAGACAGGGTGGCAGGGGTCTCGGATTCTCACACTGTGTTCTACTGTGGTCCTGAATATTTCCAACGAGTCAGCACTGGTCATTCTAGTGACTTTAATAGCATTTCAGTTCTGCTCTTTTACCACAGTCTACAATGCAAGCATGATGATGTTAGGGACCAGGGCTTCTTTTTTTTTTGATCAATGCTTCTACAACACATACAGAGGTGACATAGATCTCAACACTACAATCTTGCCTTACTTAAACCTATGAATTAGGCACAATTATTAGATCCATAATCAGACAAACAGATCGATTAAGAAATTGACTGAGGAAAAGTGAGGGCAGAGCTAGAATTCATAACTAGGTAGACTGACTTCGCAAATATAATCTTCACGAGTTCACACAGCCTTTAGTATTAAAGCACATTAAACATCCTTTCTGTGCAAGCACAGCCAGACTTGGTTCACTTTATAGCAATGAACTGAAGAATGGAAGGTTTATAAGACAAAGACACAAGAATGCTGTTTATGGAGATATCACACACTATAGGTCAGGTGTGTATAAAAAAGACCTTTGCAGGGAAATCAAAGCTCCAAGTACCCTTCTCTTTCATGAACAGCTTTTGCCACCTTATGAGAAACTAAATTTATCCTGAAACCTATTATTAATTTATTCCCATTTATTCATTTACAATGAAAAATAAGGCTAAATGAAGCTAGACGTAACCAGATATGATATGATTCATTTGATAGGAAAATCCAGAAGAGAGCAAATTATAGTGTCAGAATCAGCAAGGTTCAGAGATGGGAAGAAGGCAGTGGTCTTGGAGGGTTCTAAGAGAAAAGTTTTTGGGGTGAAAACTTTTTTTCTTTTGTAGTACTACAGATTGAACCCAGGAATGCTCTAACAGTGAGTTACATTTTAAGTTAATTATTATTATTATTTTCTATTAAGAAAGCATCTCTATTAAGAAGGCTGGCCATGAACTTTTTGGGAGTAGCCAGGATTACAGGCACACACTCAAATTCCTGGCTTGAAATACCTTTTGTCATGACTATTATGCAATGTTATGCAACGAACGTATGTTATCAAACATACCTAACTATATACTTAAAAGTTAATGCAACTCATGACACATAAACTGTATTTCAAAAAAGCTGACAAAAAAATTAAAACCAAAAATAAAACCAAAGGTGACAAATTATTTTTTTCTAAACAAGGGTCAGCAATCCACGGCTGAAGAGCTGGCTGTTTTCATACGTATTGTTCTACTGCAACACAGTTGTATGCACTTATTCACGTGTTATCAATGGCAGCTTCTGCCATACAACAGTGGAGCACAGACAGAGCGTGTTCGTCTGCAAGCCTACATTAGGTACTATTTGGTGTCTGAAGAAACAGTTTGTCTCATGATGACAGTATCTAGTACGTATCACGAATATGTACTAATACAAAGAAATTTTAAAAATAAAGAAAAAGTTTATCTTACTCTTGCAGTAAATACTTATGAGCTCCGTTTCAGTGCAGAATGGTAGAATAAACTACAGTGTCTAACTGAATTATTCTAACTAATCCTCATAAAAACTGAAATATTTTTTAAAGCAAAGACATAAATCCACAAGGACTAGAAGACCAAGGGAGGGAAAGTGGCATTTTGGAAGACAGATGAATTGTCTATGAATTGTTTTTGTGAAAAAGAAAACAAGCCAGAATAGTTTTAAAACTATGAACCAGTCATTTACAATTACAAGACAGCACACTTTAACACACACTCAAACACACATACACACAGATTTGCATATGACTTTCCCTCTTATCTGCATGGTACCATAATCTGGGAAACTTCTAAAATTCTACCTTTTTCTGATAAAATAAAGCAAAATTTGGGGAGCCAGGAAAACCACAGTTGTTATCATATGAGTAGGTTGGAGAGATGCAAAATTAGAAGCTTGGCAAACCACATATACTAAATGGTTGATTTCTGTCAGGAAACATTACAAAGATGCAATTACATAACAACCCTACATAGATGGAATTATTCATAAACTTACAGTAGTCACTTATTTGAGATAGACCATCTTCCCAAACATGAAAACACACTTGAAGCACATAGTAATTTCTCCATGGGTTGTTGTAGTAAAGGCCAATTCATTCAATCAAATGTTGATATTTTGAATTTCAATATATTTTATCTCTTAAAAGCAAAGACAAGATAACAATTCTAGATTTCATTTATTAGAAAGGTATCCCATTTTAGTTAATTTTATATCTGGATATTGAATTTTAGTTAGCAATTTATAATTATAATTGTTGCTAATTTGATTTGAATTAGAAATGATTTCACCACAGTGGGTCAGGTTTCCAGGAATAAAACCCCTGGTGTGAAAGGTTTATGCATTTTTAATTTTAGTAAGTATGATTACACTGCTTTACCACATTCCCTCAATACCATTTGATAGGAATTTTTCTTTATACTAGCCAGCAGTGGTATTATAGCTCCTTCAAATTTTTATGAACTAATTTTGTCAATAATAGTTGTCAACACACTATTTGTATTTTCTTGTCAATGAGATGTTAAGCAGTTATTTAGTATAATAAAACCAGTGCTTAACACAATAAATATTTTCATCAGTTTTTATATTTGTGTATATTTATTGAAACAATTTACCTTAAAAACTTTGAAGTGCCTCAATGTAGTATAAAAGCATCAATAAAAAACAGGCATGTTGAATATTTCTATTCTAAGAAAAACATTTTATCTACTGCAAGCCTACATTTCTCACCATCTACATGATTACACAGAAAAACTTGACACATTTTAGTAAAATAACAAATTGATGTTTTATTAGCAGTTCTGATTTTAGAACAAGGGCACACCAAATGTTGCCTTTATTATCCCATGAGAAAATGGCAAAGCAGACAACTTTATCAGAATATTTTTAAAATTTCCCATACATAGCCACATTCTAATTTAGTTACAAAAAAAAGGAGAAAAAATAAGAAAAGCAATTATATTTATTGAGACACACTGAAAACACTGAATAATTAAAAATACAAAATTCCTAATGCAAAAGTTAAGAGCAGGAACTATATCTTACTCCCCCTTGTTATGGTAATAGCAGTGAATACCTATTAGATAGATAACGGCTTCCACCCAATCACCTTACTTTCACTAACTCATGGAAATTTTACAGTGATACTTTGAGGCAGGTTCTGTTATGGTTCTTATTACATGACATGATGAAGGCACAGAGAAGTTGAGTGGTTTTCTCAAGGTCAGCTAATTAACACAATTCAGGAGCAGAGCACACAGAAGGTGAGTAAAAATCCTTAATTTGAGCTCCATGCTAGCTCACCCTCCCTACTAATCTTTCGTATCCTCACAGGTTCTTGGAAGTGAACTTGCACAGAGACCTTCAGTTTTAACTTTCATTTAGGTGTTTTGTTTAGAAATATAATTTCAAATAGTCTGAAGATTTCTGTAAAAGGATTAATAGGACTTTTTAAATGTAATGTCTGTTACCAACACTACAAAATCATTGAAATTAAAATTAACTTTTCATTTAAAAAAAAGAAATGGATGAGTAAACCTCATAAATTCTAGGATATCTATTTGTTTTCCGTTAGGTGACATACACTCTTCTTGTAGAATACGTACTACTCATTAAATGAATAAATAGTATTATGAAGATTACAAATATCTCATATAATAAAGTATGATGAAGCAGCAGTCACATTTTTACTAATATATAAAGCATTTAAGTGAAAAAGATGAATGATAAAAACAAAACTGCAACCATTAATAAACCAAGCAATCTCAATTTTAGGGTAACAGAACAAAAGGCTTCAAAGAATTCTCATATGCCATACACATTGTCACAGAGTGACCTTGGTGGCGTCTAACTCACCTAACAGTATTTGGGAGCGCATTGTTTCAAATCAATAACTAATTAACAAAGTACAAAAGAAGTTGCACTGTTTCCTTAGCTCCTTGTTAAAAATGGCTTTTGGCAGCACATGGGCAGAAAGGTCGCTTTTATGACATCTCCAGGAGCCTTTCAACACCCTGCCTCTGTCAGATTAAATTACTTTTAGCAATTAGTTGTCCTAAGTTAAAACAGAAGCACATTTGTTACAGCGGGCTGTCATAATGACATGGTGAGTAGTTGTTTTGCTATGAGTTTCATCCACTGACCTTCTATCATATCTTAATTTTTGTGGTTGACCTAACTGGAAGATTGGGAGCACATCGTAGCTTAGGAAGTGCAGGCCAAACCTTGGGGGTCTTGGGATAAAACACCAACAAATAACTGAAAAACATTTGCACAGATATTCTGAAAAGCAGCATTTATGAAACAAAGAAATATGTAATTTGAAAACTAACTTTAAATGAAGTTAATTTTAATGAATATAAGAGAATATAAAAAGAGCAAAATTTTCTATTGAGTTCATTGACAGG
The DNA here is from genome assembly GCF_034190915.1 of Cavia porcellus. Classification (NCBI taxonomy): domain Eukaryota; kingdom Metazoa; phylum Chordata; class Mammalia; order Rodentia; family Caviidae; genus Cavia; species Cavia porcellus. Next base: position 129,101,251 of record NW_026947485.1, read on the forward strand.
AAATTATGGGATCATTTCACATTGTGTCAAGTTAAATGCATAGAAACAGAGTGCTATAATGAAATAATAAATATCTTTAAAATGTAAGTATCAGGTAAAATGTATATTCATTCAATATGATATACAGTATCTTCTGTTTGTTGAAAGCTCTTTTTAAATCTCTAACTTTATGAAACTGGTTATTAATAATAAATTCCTTATCAAATCATTTTCTTTACAAATCATCATTTTAATAGAAGTGAGCCAAAATCCACTCCCAATTGTGGAATATATTACATTGGTGAATCTAGTGATAGGTCAGATAATATGTTTAACAGTAAATGACATATGCAAATTTTTGTCCCAATGGTAAAATACTTTTGCAGTTGATTTTTCTTCCCATTGCTATAAATCTGCTACATTCTTTAGCTATTTTAAAATTTATGAGAACTTTGTAGAGGATAAAAAAAAATTCTAGGTGAAAACTAGGCCAGCTTAAAGGATGAGAAAAATGAAAAGCATGAGATTTTCAAGAAATCCTAAATCCACAAAAACAGTAAAAACAATAGCTATCATTTTTCAAGTAAATACTGTGTATGTGAGATTGTGCTAAATATTTAATATGCTCTAATTCACTTAATCCTCAGGATACCCTGGGCAGCTGCTGCTATTATAATCTCCTTTCTACATGTAAGTTGACTGACACTAAAGACATTTAAGTCAACCCAACATTATCACACCTTGTGAGGCTGGAGGCTTCTCTCGACCTCATGACCTTAAATCATCCTACCTTGAATTTGATACATGTACACAATACATAAGTCATGGTTTAGCTCTGGGGTATACCCCAGAAGCCTGGAGTATCTGAAGGGTGACTGAACCATGGGAGCACTATACTCAGCTTGTAACAAGTTCAGCAACTCAGTGCTATTATTAATCCCACTCTCCAGTTCCTCCTATGTCTTTCTGCATCCTGGTGAACATGGCATGAGCAGCTCTCCTCTGCTGGATCCTTCTACCATGCAATCTGCCTTGGAGGCAGCCAAAGATAGCCTAAAAATGGAGGCGCCGCCTCTGCTACCACCTCACCTGCCCCTCCCCCTCCCCCTCTTCCTCCATATTTAAATTGGGGTGTTAGGTATTTTGTCCCAGTGATAAGAAAATGATGAGGACAACATATGAATATGTTTACATGCACATATGTGTATATTGGCATATAGATCTAAGAACAAATTACTCTTTCTAGCTGTAAACATAGCATGTAGGCCTGAGCAAGGGTATGTCTAGAAAACTGACCCTAAATTCTTCCAGTCCACTGTATTGATTGAGACAAAGGCCACCAGAGATTTGCATCTGGAGAGCATGAAGGCCCACAACCAGAGATTTTGGTTAAGTTGAGAGGGGCCAGAAAGATACTGAGAAAGACACAGACAGTGAGGACGTGTGTACGCCATGGTTGTGGGAGACACACACTGACCCTCTCACATATATGATGGTGCTGTGAGCAGTAGACAGCTTGTGCACACCAAGGGCCAGAGAAGCTCCCTTAGTGAATGAGGCGAAGTCCTCTGCTCTATGGAGTTGTCAGTAGTTAAGTCACCATGCTCTAAAACTTTGGATCCTTTTAGAATAATACCTAATGATAATTATTTGCAAATGTACCATGTAGCAGATTGGGTTGTATTAAAACTATATGCATTTAATATTGGCATCAGTGTTAACCTTTTCCCTCCAGAAGTATACCCTAACCTTAATAATTAACAGGATAAAATTTCCTTCTGGATATGTTTTGTGATGGCAACTGTACAGTGATACAAAAGCTCCATTTAAATAATTTTGATTTCCAGTGTTTATAAACATAGTTTTATCAGATAAATCAGTACTTGTTCTTTTAACTGTAATTGTGGTTAAATATTAGGGACTCTTAGTTCTTGAGGGAAGTTGTTTTTCCTTCCAGGAGTGTTTGAGATAGCACTAAAAAATTAACAAAAAAGGCAAAGTGAAATTCACTCATTTTGTCAGATGATCCCAGGTAAGTATTTTAGAGATCGTTGCAGACACAATGGAATTGACCAATAGGGTCAACCTTTGTGAAATGTTAGTAAAGTAGCTCATCTTTAAGATGTGAGATGAAAAAAGAACCCCGAATAATTAAATAAAATTTACTCTATGGAATCATAGAATTTAGAAATCAAGGCCTCCCACCTGTTTGCATCCCTATTCATTTCACTGAGGAAAAAAACTGAGCTCAAGAGGTCTAAAAGAACTTGTACACTATTTCTCTCTGATCACTCCAGTAATTCTACTGGTTGAAATAACAGTCCTCATGAAAGAATGAACACCATCACACCTTACATCACATCACATGTGTTTAGTAAATCTTTAAAATGCCTTTAGCTAGCTCACGTAACTGAGCACCTATCAAGTAGTGAGGTCATAACTTGCAGTTTGCAATATAATGGCAAAACTAACAGGGATTTCCTTTCTTTCCTCCACAACTCCATGGATAGAAGATTCGTTCTTAGTAACATCAGCACATGATTTTTTTCTTTCCTTACTAAGTCATCTTTTCACTTGTGCTCTACGGAACATCTTTAGGCACATTACACTTGTACTTTGGGATCGCTATTAAGGAGGGTTACCTGAGCACAAGCATGCAACACTGGACAATAATAGAGATGGCCAATAAGTGACTGACAGACATCAGGAGAGAAGTGTGGACAGTCTGGATAAAGGGACCACTCATGTCCTGGGCAGGAGAGTGTGACAGGCAGGAGATCTCATCATGTTACACAAAAAAGCACAAAACTTAAAACTTCTAAAATTTATTTTTTGAATTTTGCTTTTATATTTTCTGGCAACAGTTGCCCAGGGGTGAGTGAAGCCATGGAACTCAAAACCTCAGGCCAAGGAGGTACTATATTTCCTGTCCCAAATGCCTACTGTCTTTCTTCAGCTCCACTAACTTAGTTAAAATATATTTCAACTTTCACTACCTCCAGCGAAGTGTATCTGCATCTCCTATTCTCCCCCCCAACATTTACCCCAGTCCACTCATGCTGCCAACTGATGTCTTTAGTAACATACTCGATCTCAGCTTCTTCCAGCTCTAACCTGCTTGCCTAATCAAAATCAATCTAGTCACAGTTAAGTCTGTTAACTAATATACATAAGGTAACAACTCTATGAATTTATAATCCATAAACTACTGGATTACTAATGTAGTAATAGTCTTTTATTAGAATGAAATTTTTTTGTTTTTATTTGTTTTTGAAACTGGGTCTCACTCTGTAGTACAGGCTGACTTTGATACTGCTATGTAGCCCAGGCTGGCCTGAAACTCATTGTGTTCTTTCTGCCTCAGCCTCCCAAGTGCTGGAATTACAGGTGCACACCACCACCTCTGGGAATGAAATATCACATGTATTATATTTAAAAGTAATACAGAACTTAAAACTAAAGAATATTAGAACATCCCCATAAAGACAGGTCAATTAATCATATCTTTGCTACCACATTTAATGTTAAAATTAAATGTTATAATTGATAAATTCTCTAATTTAAAAATTTGCCATATTAAGAAATATATTCCATGGCATTTATGCAAAAGCATATTTACAAAGGAAAATCATTCAAACTGAATGACGTTGGAGTGTTGCCTACACATTCCTTGTTAATAAGTACATAAATTATACCAGGTTTCAGTGCTAACGGTTCAGTCCAATGCATTACCACATCACAATAGTGTCAAGAGTAAGTTTCCCTGAAAGTCTTAAGTTGCTTGACCTGGAAAATCTGTGCAACATAACAGAAATTTAACTTATGCTCAAAAAGTACAAAAATGAAACAGACTCCAGTGTGAATCCAATGACACTTCAATCACAGAGAAACCTTGCTGAGCAGATTTTTATTCAAGTCTTGGGAAGTAGAAGATGCAGATGTCTACATAACCTTAACTATTTCCTTCACTTGGCAGAATGCTACAAATTATGCAATATGCAATATACAAGGTGGAAATGCAATATACAAGGTGGCAAAAAAAAGAGCTGTGAGTTTTAGGGTGTGTGTGTATGTATGTATGCGTGCATACACAGGTGTTCTTGTTTATACGTTCGGTTTTGGACAGGCATAGGCAAAGGGAGGGATGTAGGGGTGGTGGTAAGGTCCTAAGACAGAAAAGGACATTAAGGGTAAGTATTACATACAGTATAAGACAGGTAAGTACTTATAAAGAATGTTTCTAAATTGGAACAGGACCTTGTGAAGTATCAACTGATGTCAGATGTTTCTCTATAAAGTTTTACTTGTAAACATTCAATTTGACTATTATAAAAAGAATATTTTATTCCAACTATATAAAAATAACTATTATAAATTGAGTAATCATTCTGGCGTAATTTTGAGAGTTATATTAACATTAATTTCCAATAATTAACTGTGTGCATTAGAAACTATGGTTTTTGTCTTCTGAAAGCAAGAGCTTGGAGATGATTCCAGGATGTCCAATCCCACCCTCATGACTGACTGGGGAGTGAAGAGATCTCCCTGGCCATGTATTGTATAATACTGGAGAAAGCAGCATTTTGGATGGCCTGTGACCAAGACAGGCACGTAGGAGGGACAGAATCTATAGATAAAGCCCAGCAGGGGAAACCCCTCTGAATGTAAGGTGGGAATAGAGCTTGGCACAACTCTCTGGAATCAGGGCTACCATTTAAGTGGCTTTTAAAAACAGAATTTCTTTGGTCTCCTGAGTATGCCCTAAACTACAGAAGATTTCTCAGTGGAAAGAGGATTCACATCTAAGCCTTTTTAAATATAGCATTTTTCAATTACCAATCTTTCAAAAATTTGGAAACATCTCAAGTCCATGGGAAACCATTTGCTACATAATTTTTACTCAATGGCTGCTAGTGCTATTCAAACTATTAATATGTGATTTAACAACATATAGATCATCCATTAAAAGCAATGTGGCACATTCCTTCATATTTGCCTACATTTTAAAATATTTTGCCTGAAATTTAAAAATATTTTCAATTATACTTTTTTATAATCTTAAAAGAAATATTTATTTTCTACAAGGTAGTTACTAGTTTCTATTTATGGGTTTCAGTTGTTACAGTTGTCAAAATAAAAAATGTTTCATTCTTTCTTTCATTCAACAATATCTGATTTAGGCACCCTATAACAAACACTGTAGATAGAAAGATGAATAACAGGATGAATATTCGACTACATAAAAGATAAACATAAATAATGGAACACATGAATAATTAAATACAGGATGAACATAAACAACCCAACACAGTCAAAAGTAGTCTAACTGAAAATAAAACACCATATATTCAAAGGACTTACCACATGCCTAGTACACAGTAACTTCTCAAGAGAAGGTATCAGATACACTAATTAGTAAGACAATCCCCGCCAGTATATGAGAAGCCAAATGAAACAGCATATCAATCACCAAATACATATTTAATACTCACTTTGTACCATGCACTGTACTAAGTATACCGTAAGGTATATCAGTGGCTAGACAGCTGCTCTCCTGGGGTTTATGTTTCAACAGAAAAGACAGATAAGCAACAAAATTAAACAGATATGTGAATTATGTTTTAGAAGGTGATGCAGTGATAAGGAGAAGGTACATCTGGAAAACAGGAAGGGGGAAGAGCATGCAAGCTCTCATCATCTCAGAATGGTCAAGATGAGCCTCTATCGAGATGACATTGGAAAGCAGTTCAGGGCATCCAAAAGCTGTCTGGCATAAATGCATCTGGGGACAGAACAAAACACTGAAGGGCAGGAGCATGCCTCCCATGTTCCACGAATAGCAAGGAGGCCTGCCTGAGTAAGAATATATTACAAGGACAGAGGGGCAGAAAATAGTTCACAGTTCTTTTTGGCCCCTCTCTGAATAAACCTAAGACTCAACATCAGGTCATTTTATGTGTTTATCCAACAATGATACTAAATGTTATGCATGTTCAAGGTAATGTGTTAGATGCTACAGGTAGGAAAAGGATGATTAGCTTATCACAGTGAAACCTGTAATATTTCAACATGGGGAATAACTTACATGAAAACTTTGTAGCAAAACCTAAAGTTGGAATTGTGAAGGGAGAGATCTAAAGAAGAAAAACAGCTTGGCCATTTGGGTACTGGACCAAAATCTCAGATTTCCCACAGAAGTTATAATATGTAACATACTGTAAATAGTTCACAGTCATTCACAAGCATAGCAAGATCTTAACAGACTCCCATGAAGCTAAGTTGATCATTATTTTAATCCTTTCAGAAGAAAGTGGCTTGGTTGGCACTTTTGCAAAAAAAATAAAAATCACCTTTTCAGCTTTTATGTTTTACTAGTACATGTCTGCAGTAAATAAGGATTCAATTACTCCTGTGGAACTGATACATATAAATAAAACATCTTAATACATTTTTCTTTCCCTTCTTCTTGACCCTCCCACCTCCTTCCTGGATCCCCTTCACATCTGAAAAAGATTTCCCTATTATTTATCGTTTATTTTGCTATTTATTTATAATTTTAGTTTCTCACTGAAGAGAAAACATGCTGTTTAAACACTTAATCTTGTATGTCTGATTTGCTTCCTTAACACTAACATCTCAACATGTATCAATTTTCTTACAAATGACTAGTTTATCCTTCTTTATGGCAAAGTGATACTCCATTGTGTATATATGTCACTCATCTGTTGATGGCCACATAGGCAGCTTCCAAGTTTTAGCTATTATGAACTGTGCTGCTATAAACATGGGTATGCATGGATCACTGTAATATGGTGTCTTTATCTCTTTTGGGAAGATACTTAGTAGGGAAATAACTTGGTCAAATACAATTTCTAGCTTTAGTGTTTTAAGGAATCACCATACTGATTCCCATAATGCTTGCACTAATACTTCATATTACCATGAAAAATATAGGACTCTTTACTCGCAGAAGCCTCACAATACTTATTATTATTTTATTTCTTAAAAATAGCCATTTGTTTCTGGAGTAAGATGAAATTTCAGTGTTGTGTTAAATTGCATTTCTCTAATGATAAGGTATGGTGAACATTTTTTCATGCACTTATTGGTCAATTTGTACTTCTTCTGATAAGTGCCTATTCATTTTTGACGGGGTATTTTATTTGGGGGGAAAATATATAAAACTCTTGAAGACAGAGGCATAACCAAGGATCGCTGAAAACAACTCCAATGGTACAAGACATAGTAGTAAGAATCAACAAATGGGATCATATCAAATTAAAATGTTTCTGTACAGCAAAGGAAACAATCAACAGAGTGAAGAGACAATCTAGAGAATCGGGAAAAAACTGCAAGTTCTTGCACATAAATGGGACTAACAGCTAGAGTAACTACAAACTCAAAAAAAATTAAGACTTCCCCAATAAAAATAACTGTTTGAATCCACAGAAGGACTAAGGATAATAGAATTAGCAACTAAGAAAATGTGAAAAACATAAAAGTGGACTAGGATAAATTGTAAATAAAATATTTTATGATCTCTGAACTTTATTAAAAGATTAGGTGTAATTATTATTGAATTACTTCTAAACAATGAGTGTTGTAAAGTAAATAGGCAGATGATTTGGTGGAAGAGGTGAAAGCAAAAGGAGAAAATTGAGGGACTTAAAATGGTTCTAGCAGTTTTTTAGTGCTTCATATATGTTTGATTAGCCTCACTTGAGCTAAAAGTAGGGGCAAACAATTTAAGCATCATGAATAAATACCGCTGCCTTCCTGGAAATTGAAATATTACAGTTTTCAGAATGTGTCAAAAACATTCACCAAATTAATTCCTTCTAGTTGCCAAATTCTGAAATGGTTTAAAATACTTAACAAAAAATCATGTTATATAACATTATGTAAAACAATCTATATAAAAATTTTGCAGAAAAATTGAGGTTCTCATTGCCAGGATGTAGCTTCAATGCAATATATATTTAGTAAAGAACATGTACAATCTTGAAATCTTACAATACAATGTGGTCTATAAGGAAGTCTCTAAATATCTGATTTTTATTGCTAGTGATACATTAAATGTTGTGAAAGGACTTTTCAATTCCCCATTAAAAAGGGACTTTTCTTCTCTCTTATCCTACAACGTAACTTACAGGATGCATCCAAACACTTAGCACAACTTACCTACCAGAGCTGAATATGAGTATTTCAACTCTCCCCAAGACCGCAAGCTCTAGGAGAAGAGGGGTTCTGCTGTTTTCTGTCTCTGTATTTCACAAAGAGCTGGCTTAATAGTCCAAAAACAGTGTTTAAGGGAACTGAAATGTGTAGAGATCTTTTCCAACATGTGCCAATATCTGTATTTGCAATTTCAAGAGATACTTCATATCTTGATATGTTAGCTTGACTAATTTCATGTGTCTTGAACAGAAATTACATGTCATTTTCCTCTCATCTTTAACCTTTAATATCTACCACTTGGGATATGGTACAAAATTAATGAAAGTGTACTAATAGAATGCAAATGATAATGGATATTGTATGTCTATCATAATAGTTACCTTCTATATCTTGAAAGTGCCAAAAGAAAATTTAAAAGTAGAAGAAGACATTACCCAAACAGTTAAGAAACTTAAGGGCTAACAAACACCTCAATCCAATCTCTTAGGTTACCTCTAGAGCTATCATCTAAAGTTCTCGTTTTAATAATGCAACATCTAGTGCCGCAGACAAATCAAATCTTTTCTCAATCCATTCAGCAAATTAACAAACAAAAGTGACCAGAATGGTACATAAACAAACCTTTACAAAAGGATCATTACTTGTTAAACAGTAGTCAGGTGCTATTTATATAACTCCCGAAATCAAATAAGGGGTAAAATGTAGAAAAAAGAAGATGCATCTACAGCTTCTCTACTAGGGCTAGCACAAGACACACGGTATACATAATGCACAACTCTAGAGAGCCAGGCAAAAATTAACATCCCTATAGAGGAAGGCAGCAAGACAGCGCTGTCTTATAACATTTCTATTTTATTTCATGCAACAAAGCAAAACCAAAATTTTATAAAGAAATAATAGAATAACAATAGTTAACACACCGCATATTGTTATCTTTAAAGTAGTCATTCAGAGTACAAGACATGGACATTTAAATCTCTCCAACTGATATCACACAAACCTCCCTTCTCAGTGAACTAAAAGACACTGCTAGTATAACTGACTTACATTACCAGTAATATATTTTACCTACCTAATATGTTATCAATTCTATTTTAAAAATTTAAAAATTTAAATTTCTAGGATCTCACTATGCATTCGAGGCTGGTCCTGAACTTGCAATGGCCCTCCCACCTCAGTCTCTGGAATGGTAGGATCATAAATGTGTGGTACCTTGTCATGCTGAAATATTATATTATTGGATAATATTACATTATCCATTCTAAAAGGGACTACAATTATATATGTTTACTAGAGAAAACAAATATTGCCAAATAATCAGTGATATATCTCAATTTTTAGGATGTGCTCCAAATCTAAGGCTGTCATAATTTGATACAAGCTTTGTTTTGTTTGTTTTTCTTTTGGCGCTGAGAATTGAACTCACTTACACTTGCCAGGAAGGCACTACACCACTGAGCTAAATGACTGGCTAATACAAGGTTTTAGAATCAATGAAAAAAGGTGATAATTTAAGTAATCGTCAATGGACTAAGACAGATATACACAAACAGAACTTCCTGTGATGGTATGATTACAGATGCAGCCTGAATTTCTCAGTAGGGTTTTACTCTCCTATGTGAAATCAAATAAAGGAATGTAAGGAGTGAATTAAGTACAGTTAAGGTCACGAAGCACATATAAGGTTTTAAAAGTTTCAAATTTATATTCTTCTTAGATCTTAAAATGGATTATGTTAGGAATAGTGTTTTTAACTAACTTTTATGTTCAAGCCAATGAACATAAAATGAATGAATGATTATCCTTACCACCCTGTGTGTCTGTACATGCACACACACATACACACACACACAAAAGTGGTTCTGCCAACTTCTAATAAGTAGAATGGAAAACTGAAACCACAGGTTCCAGGACCAACATTATGACTAGTAACAGTGCAAACTTCAACAAGTTATTATAATTTCTCTTAATCCACATTTCATTATCTACATCTACAAATGAAGTAGATGGGCTCACAATGTCTAAATAATGCCTACCAAATATTATATATTACTTTTTGGCAGCCTATTCTGTTAGAATCTTTCTATAAATAATGTTCTACCTAAACATGATCACTGTACAAAACAGAAAACAAATATGGGCTGAGTGAATCACACACAGTCAATATCCCTCACTGCCAAACATTTAGAAAATAAGACAAAAATATGACAGTTCCTCTTGTTAATAATGCCCAAAGACTTCAACCATAATAATTTACCTAATTTGTGACTATAAAATTCTAATATTAATTTTAAACTTTTAATGTGATAGTTTAATTTATTAATGTATCATATATAAAACTATAAAATGTTGGCCTAGACTATTTAAGAGTTTTAAAAGAAAAAAATAATGAGTATTTTAAAATATCAACTTCCTTTAGAATTATTACACACAATGGTAAACTGAATGATAGAACTCTATAGTTCTCTGGGAGGAGAAGGATTTTATCAAATTTCAGACAGACACATTTATTACACATTTAGTAAGCTGTATGAAAGATTTTAGGGAAACAAAACTAGGTATAAGAATTGTCTGTGGACAAACAAATTAGGGAATATTTTGCTTCATAACCACTGAGGTTAATATTGAGGACTTAACTGTCCCATCATTGGATCTTTAAATGAGCTATTAATTATAATGTATAGTCTGTTACTTTGCAAACAAAACCTCAGTTTTTCTCTAGTATTAATGAAAGAATATTGAAAATGAAGTTAAAATTATGAGCATGAGAAAAAACTATTTTAAGCTTTAATTTCAGAGTCCAAACAAATTTAAACATACAATTTCATAGTGTTTAAAAATATACGAATTGAAGTGACATACTCCGGTCACAGCATGAACACGTTAATTACCCTGTTATATCAACATAAGCGCTGCATGCAAAAGTGCTTCCATGCACTGACAAAACCATAGGGTACACATGTGAACACCATGACTACCCAGAACACCAAAAGACAGGGAAATGCGGGACACAATGCAAAAAACAGGTGAATCTATATAAGACAAGCAGAAACCGGGGCACAAGGTGAATAATGAAAGATCACCAGGAGTACACAAAACATTTTTGATTCAACAATATAAAACTGATACAGCCTTTCACTCATCTTTACCGGTAGTGGTTCAAGTGTCCTGGCAATTAAGCACCTAACATAACCAAGTATACAAAAAGGGAAACCTTGGAGAACCATTTGCAGAAAATATTTATTACTACAATGCAGTACAGACTTGGGCTCAAATCCTGGTTTAGTTACTCTTATTAGGTATACAACTATGAATCCATTTACATTTCTGAGCCTCATTTTACGTATCCATAAAGTAATAGTAATATGTGAAAGAAACTACTGTGAGAATTACACAAACAACTGTTCCTAACTTGACAAATAGAGGCTCAAGGTCCCCAGCTAGAGGGGAAGAACCTGGAGATAAAAAATCTTAAACTGCCCCTTCTTCCAAAGAATGACTCCATGGTTGTAGGAGTCCAGGAAGTGAGCTGCATTCATAACTGTACTTTTGACAGTAACTATTAGATGTTACCTTTGACGAGAAACAAGAGAAACCTAATTTGGAGAAATAGTTCAGTTAAGAGATCTGCTTGAAATCACAGTACCGTAGGTGGCACAAGCCTCAATCTTAATCACACCTATGCCAGACACCAGTGCCCAGCTCTTAACCACTACAGAATCACTGTAAGTCAGGACAAGACCAACTTCAAGCAGGGAAACAGCACCAGTAAAGGATTAGTAGAAAATTAGAACTCAGCTGGACCACAAACCTGGAATTGAGAGGTCTCATAGGAAACAAGTGGTCACGCATGTTGGAGAGAAAAGAACGAAAAACTGTAGTCTCCAAAACACCTCAAATACACCTCTGATTCTCTAGGACCTTCTTCTGTTGAGAGTGCAGTAGTAGAAAATAAATTCTAAATCTTTCCGTTTCACTGGCCTGCTCAGTGTGCGCTGACATCTGAGTTTCCACAGACGGTGCAATGAGGTACAGAGAGCAGGGGAGGCAGGCTGTACAGTGTTCCCCAGGTCCAGTGAGAAGAATTAAACCTGGGCAGGTGCACTGCCTCAGTGAACCAGTTCCATCCTGCTCCATCGCTCCATTTCAGTTTGCAGAGCTGTGCATATGATTGATCTAGTTTTGCATTACTTAACACATCAACAGAAATATGGTTCTTATTTTAGTCATATGAGCTCATTTCTTTCTCTGTTTCCACGTTCAAATCCAGAAAAACGATGCAGACTAGTAATTACAGAAATGTAGTCCATAAACTTCGGGGGAGGGGCAATTAAACTTATTTCTTCATAATACCGAGGCATTATCTTTTTTATTGGGTTGGCATTTGCACTAGTAGTTTAAAAAGCAATGAAAGATAAAATTGTCTGTGGGTTAGTGCACATAAATGCAGTGGTACCAACCTCTACTAACATTCATTTTATTCACAGTCCAATAGAGGGAAGAAAAGCCAACCTCACTTGAAGGAAGATGAAGTAGTACAAATTATGCTTATTAAATCTCAATTCTTAGGTGCATGTTTGTTTAATATTCTGAGTGATCTAATGAAGGTAAAGAACTTGCACATCAAATTATGTTACAATAGCTGTTTAGAGGAAAAAGTTGTGCACTTGAATGAATTTCAAAGTAAAATATTTACTTGTTAATGGAACTGCATTTCTATCTATAAGACTAACAAACTCTATAATTATTTAGATTTCAGTATTTAAAAGATATTTTCTTGAAAGTGAGCAAAGAGAGGCTGAAAGTCCAAGGAAAACAACTTTCTAATCAAAACTAAAAATAGGACTTCACTAAAAACATTAAGTTTTAGAAAATGAATCCTCCTTGGTAAGTTTGGTCACATTTTAATTTTTAAAACATTTTCTGATGAGATTGGAAGAAATAATAGCAGACAAGATTTTTGTATTCTAAGTCATTAAATGTATCAATATTTGGGTGACCTGAATAACTCAGTGAAACTGTACTTACCAAATGACCAATATATGATGTTACAAATTATTCAAAGTTAAAAATCTATTCAAAATACAACTTAGACCAATGGATTCTCATGAGAGTATGAAATGTGTTTTGGACTGTACTCAACAACTAATCTGCAAGAAACTGCATCTTATTCAGTGTCGATATAGCATCAAAGAATATACAATTTCTTGAAAAAGCTACTAAAATAGTCCTTTCTTGTACACATGCATATATATTTGAGGTCAAACTTTCTTCATATCCATCAATGAAGCAAGCATAACTTGAGAGTGAATAGAGAGATATAACAATTCAGCTGTTTTAAGCCAGACATTAAAGCAATTTCAAAAACATCACACTGCTATGTAATTTAAAAAATGTGTTATTTCTTAACTAACTGACCTGGAGCTGTGGCTACAGACAGGAAGAGGGTCCATGACAGACTTCTCCCTCCATTAATGGGATGCAGGGACTGAAGACTGGCAGAAAAGCCAGCCACCCAATAGGACCACTGCTAGAGCACACCCGAGGATAGGCCAGACTAGAGACATGGATATGTCCCAATCAATAGTAACAATAGGTGCCAGCAGATTCCAGGAGACCCTGGACAGCTGGACCGCCGAGTGTGGGTGCACACAGACCTTTGGAGGGCGAAGTACTCTGTGAGACAAACAATGTGGAAGCATCGAAGCTGCAGCGAGGAACCAGTGTTGGGCTTTGGAGAATTCCAACAGAAGACCAAACCCAGCCCCTACATGCAGAAACCAAGATGGGCTTCACACCCAGCACATCTGGGATGTAACATGGAAACCATCACACAACTGTAAGCACCAGAGGTATTTTACTACTTTTATTCTCCTTTGTTTGTCTAATTAACTAGCCCTTCTCAGTCTGGCTGGATGTCATCTTGTTTGGTTTTTAATATTGTGGCTATTTTTGTTTTCGGTTTTTTTTTCCTTCTCTTCTTTTTCCCTAGTCTCCTTCCCCCACTCCCCTTTTCTTCTTGTTCTTCTTCTTTGTTCTCCACTCACTTCCAGTTTTTTTCACTATTTAGGTTTCTTTTTCATTTTCTACTATTGATACTATTTCCTCATCTACTTCTTGAATTTAAACTTTCAAGTGAATCAAAAATATTTTCTTGTCCTTTTCTGTTACTCCTTCACGTTCTATTTTATTCTTTCCTTCCTGTATCCTCCAGTTTCTCAAACTCCTTTGACCTCCTGCACTGACTACTCTATTTGACCTAATTCATCACTTTATCCTGTCCCCTACACATATTAATACCCCTCCCGCCCACAGAAGAATAAGATCATTCTGCTGAGTGGGAAATCACTGCATATAAGTACATGTTGTGTATCTGATTTGGTTATAGAACTATAGGGCTTACCTCTGTGGTTGAAAGTAGTGAATTAATGATTATTATATTTTGTCAGTAGTTAAGCTATACTTGAAACTATTGTTATTACTAACTGTATTACTCTAGTCAGGATGAAATACATGTTAGAATCAATTTTATCCCCTGAAAGATAGCACTGTGATTGTACAGGTCATAATCATGACCAAAGTCCAGCACCAAAGGACTGGTTGCTGAGTCAAATAGAAACTTTGCATCCTTTACAAATTTGGATGGTAAGTTCTTAGGATAGCTATAAAGAACCACCTCTATCTAGAGGACATCCCTGAAGAACAGACATGTCCTAGGGAAGCCTCAATATTAGTGATAAAGCACTCTATCATAAGACATCAACAAGCATCAACATAGGAAACAAAATAAAACAGCAAAAAAAAAAAATAGAAAATGACAAGATGCAGAAGCAAAACACAAACTCAGATCCTTAGCCCATCCAGGACAAGCGCTGCACTCAATGACACAAATGAAATTGGAAGTCAAACATTGGATCTTTCTGAAATGATAGCAACAGAAATGAAAAAAACAAGTGGAAAAAGCTATAGAGAAAATAATCTCTCAGTACAAAAAGGAATGATGCTTCAAATCAAAGATATCAGAGACGACACAAACAAAACAATACATGAGCTCAGAAAAAAATGATGGAAATAAAAGATGCCCAACATAGGAAAGAAATGAAATCTATGAAATAGATTCAAATAGAAATTCAAGAGATTAAAATCTTCACTGAAATTATGTGCAACAGATTGAATGAAGGAGAGGATAGAATTTCAGATCTTGAAGACAGAATTGCAGTTAGTGATCGTGAAAAGAAACCTATCTTAAAAATAGAAAGAGACATTGAAAAAGCAATCCAACAGCTACAAGATGAAGCAAAAAAGAATAATGTAAGTTTTATTGGGGTCAATGAGAAAGCTGGAGACAGGGCAAATGCCATTAAAAAAAAAAAAACTCTTCACAGAAATAATGGCAAAAATCTTCCCAAGTGTGCATAAAGCATTTGGCATACAAATAAACAAACCATATAGAACTCCAAACAACCATGACCAAAATAAAACTACACCAGCACATGTCATACTCAAGATCCCAGGAAATCCGCACAAGAACAGAACATTAAAAACCATTTGAGAAAAGAAACAGAAGACCTATAAAGGAGAGCCAATCAAAATTAGGGCAGATCTTTCAACACAAACCCTTAAGTTAAGAGGAGCTTGGAGTGAAGTATTTTAGGTCCTGAAAAAAGAACAAAACAAAACTTCCAATCCATACTAATGTACACTGCAAAACTATCTTTCTTTCTTTTTTTTATTTAAAGAAAAAAAAATAGTAAAAGGGTACAAGTAATACAGAATTTCAAAAAAGAATAAACAGTAAGAAATCACTAGTTAATAGATTTCATATTGTCATTTTAGAAATAGTTGATCAAGTTACAAAATTAAGCATACAAAATGGACATTCAAACAGTGAGACTGTAAACAGTTGTATTCAATGATCCAACAAAAACTTAGTAATATGGTCATCTATCTTACACACTTAAACACACTCGCAGTTGTGTCCTTTAGAGCACTTTCTTTTCCTCTCTTCTTTGCAATAACATTTACACGGCTGAGGATTTAGCTCAGTGGCATAAGCATCAGCTTTGCAAGCAGGCAGTTGTGAGTCCGATCCCTGGTACTGATAAAAAGTTTAAAAAAATTTACATATTTTGGGTTTTATTACTCCCATAGTTCTTATTACTTTATCTTTCAAAATCAGTAAGACAAATAAGATACTTCCATGACAAAGAACGACTGAACAAACTCATGACCACCAAACCAATCCTATAAAGAGTACTCAATGACCACAATTCCAAGTACAACACCACAAAGAAACCAACTCATAGGGCAAACAATAAACAGAGGGGAAAAACAGGAAACCAACAGTGGGAAAACATTTATGACAAGGATAAGCCAATATGGAACAATTATTGCCATCAATGTAAATGGCCTCAATCACCAATGAAAACAAACAGACTGCCGGAATAGATCAAGAAACAAGATCCAACAATATGCTGTATACAAGAAACACATTCATAGAAAAGAAAAAAGAAATTCATAGACTGAAAGTCAAAGGATAGGAAACAATCTTCCATAAAACAGGAACACAGAAAAAAAAGCAAGGGTAGCTATTCTGTTTGCAGACAATGTGAACTTCAAACCAAGAATGATCAAAAGAAATAACGAAGGGGTCACTAAATACTTGTCAGGGGAATACTTTAAGAGGAAGAGATAACAATCATAAATGCACATGCACCAAATATGGGAACACCAACTATATAAGACAATTTTTAATAGATATGTAAAATCAAATAACCTGTAACACAATTGTAACAGGAGACCTTAATACCCCATTATCACAAAGAAATAGATCAACTAGACAAAAAATACCAACAAAGAAATATCAGAACAGAACCAAACCTGTGAACAAATGAACTTACTAGATGTTTTAAGAGCATTCTACTCAACATCATCATAACACACATTCTTCTCAGGTGCACATGGGACAGTAGCTAAAATAGATCATATAATAACCCACAGAACATGCTTAAGTAAATGCAAAGGAACTGAAATTATCCTATGCATATTATATGACCATTGTGCAATGAAATTCAAAGTAAAAGAAACTACAAAAACTCCATAAACACATGAAAATTAAATAACAAGCTTCTAAATAACCAATGAGTTGCAGATGAAATTAAACAAGAAATTAAACAATATCAACAACTAAAAGAGAACACAGATACCATATACTGGAAATTATGCATGCAATGAAAGCATTCCTAAAAGAAAATATTTTAATGGTGAATTCTCATATCAGGAAAACAGAACAAGTACAACCTAATTTTGCACCTCAAGCTTCTAGAAAAAAGAGCAAGACAAGTCAAAAGCCTCTACTAGGGAGGAAATTAAAATGTAAAAGAGCAGAAATTAATTCAATTGAGACTAAAAAAATAATACAAAGAACTATTAAAGAGGTGGTTCTGTGAAAGAATAAACAAAATTGATAAAACTTTAACAGATCTTATCAACAAAAAAGAAACAAAAGACTCAAATTCATGCACTGGGGAAAGAAAAGGGTGAAATCACTACAGATCTTGTGGAAATTCAGAAGATTATCAATACTTCAAAAATCTTTAATAGACAGGAAGCACCATAATCCCTGACTTGAAATTATACTACAAAGCTACTATGGTAAAATCAGCATGGTAGTGGTAAACAACAATACACGTGAGAATCAATGGTGCAGACTAGAAGATGCAAACACAATAACAAACACACTCAGTCACCTTATCTTTGACAAAGGGGCCAAAGATGTTTACTGGAAGAAAGTTTCTGTAATAAATGCTGCTGAAAAAACAGGCTTTCTACATGCCAAAGACTAAGACTAGATCCACGTCTATCACTATGCACTAAAGTAAAGTCAAAACGAATCAAAGATCTAAATACTAAAATAGAAACACTAAATTTACTGGAAATTAGATAGATGTCTTAAAGACATAGTTGTAGGCAGAGACTTCATGAACAAAACCCAAACTGTACAAGAAATACTTTCAAGAATCAACAACTGCATGAGAAATACTTCAAAGAACCAACAACTTGAATCTCATCTTATTAAAAATCTTTTACACAGCAAAAGAAAGCAACAGAGTGAAAAGAAAACCTACACAATGGGAAGTCTTAGCCAACTGTCCCTTAGACAAAAGACTTTCTAAAACATATAAAGAACTGAAAAAAATCAGACCTCTCAATTCAAAAACCCAATCCCAAAATGGGCATCTGGGATGAATACATACTTCTCAGATGAAGAAATACAATTAGCAAATAAATACATGAAAAAAATATTCAACATCACTGGTCAGTTGAGTGATGCAAATTAAAACAACACTGAGATTCAATCTTACTCCTGAAAGAATGGTTATCATGAAAAAAATCAACCAATAATAAATACTGGCAAAGCTGTGACGAAAAAAGAAACCGTTTTCCACTGTTGGTGGGAGTGCCGACTGATGGAAACTGGTGTGGAGATTCCTCAACTAGGATAAGAGGTCTCATTTGACCCAGTCATTCCCCTTCTGAGTATTTTCCCAGAAGAATTAAAAATATCATATCACAGCAATATGTGTGCATCCATGTTTATGGCAACAGAATTTGTAATTGCTTAATCTTAGAAACAACCCAAATACCCATCAACCAAGGAATGGATACAAAAAAAGAGGTGGTATTTTTATACAATGGAGTATTTAGATAAAAAGAAGGATAAACTTGAGGCTTTTATAGGTAAATGGGTGCAATTTGAGATCACATTCATAAGTGAAAAAAACTAGAGTCACATGCATAAACATTGTATTGCCTTCCTAGTGTAAGAAGTGGAAGAGTAAATAATATACAAAATGTACAGTAGATATTGTGAAAGGGGAAGAAACTATTCAAAAGGAAAGAGAAACTGAGATGGGAGAAAGGGAAAAATAAGGAAAGTAAAATGAAACACACACACAAACATTGAAACACACAAGATAGTCAAAAAACTACACTATGATTTCCATTAGTTCGCTGAAAATAAAAGTTTATGCCTATATTGTTTGACCAATTTTTCATGGCTATATCTTGCAATATGAATTAACTATTTGGAAGATAACAATGTGCAATGTATTAACAATTGTTATTCTCCTATCTTATTTTGAAATTTTTATCAGTTTTTTTCTCTTTAAAATAGAAAATATATTATTTCTCATGTTATTTATGTCACTAAATAATGAATTTATTACTATTTTAAAGTAAATGCTTAAAATTTAATTGTTCAATTTTAAATTCTCCTTAAAACAAAGACCCTTTTATAACCTTTATAATGCTTAAGCATGTAACAATGTATGAACGTATAGTGCTAAGCATCTTTGGTTCTAAGACCAAATGTGAGAATCACCGATTATAAACCAACAGGAAAACCTCATGCTTCCATGATTCTTCCATATTTCTCAAGGGGACACACAACGAGAAGGAGAAAAGAGAAAGGACATGGGGATGTACTGAATCACAGCTATTCCACTTTTTAAAAAAATATACATTAATGTCCTCAGTGCTCCTTACAAAAGTCTAACAGATAAGGTTATCCCTATTTTATAGATAAAGAAACCTATCACAGCTAGTAAATAACAGAATTAAGATTGTAGCATACAGTCAGGTATGGTGGCACACAACTACAATCCCACTGCTCTGAGTGGTTGGGGCAGGAGAACTTCAAGTTCGAGCCTAGCCCAGCCCACTTAGCAACTTTGTGAGACACTACCTCTAAAAAACAAAAGAAAAGGATTGGGCATGCAGCTCAGGGCAAAGGTTTAATACCCAGTACTGTCAAAGAGATGACAGCACATATCTCTGTGATTTGGAAGTTCTTATTCTTTCCACTCATGTATCCTATTTATGACAGAGCTCCCCCCACAACTGGTTAATGTCCACCAAAACCCCACAAATTCAGGATTGTGTTTTTTTATCATAATTAGTGTTGTAAATCTAAAAATTTCTTTCATTTATTGATTTAGGCTTGTTTTTCCAAGCCTAAAGAATGCCTGATACACTTAATATTAGCAGTTGAAGCTCACAGCACAATGTACTAATTTCCTGGGTGCTGGCATATTTTAGTTCATAATATACCCAGTCTAATATTCTTTCTACCTCAAACTAGTCAATATCAAAAAATAAATTTATGAAGAAAGGTCTGTGTCTTATTTTCTAGGTCCGTGTAAGGAGTTAATATTCATTTATTTATCAAATCTTTAATTCAAAATTTTTCTATCAGGAATTGAAAGCATGAAATACAAAAATACAAAAATTAATTCATATTGATGATTGAAAACAGTTACGCTCCTTTTAATGCTTTCAAATTAAATGAGCTTGTGGCTACTGTGTAATCAGACCTGATGGGAGGCTACCTTTTACATAAAAACCTTAAAATGGAGCCCGTAACATATGCTTTGGTGAATAGTTAATGATTGTATTTTTAAGGCTAATCATTTAAGTTGTTAGAAAAGGAAGTCATAATCACCGTGCTCTGTCGTTAGTTATTCTCCTGTCAGGTGAACTGCTCCTCTTCTGGCTTCCTAGTTTCTCTCCTTTGCCTCACTCTTCCTTTCCCAGAGGAGGAGAGACTTCTGCCTGCTGCCAGCACATTGGAAAGAAGGCACTGACCTTGCACAGCCTCACCCTTCTGCAGGAAGGATTTCTTCCAGCTTTCTTTCCACTATGCAGAAGGCAGAGGGATGTGTGGAGTGAAGGGGGAAATTTCTCCCAGAGGGAATGTATCAGGAATGTCTGCTAGCCACACAGCCAAGTCAAATTATCTCGCCAAACCACATAATTGATAAAGCTGATGTTTTCTTTCCTTTTTTCCAATTTCCTAGGTAGTAATATACACTGAGTTCCAAACTAAGGAGAGTAGCACTATTTTTGGCACAATGCTGTGGTGTGCTATAAAACCACATTTGGTCTTTGCCTATGGTTC
The DNA here is from genome assembly GCF_034190915.1 of Cavia porcellus. NCBI lineage: Eukaryota > Metazoa > Chordata > Mammalia > Rodentia > Caviidae > Cavia > Cavia porcellus. The sequence goes on from NW_026947485.1 coordinate 129,122,366, forward strand.
CTGGAACAGAGCTCCTTATTGAAAGGGTTTAACTCCTCCTAACCTCACACTTAATTTTCAGAACTCTACCTCCCCATGACAATGATCCTACCTCAACATCATCCTGATATAATGACATGTCTAAATCAAAGGCACCTTTCCCTCTACCTTACCTGGGTCCTTAAATATGACAGTGCCCTGTCTCCTCATAACATCATTGTCTCTTGTTTTTCCAGTCTAATATACATGCACTCACCAGTGAAGTTGTCCTGGCTAAAACACCTGGCACCAGCATCTACCTGGGCATCAACTGTCATCTCGTCGACTCCCCTAGACTCCAGTACAGCGCCCCCTGCCAGCAGGAAGTAGTTAAAGAGAAAAATCTTCACCCCTTTTCATAATAATCATAAGACGGGATATGAAAGGGTTTTGGCCCAGATGGGACACTGTAGCCAGGAAAGCCTCAACCGGAACTTCCCCCACCCCTAGAGATTTACCTGTGACTCTATCTCTCCCCACCCTTAGGAATCTGCCCCTGGCACCAAACATGTGCCACTGAGATACCTGTGCATCTCTATTGGCCCTAGGGTACTACCCTAAGCTTAGGCTACTTATATACCCCCCACACCACGTGTCCGAAAGAGAGAAAGCTGGACTCTAGCGGTCGGGGGGTGTTGGTTATCTCTTTCCATCTTCTCAGAATAGAGGCCTCTTTTGTTTTATACTTCACATCTTTTGGAAATAATCCTATCACTTATGTCCTTAGGAATTCTGAGGCACAGGAGTGTCTTTTGTCAATGATAGCAATGCTCTTTCATTGCTGACTTTAGGGTAACAAGGTGACTTAGCATGGGCTCCCTAGATGGCAGCCTGGGGGTGGAGCTGCTCAGGTTACAGGTAGAAACTTCAGCCTCAGCCATGGAGCCTGAGAAGCAGAGCCCTCTCTGGCTTGATAAATGTGCTGAAGTGGGGCTGGGAAGATGCCTCCCCTCCCACGAGCATGGCAGCTCAGTGGCCCAGGCGCACCTACATTGTGCTGTGCCTGTCTTCCATCTGCTTGCTCCTGAGTCGCACCCCTTACAATACACCCGTATAGCTAAAAGTATTTTCCTGAGTTCTGTAAGCCATTCTTGCAAGTTAGTGAATCTGAGGGGCATCATGGGAACCCCAGTTTAATCCAGTCAAAGAGAAGTAGACGGCCACCTCAGGACATGTGACTGGTGTCTGAAGTGAAGATCATCTTTTTTTTTTTTTTTTTTTTTAATTTAAAGAGAAAACAAAACAAAACAGAAAAAGTATAAGGTAATACAGAATTTCAAAAAAATAAACAGTAAGAAATCACTAGTTAATAGATTACATATTGTCATCTTAAAAATAGTTGTTCAAGTTACAAAATTTAAGCATACAAAGTGGACATTGAAACAGTGAGACTCCAAACAGTTGTGTTCAATGATCCAACAAAACCTTAGTAATATGGTTATCAATCCTACACATTTAAATATACCTACAGTTATATCCTTTAGAGTACTTTCTTTTCCTCTCGTGAGGATCATCCTGTGAGACCGAATCTTTTAACTCGAGGAATCTGAAACTAACTCCAGGTAAATAATAGCAGAATTGAATTGAACAGAATTGTTGGACCATTGGTGTCAGAGACTTGGAGAACAAGTTGCTGTCACAGAAAATCTCACAGAATCCCTCAGAAGAAAGGTACAAAGACAAAGGTTCCTCAGAGCTGGATACTTTCTCAATTGAGTCTCCTCCTAAGAGATGTTATTTATTGGTCCAAAAACATCAAGACTAAGTGCCTGATATAGTCACTTTATATAAATTATTATCACTCCATTTTCCAGATGAAATACTGAGAGATAGAGAAGTTAAATCACACTATTCAGGTTAAAAAGTTAGCATTTATTCTCAGGTTTGTCACACCTCTACACTATCTCTGCAATGTTGTTAATACACTAGAAAAAAAAGTAAAAGTAGTCATTATCATAATTTACCTTCCATGTGTACAGATTGTAAGTTGATTTAGAAAAACAGAAATGCCTTAGAATGCAAAAAAAATTCACAATAGTAATGTATATTTTTATATTGATTATTAAATTACTACCCTAACCTCTTTTTCCCCAGATAAATTTTTAAAGATTCTTTTAAGTTACAAAAGAAGGGAAGCTATAGCGGTAATGTGATTGACACACTCAGTTTCGAAGAAAAGCAAAATCCAGTATGAACAGCAGCAGCCCCTGGTGGCCCATGGAAGGAAATAGTGTATCCATAGTAAGGGGGGGGGTAGAAATATGTTTTTTAAAGGAATATATGTACATATTTAGCCATTTGACTCAGTTCTCAACCCAACACATTAAAAAACAGATGCTTTAAAAAATGATCTGTTGGCAAGATGCTTGTTAAAATTTTATCAGTTGAAATATTAAAATTCATTATGAATTAATTAACACATTATATAAAAATAAAATGTTTTTGTTTCTTCGTTTTACAAAGTACTATAACCAGTGGTGAATAACACTGGGAATTTTGTGTGTCTTGATATGTGTTGCTCAGAAACAAACTAAATTTATAGGATTACCACTAAATTGATGACATTTTCTGTCTTCACTCTTGAATTCAGTTGGCAGATGTTTTCAAGAACAAAAAATTCCATCTTATTACAAAACATATTAAGCAGGTTTTCCTGCCAGGCATGTCTGACATGATGTTTATTGCCTAGACCAAATCAATCCCCTTAATAAGCCATAATATATGCCAGCAAGTACATTATTTCATAGTTAAGGAAAGTTGCTACACAAAAGAGTAAGTTCTTTGATCTCTTATCCTGTTACTTATGCCTCAGAAATGTGCTACATAATCCACTAGTTAGTCATTTCTATTTATGTACACCTAGTAAGTAAAATAAAATTATATTTTACTAATCTTGAACTTTTAGGCCTGGGTTCTGCTCTATAGCTGCCTGGGTAAACTACATACTTGCATAAGTTGAAAGCTAGCTATTTACTAGATAATAAGGAAAGGGAACATTCAAGTATTTGAATATATAGTTACTTGTTGCTCAAAAAATTTGGATTTTGAAGTAGTTCAGATTTTGGATTTTTGCATTAGGAATGCTCAACTGTTAAGTCTATCCATATACCCCAAACCTAAAAACCTTCAATTTCTGAAACACTTTTTGAGACAGGGTTTCACTACACAGTTCAGGCTGACCTTGAACTCAATTTATATTCCAGGCTAGTCTCAAACTTAAGAAGTGATCCTCCTGCCTCAGCCTCCCCAGTGCTGGATTACAGAAGTGTGCCACCATATCCAGCTTTCTGAAACACTTTTGATTTCAAAATTTCAGATATGGAATAGTCAACCTATTCTGGAAAAAATCTAAATAAACAGCCATTGTTTGTGATATAAATAAATTTAGTTGTTAAAATAGTGGTTTGAAATGACTGCAACAGCACAGCATCAGTATAAGACAGGAAGACAAGACAGGGTGACATTTATCAGCCCTCACTAATACTGCAAGCATTCCCATTCTGGACATCCAAAATATCTTCTAGAAGAAAGCTTCAGTTTATCCAAATTGGCTGCTTCTGAACAACTGTAAAACTTCAAATGAATTCTTAAAAAATCATTCAGAAAACTAGACACCACAAAATAGCTTGCATGTTAAGGAATAAGATTTTTGATAGATGTCAACAAGCAATCAATCCATAAATATTTGAGTATCTTCAATGTGTACTGTCAGGCTCTGCCAAGATTCCCACTCTGTAAATGTCTCTTCCACATTTGGACTTGTCTTGATGTGGCCATGTAACTCTTTTCCCCATCTGCATCCTCGGCAGTAGTTTTTGTTTTTGTTTTCTTTTACCTGTTGGGTCTAATTCATCTTTACTTCCCATCAGCACAACTCACCAATACCGCTGAGCTTAGGAAAGAGATGCTCACACAGTTCCAACTGAATGTCACACAGATTAGCATCAAAGTCCCTTTGCCTACATTCTGCTCATAATCTCTAAAGTTCTATGAACTGTTCTTTTTCTTTAGAAAACAACTTCTTATCCTCCAGTTAGCTACTTAAATAAGTTTCATTTTTGTGTTGCTGGTTCCTATTCTGCGTATCTTTACATTAAGGGCTAATCTTTTTGCTTTAGTCTCTGTCCAGTGGATTAAATTCCACTGAGTTGGTTTAGTATCAGTTTCTGGTTCTCTCACAGTAAGTTCACACTACTGCAAAAGGTTCTTCATATCTGCTATTGTTAAGGATTGACATGCAGTGCCAAAATATATAAGGCTAGCTCAAAGAATTATAGGCAAGGGCAAAAAAGATAAACTGTTAATTTTAATAAAGTGATGAGAAAAAAGACTAGCAATGTCTCAGTATAGCATGTGGTAAAATCCACATAAGTTGAATAATCCTAATTATTTCTACGTGTCTTAGTGCCACGAAGTTTCAGATGAACAGTACAACATGGGTAGAATTTGGAATGGGGGAAGAACATAAAGCAAAGTTACAAACTCCATAAACCAGAAGTATGTAGAGGGTACAGCAAATGTGTAAAATAGACATGCTATTAGGTCAGAATAAAACATTTCCATTTTTACTCTTAGTGGACTACAGTGATAATGAAAACAGGATATTCTGGTTTTATATATTCAGATATGGATCAATGTATCAAATAAATTCATGTTATCATACTAAGAGGATTATTTCATGAAACCAAATATATTAATTTTAGGGATGAAATACTGGCCACTGGATTGGGCAGAACAATAATATAAGGTTTGGTGCTTGTTTTGGTATGTTTGAATGCTCCTCTCAGAAAATTAAGTACCACGTTTTAGTAACTTAGGACTTGTGGTAGAAAAGTTTAGGATTTTAATACTGGCTCCATCATCTTATTTAAAATTTATCTCCATTTTATTAGGAAGCTCCTATATAGGCTGGGAAGGCACATCACTGAACAGTATAGACCACAGATGCCTTCATGGAGCTTACAATAAAATCTGATGATCTAGGGAAATTTCTGAATGCTTTTGAGCTTAAGGCTCCTCCTTTATAAGTCTAGATCAACATTATGATCTAATAAAGTGAGAACATATACTGTTTAGACATTTACCTCTGTTGTCATCATGTATTATTATATCATTTAATACCTTTATTGTGTAAGGTTAATTTTCATATTTCAGATACACACTTTGTTTTCAACTGATAGAACAATGCAGTAAAGAGGAAAGGGGGCAAGAATCTATAATAAATGTAAGTCCTGGTTTTAACACGTGGTTTTCCATTCATTAGTTATTTTCACATAGAGAAACATATGTGCAGTAATTTCATTAACTACAAAACATGGATAAAATGATTTGATCCACCTACCAAATTAGGCTGCTGCTAAGAAATAAATGAGAATTTCAAATGAAATAATTGAGAAGCATATGACTAAAAGCTAATTTGTCCCTATCATACTCTATATTTTGAGTTAAACTGTCAACATTTGTTATCTGAAGATATGTACAGGGAAAAAGACGTTCCTTGAGTAGATCAAAATTACCTAATAAGTAACATTTCACACAACAAGAACCATTTCTCCTCTTTCTCACTAAAGAACTAAACTTACTATCCAGAAGTATGTTTGAAGAATTTCAAACCTCTGTTATTCTGAACAATTCCAGACTTTAAGAGAAAAACTGTTAAGAAAACAATCATTTCATTAACTGAGACTAACACATACAAAGCTGTGTTAGGTATACGAGTCTATTTTTAATCTTTAACGCTTTCAATGGGAACTTGAAGCAAGCAAGAAAGCAGCAAAAGATATAAGAAAAAGAAATGTAAAAACAAGGACGGCAAAGGAAAGAAAAGAATTTCAGAAAAACAAAGAGAAAGAGAGCGTGCCTTAATGAAGCAACATAAAGGGATTTTTTCCTTTGGTGTAAGGAAAAATAATAGATGCAGGGATAAATGAAGCAATTGTGAAAAACAGGGTAAAGAAAATGCACACATACAAGAGAACAAAAGAAAAAATCAAAGCCATGGTGACAAGATAGAAAGGAAATAGAAATAAATCCAGAGGCAGATGTTTGAGGTACATGCTAAATCTGTACGTCATAGACAAAAGAAACTTTAAGAAGAATAAAAACCTTAATATGTCAAATCACTTTTTCTTTGAATTTGACATCAACAAGTGAAAAGTCTTTATAATTTGTGTATTTCAAAGACCTTAAAAAGCTCATTTTAGAAATCTGAGTATGGGAAGTAATTTTTAAAAATTTAACTTAGTCATAGATAGTTGCAGCAGAAAGCTTAGGACCACTGATGGAGAAGGTGACATCTTGATCCTGACACAATCAGAGGAAAGAAAAGTTCTATGACTACATTAAAACAAACTCACATTAACTCTTAATCGAATAATTATAAACATTTGTTAAATACTAACATGATTGTGAACATTTAAATTTTGTAATTTGTTTAACTCATCCCACTGAGAGTTTTGGCTAATCTGTCAGGACACAGTTTGGAGATCATAGGAATTTACATGTTACGTTCATAACTTGATTCAGTTAAATTTCTCAAATTTGTGAAGTGAAATTCCAAAAATCAGAATAATTATGTCTTTACTAGAAATATAATAAAATAAAAATTTAGAAGGCAACATATTTCCCCATCAAAGGTTGGAGGAAATATTTCACTAGTGATCTTTTAACCCAAATGAGAAACTATCTCAAGTTGAATATTCTAAAATATTATTCCTATTCTGTAGTGTAATTTATTAAGAGTTGACCTGTCTATATTTAAATGTTCTGAGTGGCTCATTTTTGAAGAACATTATCAATTTACTATTTTACTTTACTCAGTAGCATTTTTAGCATGGCTTACTATTTAAAATTAAACTTTTAGCATCCAAAATAAGGATCTTAAAATTTGCACAAATTTGTCTCATTTATATAATGCACAGTATGTACATCACGAGGAATATGTCAAAGGGCAAATACAACTGTTTGTGTCCCCACAGAATCAGATATCCTTGAACAGCACTGCTGTAACGATCTCATGCTGCTAGCATTACAAAGTGCAAAGGCTCACTGGGAAGAGAAGAGCAAAGGACAAGAATTCCCTCATTACACTATCCCTGAACTATTTTAGCTTAAATATTTATTAAGATATTAATTACTCTTTTTCATCCTATCTTCCCTCAGAAGTTAGACATCATGGATGGATAGCTGCTCATTTGAAAACAAATCATTCTCCAGTAAAACTTACCACCCAAGATGAAGACTTTTTAACAGGGTGCTATTAATTCAGCAGTTAATATGTTTCAGAATTACTAGGTTACAGATACTCTCTCCTATGGAAAACCATCATAATACCGTAAAGAAATGGCATGTTGGGAAGCCAAGACTGGATAGTTTTCTTCCTTCTGCACATATGATAAAATTAATTTAGAAAATTTTCTTAACGTAGCATGTGATATAGCATGAAACAGCAACTGATCTGACAGTTCTATAAAATGTCACAATGAAATAAAAATGACCTGTTATATAATTTTCAGTTAACAAACCAAAATATTTCATCCAAGTAGATACGTATGGGATATCAATGGTTAAAAATCTAAGCAATTAGGTTTACTAAAGAAATAAACAAAATACTGTACATGAAATAAAATGTAAATAAAGTAAAAAAATAATAAAAGAAAGCAGTCATCTCACTTACTCTGATATACAATTGCATCATTTCTTTTTCTCTTTGAGGGTTACGATACTTTTCATAGAAATCACGTCGTTTCTTTGTTTCTTTAGAGACTTTATCTTTTCTTTCCCTTTTTTCTGCTGGTTCATCTGCACAATCAGAAGTTGACTGCACACGTATCTTCGGCTTTTCTACCTCAATATAGTTTTCATTAGGATTTAGTACTATTACTCCATATCCTTCCTGTTTTGAGATAAAAGAATGTACCATAAATTAATCTTAGAATCCATTTCAATTCACAGTAAAATTTGTAAAATTTTATGAATTTAATGTAGTTGCATATTATAGAAAATATTTCTTTAGGAAAATTATGGCTTAAAGCTTTCCAATAAAAAGTCCTTTGAAATGGCTTGTTTCTGTTAAATATATAAATAAGCAAGAACAAAAAGAATTGTAACATAAATATTATAAATCCTAAATTAAAAATTCAGATCTCTCAGAGCCCTAAATGTGAGTGAAATAATGATCAAAGTATACTTTCAAATCACATTAATATTTATAATACGTATTTTGTAAAAACAACCTCACTGAAATTGAAGTTAACAATTCAAATTACACTTTTTAGGATTTTTCTTTACAATTGTCTTTAGAGAGCATTTAAAATTTTTCAACAGTAAAAAAGAATATTCAATTTAAAAGCAATAAATCTGATGTAACATTCCATAAATGCACATGTTTATGTTACTAGAAACATAGTCTCTGCGCATCTTGGATTTTACTCACATCTTTCAGGACATTTGACAAATTACACAAAATAAACCAATACTCTATTATGATGCATGGAAACATTTCTTTAATCCTGAAATTTCATTTTTGAAACTACTATAATAATTTCCCTTTATTAAGACATATTATTTAAGGAACTACAAGTTCCAAAGTTTAAAAAATAGCTTATTGAACTCATTAAGGCTTTCTTTCAGTTTTTAAAACATATGTTCTCCCATCTGATTTATTTCTAACCAGGCAAACATTCCTATGGTTATAATTAAGAAAACTTTTGAGATTTATAACTGGTGGAACAATCTAACCATGAGAAACCAGAAAAGGATAAACAATAACCAGTGACAAGCACGTGCAATGCTACTTTTTGAAGCTATTATATATCTGTCTGTTCTATTCAATTCTGTATTGTGGGTGTTCTGATTATGTCCTTGTAAAATCCTATAAGGTCAAACTTAAAGATGTTATATATTATGATAAAAAGTAAGAGTTGTAGAAAATTAAGCTTATAAAATACCCATCTTACTAAAAAGTACAGTCTTTCAAAGGTATTTCCATAGAATCTTCTCTGAGGTTTAAATTTAAATTAGTTATTTAATTAACTTATTTTGCCAAATCAACTGAAAGATTTTTCAATAACGAAAGGAGTAAAAACAAACCAATGTCAGCATGGACTCCATTACTTCACTGCTAAATACACTACAATGCTGCAGGTGGTTGGCTCTTTCTATAGCTAATTTGGGAAACTGCTCCCAAACTTCATTGGGATTCTTTAAAATTTCACGTCACATCACATTATACTATTGTCTACAAGCATGATGCTTGGAAATTTGAGGATAAGTAAAATTCTACATTTAGTACTAGAACTGGTTAGTCATCTTATGTATGTGAATACTATATAATAATATAGAACTGATTAACAAAATAGCACACATTCTTCAACAGATGTTCAAATCAAACTTTTATATAAATAAATGTGTTTCATGAAGGACTTACATATGCTTTACAAATTTCTTAATTTAAACATTTTGCTTCAAAGGACAAGAGAGTTTTTTAAAAAGTTTCTCAGCTGGTAAGTCAAAAGTATTACAACAAAAGATATTTTATTTGGTTCTGCTTTATTCTAATCTGTATAGCTATTCAAAAGTCTTGTAATTCATTGTGATCACTGTCAGGTAGACAGATTGTCACTTGGTGATTTTCTACAGTTGGACACACTTGAGTAGTTATTAAAATCACATTTTGAAGAAGTTCCTACCCCTCTTCCTTGTGTCTCTTACAACTTTTCACGCCCTTCTCAAATTTCAGCTATAACTTCTCCTCCCACCAAAAGTAAGTTAAAGAACACTGTTGCACTCTGCTAAACAGGGTGCAATAGAGGCATTCAGCACACTGTCTCTGGTGTAAGGAACATACTCAAAAAAGGTCACCATAGGCCAAAAAGAAAATTGCCTCCTTACTAGATGCTGTACCATGAGTAAGTGGTCTCCTGTCATGTTTCTTCCCTGCCTTCTCCGAGTGAATGGAACTTAAACACACACACACACACACACACACACACACACACACACACACGCGCGCATACATCCATATGTCTCCACATGCACGCGCGCACACACACACAGAGCCTCTCATATTCATACACAAGATCAAGCTAGCAAATCCCAAATAGAATGGTCCAATTCTTAAATTGCAAAGAACATTATACTATATTGTAATAACACCAAAAATTTCAAACTTAAGGTAACAAAGTTAAATTTTGCTGATATAAGAGAAGAACTGTTTTTGCATATTGAATGACTTCCAAATAAAGGGCCATATTGAGCAAAGTTTATAGTTACCAGAATTACAAAATTGTGACACCAATTCATAACTTAAGTAGTATAAATATTTTCATAATATCAGTCCTGAGTTTTTACTTTGATTTTTAGGAATTACAGTTTAAAACTGTTGTCCCTACTTCATTTTAAATAGACTTTGAAATTTGGTATGTCCAGTCTAGATTATAAAAAATGGACACACATAAATCATGAAGGAGGTAGTATTTGTCTAAATTATTGATTATGTAACTGAGAATTACATGACTCATTTGTTAGATTTTATAAAAGTGTCAATTTTTCACTGAAGCATCAACAGAAGAAAATGATTCTATTTTTAAATGACCACGATATAAACAAATTAAAAATTTTATCATTTAGATTTCAAAAAATGAATGTTTCTCTTTGAACATCTAAATTATTTGGAAAATATTTTATCTTTTAGATATTTTTGACAACCAATTTAATTAATCATAAGAATTGTCCAGGAAGATTTTCTGCAGAAATGAGTGTTCATTCTTAGTAATTGTCTTTGTTGAAAATTAAATTACCATTCCATAAAAACTAGTATTTTTCAACTAAAATTTTACTGATAATATAATTGGTGCAATAGTCATGCAGAACATTTATATCCATTTTATAGTGAGGAAGAGAAAGAAGATGCAACAAAATAAACTGTTCCACCTACACTGGATCAACATCAGATAAACAGTAAAATTTCATTTCTTCCACCTTTTCTCATCACAACATCAAAAAAACTCCCATGTAAGGTAAAAAGATTTTGAAATATAATCATTAGTATATAAAAACTAAAGAATGAAAGCAATAAAATTCAGCAAACAACTTTTAAGTAAAAATTACATCTTTAAAAATCACAATGCAGTTTTTCAAAGTAATTTTATTCTCATTACCTCACTAAATACACAGCAAAATAAGTTTTAAAAAGTTGCTAATACGCCCTTTAATGAATGTGTCTACAAAGTTCTATACAACTACAAGATAAGATAACACAGTTAGTATATTATCATAAAAGAACTGTTCGCTACCACTCTAAGAAAAAATGCTTCATAATTTAGGGTTAAAATCTTAAAACTATATTGAGATGTTCTTTTCATATTTAATTATTCCTTAAGCATGCTAAATTTCAAACAGGATGATAAGGTAGGCCATTGAAACACACACAGAAACTTCTGTTATCTTTAAATAAACATGATAAAACTGATTATCTAACATTTTACAACTAAATAAACAAAACTCTTAGCATCTTTTATAATGATTTACTCAAACTAAATCCAATATCCAATATTTCAATAGGCAAAGCATACACAGAGTTGTTAATTAACTCTTAGGTTTGATCACTCTTAGGTTAGTTCAAGAGGACAGATACCGTAAAAGTAAGAGTTAACTCATCCCACCTTCTATATTTTTGTATATATAACTGTATTTTAATTTTGAGGCTTGTGTAAACAATGTAACCTTAATAAGAAATCCTCAAAAATTTACTACTAGACATAGCATTTTATTCAGCACAAGTACTTCCTGTAAATTAAATATACAGGCCCCAGCCTCACCCTTCTTTACTTTGGAGTCTCTAAATGAACATATTAATAAACAATAGTTAGTTTATCATTCAATCAGCAAATATTGGCTTGGTTCAGGTCTAAAACAGACAGGTGATGCCAAATTCACAGAACTAAGCGGGAAAACTTGCTAGAGAGTTAAATCGGAACAGAAATGCGCTTATCAGTAAGAATTTGCAAATAGATAAATTTAAAAAGGGACTGACCAAAATCAGATTACACTTGATCACAAATGATAATGGGGGAAACAAAACCTAAAGAATTATTTAAGTTAACTTAACTTTTACGTACAAATTGTAAGGAGAACAGAAAATAGGGACAAATTCTGCATCTTTTCAAATTTCTTGTGGTTGGCCACATGCAAAATCAGCTGAAAGTATTTGGTTCTGCATATTAACCTGTTAATACTGCAGTCACATGTGACTGGAGAGGTCAGGAGCCTCTCCAGTGGAATCCTTTAACCTATAGAACTACCCATTTTGGTCTTTGGACAAAGTTCTGCAAGAGATCATCTTACATAGATTTATCAATCAAATTTTTCAAGTTCAACATTCTGTCTACTTGGTTTGAAACAAGATAGGTGCTCATCCTCAAGGGAAATGAAACCTAAAGTATTTTATCTTTATATAGCATCTACCCATGGCTAAAATAGACAAACCACTGTCCATTCATCTTTTGTGAAAGATGTATGTTATGTTTACTCTCATCTTTTTTCACAGGAGGGGTATGTATATGTCACTGTTGCAATATCCTAGGTGCAATAGTGAGATGAGGTCATGACAACCAATCAGAAGTCACTAGTGAAGCGTTAAAGTAAACATAGCTGTTGGAGCTGCAGCTCTGCTTGAAAAATGCCCCCTCCATTATTTCAGCAATTTTCTCAAGACGTGACCTGGGACTGAAACAACTGAAATGTCACTTGACTCCTTTTTTGTGCTTTTCTCCATGTGTATTTAGGTAACAACACCCTACTGGTATTTTGTAAAATGTTCACCAGCATCATGCTTCAACTTGTAGCTTCCTGAATTCTAATGCTATGTTTCATAGTACATAAAAGAAAAATCATAATATGGACCTATATAGTTTATCCCAGTTAGGATCCCAACTTCAAATAGTTCATCAAGTTAGTCAGTAAAAGAAAACATGCCACAAAAAATTTTCAGGGGACCACCTGTTGTCTATTATTTTTACATAGCACTTACTCATAAATCATAACACAGGGTAATTAATCAAGCTGTCAAAGAGAAGGTCAAAGGTTATATGGTAGAGTCAGAAGGTCATGCATGGGCTGATAGAGGTCAGGGTCACACTGCATTCCTCATTATCAAGTTGGGATGAGAGACGGCCCAAGCAAACAAAAGTGAAAGCAGATGGAGAAGTGAGTGGATAAAAAAAGCAAGCAAGCAAGAAAGAAAATTTCACAAACAAAAAGAAAAGTGAAAGAAGATTGTCAGCTGCCTTCAAATAGAGAATAGAAAAGAAAAGAAACACACTGAAATGTGCTCAAAGGATCTCAAGAATATAAAGAATCTACAGTTTTATTAATTAAATAAATTGCACATAACTTTATTGGCCCTTTTAGTAGTGCATACTAAGCATAATAACAAAATACACGTTTGCCATCTCTATACCTTTGTTAGGTAGAGTGTTCAGTGTTAAGTAAGATCAGGCAAAGATTTCCAAGAATGATTTCCAAGAACAAAAAAACAAAACAATTTATAGTAACCCTTTAATGTTTCACAGTTACAACACAGATGCAAATAGTTTTAAGCCATAAAACAATTTCTGGAGTATAATTTAAAGATATACATAAACATAAATGCATCATGAAAGTCCCTTTGAATAACAAAACAGTTATAAAATATTCTGTTATTATGTGGGCCTGAATTAGATGCAGAATACTGTGCAAAATTAGCTGTCACCCTTTGCTCAAAATCTTTGTTAATCTCATTTTGAATGTTTGCAGCTTTATCAACACATGCATCAATGTCAGCTCCTTGGTTACTGAACCGCTGTAGTTGGAAGAAGATATAATTAAAATGTTTTGGCACAGAAAAGGTGAAATTGTATCTTCGCTTGCTCCCTTAGGAGTCTGTAAAACATGAAGGATATATTGACAAACACACACCCCTGTCTCCAGTTCTGACATCTCAGGTCATTCAACTGTTATTTATTTTAAAACATTCACTTTGCACTTGCCCATATTATCACCTGCTCTGTTTCTAACTTTTTTTAGGATTAAGAACACTATGTTCTGAAACTACAAATTTATCTCCTAATGATTAACTTATTTCTGTAAGTACACAATAGCACCACAAAATAAGTACAATTATCATTCACTATCAAGGATGGAAACTGATTTAGTATTATAGCTTCAGAAAATTTTTCCTATTCTTCGCTTCCTAATCTCATAAAATGACATAGACATTCACATATATACATATAAAAGTTAAAAACTACAGTAATTTTTAACTAGCTTTCACACCAAATTCTCTAAATGGTTCTAGGGAACCCTCTGGACATCTTTATTGCACGACCCGTATCATACCTGGATGTGCAAATTTCTCTTATGAACTGTACTGTGCTATTGCTAGCTATACTTTTATAATTTAAGAGTGCTAAATAAAGTTCACTGTTCTCCTAACTTCATAGTAAAACCTTTATAAAAATACACAAATATCATAGATATCAAACATCACAAGTAGGCACATTCTTTCAAACTCTTTTCTCTTTGACCCAATTATATACCTACAAACATACTTTAAATTATTGGTCAAACTTGTTTTTGAACTATCCTTACAAAACATTTTATATATCTTAAAACATGCCACTTTCATTTTCCTTTTTCTTTGTTTCATCATGTGTTTAAAATACTTTCATTGTTTTTTTCAAAAATATATAAGCCCTTTGCTTGTGGTTTTAGAATCCACTTGTAAGGATGAACACCTAATAAAGGATTCTAAGAATTCACTGAGTCAATGAAGTAAACATTGATTTCATGCAACAAATATTTAATAAGCATCTACTATCTACTAAGCATTGTGCTAGGCAGACTTAAGAGTATACCTCTGCATCATACAGAAGAATCATCTTTTATTTTAATATATTTCCATTCAGTGGAAAATTCTAAATCAGAATTGGGTGTAAATCTGTAAAATGCCTGTTTTGAGTTATTTTATTTTTCAAGAAAAAGAAGAACATCATTATAAGACCAATGTAGTTAGACTTTCAGGAATGATTAACCCTTAAAGGTACATTATAATAGAGGTTGTATCAAAAGTTTTCAAAATTTACACCATGACAATAAAAATGTATTGTTTGGGATCGTGTTTGTGTATGTATGTGTGCATTTCATGCTGTATAAGTGAGTGTTTTATAAAATAACACCATTTACAAATGTAAGAGAAAAGCTTCTATACACAACTACCACCTAACAAACAGGTGCAACTAAGTGTAGCTATGAGATTTCCTTCCCACAGTCACCTATGTCAGAAGATCTTCTCATACTGCTAAATAATTTAATTACTTATGAGTTATGGTTTCTTTGTAACCTTTTAAATGACTAGCTCATTAAAATGCAAAAATATGCAAAACATGATGTCACTGGGTCAAACAGCTGTGTTGGTAAAATTATGGCTCTGAATGTCCCTAAGAACATGAAAATATTAATAATTTATACTGCTCATTAGATGGCAAAAACTCTTTAAACAGATTTAGAGACAGATTAATTTTATAATCACAAAATGCTACACTACCTCATGGTAACAAATCTTTCTGCCATCTGTGACCCTTTGGTATACATGAAACATATAAAAATTCATATTGGCTTAATCATTTTTGCATCACAATGTGCATATTCAGGAAAAAAGTAGCCTAAGAACCAAAAATATGGAGGAAATAGACTTTCCTTTAAAAATAGTTATTTTCTTACTTTAATCACAACTTAGTTTTCCTTCAAATAACAAAGACACAGTAATAGCATATAAGTTACAATATGAGACAATCAACAAGTCATACTTCTGATAAACCAAAGTAATAATTACCTAACAGTTCTTAAAAATATATGTCACACCATGGGGTCAAATCCATCATACAGACTTCTCAGTGAAATGCAAGAAATTATGA